>NC_140934.1:73294966-73849966 GCF_014529385.1 Adiantum capillus-veneris | reverse complement strand
TATTTTACCCTATACTAACGACGCGCGGAGGTGCTTGTTGAGGTGAAAACGTGCTCCGCGCTCGCCTTTAGTAATGTGGAATCTCTCTGTCTCTCTCTCTCTCTCTATTTATATATGCTAAGCTATAGAAAAAGGAGAGAGAGAGAGAGAGAGAGAGAGAGAGAGAGAGAGAGTCATAGAAAGAGAGAAGGGGATTGAGACTCTTCTTTTGGTGTACAGTGAGATGGCTAGAACAAAAGCCACTGCAAGGAAGGCAGGCAAGGGTCCAGGATTAGCATCTAAAGCAAGTAGCAGATCTGCAACCCCAAAGAAAAGACTTGGAAAACCAAATAAAATTCTGAAAGGGCCAAGGATGAAGAAGCTGCAAACCTGCATGGGACTTTTCAGAGAAATCAGAAAGGCACAGAAATGTATAGATTTATGCATACCAAAGCTGCCCTTCCAGAGGATGGTGAGGTCCATATGTGATGAAGCTACCTGGGGCACCAAAAGGTGGAAGGTGGAAGGTGGAAGGTGGTGGCATTAATGGCTCTACAGGAAGCAGCAGAGGACTTCCTACTGGAGTACTTCAGTGACATGACCATTGTTGCAGCCCATGCCCACAGGGTTACTATAATGGACAAAGATAGTGAGACATTGAAAAGAATAAGGTGGAGGTATGACAAACTGCTGGTCCCCAATGTCTGCAAGGATAAGAAAATGAGGGAAATTTTGTTATACCCCCCGGAGCTAGTGCCACAGCTCACAGTTGTAGATGTCACACATGATGTGAATACAAGGGCAAGGCCAGAGACTATTGCTCGCCAAACAGAGGAAATGAGGGAAGCAGAGCTTAAGGAGAAAGCAAAAGTAGCAGTGGAGTCCCAGAAACAAACAGAGTGCAATGTGACCCTGTCTATAGAGGCAATGAATCAAGAAACTCTACTTTCAATGAAGAATGGTTTGCTTGCAGAGATACCATTTGTAGATGGAACCAGAAAGCTAGCTCTGGAAAAAGTGGACATTGATTTATTGCAGAATCCAGATGCTCACATTTCAGACACAATTATCTATGCTTGTCTTAAGTACGTGTTACTATCTTGCTAGCTTTGAAAACTCAGATAATAGGTTTGCTAACTCAGGTAGAGTCTCTGCAGCCTGATCAAAAGTCAACTCGCACTTCACACTCACACAGAGGTGTTTCTCCTTGATCCACAAATGTCTGTAATTATTAGACAAAAGAACAGTCCATCTGGGACCTTTGAGAGTTGGTTTCTCCACTGTGCTATGCTGAAAGTTACTGTGATCATCTTTCCATATGAGAACAACCATAATTGGAGTCTCATATGCCTTGATGTTGACCAACAAGCAGTGTGGGTGTTCAATTCAATAAAAGGAACCCACCCTGAAATTAGGTTGTAAGTGTTTTGTATCAGAAAGTGTTTCTTATAGATATCCATGTAAATTTGAAGCCTCATG
The DNA here is from genome assembly GCF_014529385.1 of Adiantum capillus-veneris. Classification (NCBI taxonomy): domain Eukaryota; kingdom Viridiplantae; phylum Streptophyta; class Polypodiopsida; order Polypodiales; family Pteridaceae; genus Adiantum; species Adiantum capillus-veneris. Next base: position 73,848,508 of record NC_140934.1, on the reverse strand, counting down.
CTAACATCTTGACATTGCTTTGTGCAGTTGTATAAAGAGGTTGTTGCTTGCCTATGGCAAGCTATGTGGAAGGTATGAACTATACAAGGCCCCAATCAAAGAAGTACCTATCCCAAATCAAACCGATGGGAATTCTTGCGGCTGGAGATGTCTTCTCCATGCAGAATATGTCCTGCAAAGCTACTTTGCATTAAAACCTTTCATGACTAAGGTACCCATTTGGCAATGCATTCAGTTAGTTTTGGTTTAGTCTATAAAAGAATTCTCACCATGTGGTCTTTCAATTTTGCAGAGTGCTTTAAAAAACTACACATATGATTATTTGCAAAGATACCGGGTAAGTTTAATACAACACCTGCTTACTATGTCTAGCCCTAGAGAGCTTGAAGATAGCGGCTTGGATGAGCGCACTATTGATCTTACAAAACATGACGTGCCACCACGACAAACCCCTACATCCGATACAGTGGAATCGCATCGGGCCGAGGGTGTCATATCAGCAGAAGATGAAAGAGCCGAGGATGAGGAAAGGTCAAATGAGCATATGGAAGCTGCTAAGGTTCAACCGGAGGAGACAATGAAAGAGCCAAGTCAGCCAGTGGAGGAGCCAAAAGAGCCTATGGCTGAAACCCAAGATGAGGAAAGCAGGCCTATAGATGAGCAAAAGGATATGGATGAGGAAAACAGGCCTAGGGATGAGCAAAATGATATGGATCAGGCAAGGATGTATGAGGCAAGCCGATCAACCTTGAATGAGGCAGAAAGGGCCATGGGGGAGACCCCTGATGAAGATGTGAATGATGACTATGAAGATAAAGCGGAGGAGAGCAACAACGACATGAACACTACAGAGACCCAGTATGGACCCTTGCTACCTGTAGATACGGTCGTTCCGGTAATGTCTATTCAAGTATGGCAAAATATGTTCAGCTTCTAACTACTTATATGTACTTGTCAACTTTTACAGAGGTTGATTATCTTGGACGTCAATGGATTGCTGCTGATGCGGGTGCCTCTCGGTGACAGAGGACCCTTTGAGGATTTGCAAACGTTTCGGATCGGAACTTGTCGAGTCGTGGTTCGTCCAGGAACCAAGGAATTTATTGAGTTTCTTCTTCCGCGCTTCAGAGTTGCCATATGGTCTTCAATGCAAAGGCAAAACTTGTCGCCACTAGTTGCAATAGTTTGCAGTGTATGCCAAGCTCACACGTCAGATTTTGCCTTTTTGTATGATCAAAGAAAATGCGTTACCGTTGAGGGCCACTACCACCCTAAAAAACCAAGATTACCTCTTTTGTACAAACCGTTTAGCCAAATCGGTGTACCCTTTGATGCAACTAATACACTACTAATTGATGATACTCCTGAAAAGGGAGAACTAAATCCGTCGGGAACAACTATCTCACCACCTTCTTTCGAGGGGCATTCCTTCGATTTTTACCTTGAAGACATTCTGATTCCATACTTACAAAAATTGTATCTCAGTCCATTGTTCACGGACGAGTTTGTACTTTCTAATGAATTAAGATGATTCTTCTATCTGTCTTTGTCTTGTCTAACATATATATATATATATATATATATATATATATATATATATATATATATATATATATAGAGAGAGAGAGAGAGAGAGAGAGAGAGAGAGAGAGATTTGATGTGGTAAAGAAATGTATTTCAAGCACACTTTTTCACAGGGCACAATTGAAAAATGAGATCAATAAACTTCATGTCTTGAAAGTCATTTGTATACACTTGGGTTTACAAGAATATCTGTTACATTGACACTACTTCAACCCGACCATCCAACTCTTTGCACAAAATATCTTTTTCCCTTCGCCGCATCACCTTACGGCCAGCTAAGAAAAAGGAAAAATCTGATAGTTCCTTGTCCATTGACTCTTCAATGATGTCATTTCACAAATGCTGAAGACTGCATAGCTCCCTTATTGTAACCACCAATAGTAGGCCATGCTCTTTATCAATCACTTCCACATCCACAGTAGGATTATCTTCCAAACCTGCAGAAACCTCGTCCATAGGAATGTACTTACCGTTTAGCATTTGTGATCGCATATACCAAAATGAGAGTAACAGTGATTGGCTTGCAATCATGTACTTGACAACTAGAGTATCAAGCGCGACCTCGCACCGTAAACCAATCTCTTCCTTTGCATACCATCCTTTGTCAAGAAGTTTGTCACAGGATGATTGCTGAAATGACTTGCACATGAACATAGTTTTTGTAACTCTGATGTTGTAGCTATGAAACAGCTCTATGAAGAGTGCAACAGGACAAAAGTTTGCAATTCTAACCAGTTTGGTAGGAATAGAGCTACGTAGAGACCTTTGTATATCCTTGTAGAGCTTACTTCGCATTGCCTCCACCATTGTTTCCTCGGGAACTGGCCAGTCCACAGTGTTCCAATCGGTTGGTAGAGGCACTTTCACCAACATGCCATTCTTATTCCCTGAGCTGAGTTGGTAAAAGTGGTCATAAAAAAAGATTCCCTCATCAGCCAGTCTTTTGCTGCTCCTCTCTGAGTACTGTAGAGAACCAATGTGGGCATGTACAACATGGAAGAGGCCTATTATGCACTCCACAGGTTCCCATTTCTCATAAGAAGAGGGATAAACATCTGCAATATATATAAGAAGAGTTAAACTAAGAGTATCAATAAGTACAAATGACAAATCTAATGTAATTGAGCTGTGAAGAGTGGAGACATTACTCATAACAAGCGGGAGAAACATTGCAAAATATATAAGAAAAGTTATAATGAGAGTATCAGTAAGTTCACATGTCAAGAGTACTTACAATTGCAACGTGGTTGATGTATATCTGATACATTTCCACCGTTTGCTATCACCTCTGGATGGGTAAACACATGCTGAACAAGAACTTCCTTTACAGATCTTTTGCCGATTTCAACTTTGAAATCCAACACCCTGGCCTTCCATGCTGAGCGGTAAACGTTGATACCACTAGACCTCTTGGGTCTTCTTGGTTGCATGAGGACCCATGAACCTTTGTTTATCCTTTGTCCAACCCATTGGTTCTCTGCACTTATTGAAGCTGGTATTGTAATTGAGGATATGCTACTACTTGGCCTTCTAGGCAAAGTGCCGTTGTTGGTTGTTGGTGTGAGAGACAGTAAACACCTGGAGGCTCTTGGGCGAGAAGACGTGGACGCCATAACTCTCAGAGAAAAGCTTTAGTGGAGGGAGATTCACTTTGAAAGCATTCTAATGGAGGGAAAGTGTTTTAGAATTCCAATATCTTGTGCGGGCTTAATGGTCACCCTCCAGTACGTTAATGACCATAAGAGAATATCAGAAGTGGGACCACACGCAAGCACCTAAAAGCTCGGTAAAAGGAAGGAAATTACTATGCTACAATCCTAGTTTCGTGAAAGTTTTATGCTATTTTCCTATTTTTTGAATCTTTCCACGTACTTTCCTACGTAACGTAGCCTTCATGCTCATTGGACGCGCTCTATTTTTCTCTCTCTTCATATGGCCCTCCAAATGACCTCCGAAATTCCCTAATGAAGAGGCCACTGTGCTTCGTTTCGGCTCCAAAACCAGCTCGTTTCGGGATGGTCACTCACTTAAGGCTTTTTTAGTGTGGGAAAAAAAAAAGAGAGCGCCGTCGTTGCCCCTCTTAAAAAGGAACGATAAGCTTTTTTTTAAAGGGGAGAGTAGAAAAAACAAGTGATAAAATCACAAGGCCTGCCAGGCATGATAAAAAGTTCTCTTTGACATCCAAATTTTCAAGCCCCCTTTCATATACTTTGTGTAATGCAATCAACTTATATAATTTGCCATATATAACGTTAACTTAAAGATATAAATACAAAAAATGGCAGGCAATTTTGAGATTGTTTTGATAGGCAAAATAGCCCTTGACAAAAGAAGTAGGCGTTAATTTTAGGCCTTGATCTGAGGCTAGATCCCACTTTAAAATCACTACATCTCTAAGCTTTAAAAAAAAAACATAAGCGTACACATAGAATTGAATCAAAAAAGCACCCTTAAGCTCTACACCCTAAGCTTTAGATCCCTATGCTCTACACCCCACTTTAAAAATTCTACATTTTTAAGCTCTAGAGCCCTTTTTACAAATTTAAAACTATAGATCCCTAAGTTGTAAATCCCACTTTAAAAGCTTTAAAGTTCTAAGTCCTAAAACTCTAGCGTCTCGGGGTGATTGTCCCACTACTTGTGGATCCATGTAACATTTTCACTTTCTTTAATTCAAAGTTTTACCTTCTAATAAAAAAAAACTCTAGGTCCTCATTGGATCATTGGAGACCTGACTTTAAAAGTTCTACATCTTTAAGTTCTAAACTTATCTTTAAAATCTCTAAAAATAAAAATAAAAAATCTTTAAAGGTTAAAGCCCTAAATGATAAATTCCTTCCATAAAGTTTTGACTAACAAAAATGACAACTTTAGTCTATTGCCTCAAGTTCGAAGGAGTGAACCAAATTCTCAAAATGAAAAGGTGGGTAACACAAATTTCAAAATGAAAAGGTGACTTTTGGGATTTGTGGAGCCTCTAAGGCTTTATCATTTAACATCTAAGGCTGTCAATGTCAACGTTCCATGCTTCCAAAGGCATTGCGCAACCCAAAATCTTTTCCTTGATATATGAGAGTTCATTTCATATCTCAAAACTCAAGACATGTCCATCATTAGATTTACACAATTCATTTCAATGAGTGCCCACTATCTTATTTCAACCAATCAACATTTTTGACATGTCAAAAAATGCTTAAAAATACAACTCAACCTTTTTCCTATTTTAGTCAGCAAAAAGAGAAGGCAATGCTATAGCCTTGCCCTTTGGGCAGGTTAAAAAAAAGAAGTGATGGAAGCTTAGGAAAAAAGAGAAGGAAGAGGAAGGGAAAGGAGGCGCCGTGGAGAGAAGAAGGAAAGAAAGGAAAAAGAAGAAGGAGAAGAGAAGAAGAAGAAGAAGAAAGGAAGAAAAAGAAAAAGAAGAAGGAGAAGAGAAGAAGAAGAAGAAGAAAGAAAGAAAGAAAAAGCTTGAAGAAGGAGCTCGCTCTCTCTCTTTCGAGTGGCAATCTCTCTCCCTCTCTCAATCTGTCTCTCGTTCCCAAACCGAAGCAAAGGGAGATAGAGCTTGACAAGAGTGGGGAGAACTCCGATGAAGGCAAGTAAGGAGAGGAAGAAGTATTGAACGAGGGCAAGGAGCAAGCTTGGCAAAGTTTACGAAGGCGGGGAGGGCTCGGAGCAAGGGGCAAAGCTCCCTCTCTCTTGCTCTCATGCTCGATAAATCTTTCTCTCTCCCTCTCGAGCTTGAACAAGAAGAAACCAAGGCTCGAAGCTTGGTCAAGGCAATTGCATGCGAGGAAGGTACTCTGAAGGGGATTCCAAGCGAGGCTTGAGCAAGCCAAGGCAAGAAAGGCAGATCGAGGTCTGGAGCAAGCTAAGGCGAGAAGGAGATTTACAAGCAAACGGAAAGCTTGAAGTAAGCAATAGCAAGCTTGGCAAGGAGCTTGGTTAGGGCAAGCCAGGTTCGAAAAGAGGCTTGTCAAGGCAAGCAAGCAGAGCTTAAGAAGAATAAGTTGTGAAGGCAAGCAAGCTTGAGAAGGCGAGTTCTGTCAAAGCAGGAGAAGCACTCTCGGTCTTGAACCAAAGCAAGAGAAGAAAGCTGGAGAAGGCATGTACGGTAAACAAAGCAAGGAAAGAAGCAAGAGGAAAGCACGAGGCATATAAAACGACATAAGAAAATCTTCATCACCAACATTAGTCCGAACTTGATTAAGCATTTTGTTAAGTCCGGTGTCGTTAACAGCCCGGTTAATTCTGTAAACGAGAGCTTAAACTCCTAGTTAGCAGATGATTCAAGTGACAGGGCTATTAACAGCCCGCCTTGGATACTTATTAACTTGTACTCAAAGTAATATTCAATTAATTGATGATTGTGGTGATTACCAGAGCTGTCACTGTCTCTGTTCTCTCTCTTTCACACCTCCCGCAGCTAGAGGCCCGACGCCTGCACTGCTCACGTTTCGAACACATATACCCCGACACAGTATTTTTTGCAACATACCTTAGGCTCTTCTACTCTTGCCCTCATCACACCTACAAAACCGTATTCTGTCTTTTTCTCCCTCTCAAAGCTCACATCTCTCTCTCTCTCTCTCTCTCTCTCTCTCTCTCTCTCTCTCTCTCTCTACACACACACACACACACACACACACACACACACACACACATGCACTATCAATTTTTGGTGGAGCGCTCCACCACACTCGTCGATCTTTGGAGAGGAGAGGGTGGAACGCAAGAGGGCTCTACACAAGAGGACCTCAAGAAGATTCCGAATGCTAGAGGAACACAAGAGGTAAACTTCTACACAATCCCCCCAAAATGCTTTATTCTGACATGCCCTTGGCATGGCTTAGAAATATTCAAGCAGATTTATACGACTTGAAGAAACCAAGCAAAGCATACTTATAAAAATGGAGTAACACCAAATCAATAGATGCATACCTGGAGATTTGCACTTAATGGTCACTTACCCGTATTCAAATGCATAGGAGCACGTCGCCCACCTGAGAAAAAACCAAGCAACATTGCACTGGAAACCCTGGGTGTTGCCTTCGCAACTCAAACCCATTGGCTAGAATCTACGTAGTCGAACCCCGTGGTAAGACCCTTTGTAGAAACTACTCAACGAGTAGGTAACGGTAACCAACATAGTCAACCGTGTAGAGAATGATTGGATTCAACTTAAAAAATTTGAATTTGTCCGCTACCGTGGGTAGTTTATTGCGGACTTCTTTTCATGAAATATAACGGAAATAGATCAAACTAAATCACCTACTAGGTCTTACCTCAAAACTGTGCTGCCATACACACTCGTAGTGCTATAGAGAGAGCAAGAGATCTACACAAGGGATATGCCTAGCTCTTATGGACAATCATGCTGTCCCAACTGATTGCTGCATCTATACTCCGTGGTAGAGATTAGCTGATGTGAGTTTAAGATTATCCGAAACTCAGTTTGAGCGTCGCACTAAAAACATGTAGTGCGTACAGAACACCCAAAATATCTGTAATGGAAAGACTCTTGCTTGGCCATTAACATCAATGGGAGCTCCATGGGATAGATCTGTTCAAGCTGGAGAACAATCACCCAAGAAATACCAGCCTTGGGTCTTACCCTAGGTCTGACAATGGCTCTTAGCCTGTGTGGCTCATAGCCCTTATGCAAATAACAAATTAGTGTTCAATTGAGAAATCGATGAAGACTAATTGGAGTGGCGTCTTGACCACTTACTAGCTGAGAGTTAGTGCACCTTGGCTTAGGCTAACTCACAAGCAAAACATGTATCAACATATTCTTAAAAAGTTTTCATTATTCTTTGAGAGAAATAAAAAAGAGAGAAAAGAAGAGCATGCTGGGTTGAGGAATTTTCCTGAAACGACTATGACGTGTATCGTTGATTTCCATGCTCCTGTGCATCTTATGCCTAACGTGCAGCTTACCCTATAAGCATGCAACAGTTTTCTGCTATGACTCTCATCGAGAGAGGGAATAGAAAAACAAGTCACAGACTGACCCACCTGCCGTGTATGTGGTTGTGATGACACTAGTGTGACTTAATGATAGCACTTTGCCTTTGAATTAATTCCGAGTTTTAGGTTCTTTTTAGCGGTGTTGTGTTTGGACAACAACCTAAACAAAAGACAATCCAAAACAATACATAACTAATATTGTCCTTGACAGAGTGACCGTGTGAGAGCGTACTTTATACCACTTGGGTAGCATGATTTGCATACAGAAGTGGAAGCCCGTGGCTACCGTGACAGTTATAAACGTAAAAGTTAACACCAGAAGTGCCTTGCACGGACTAGACTGGTAGGGATTCGGTGAGATGATGTCCTGATTAATGTAGATGCCCATTGCTCTTGACGCCAGGTCAATGGTAGCATGAATTAGAAGCCGTGCGTCACGTGAAATTGGTCAATCATTTGGCTGTGCACAACAATCAATATTGTGACACATATATCATATACACCCTAATGCACTGATCTTGTATGCATCTCATATTGTTGTCGGCTGATCGTATAAGCCGAGATTATGAAACTGGTCGTACCAAAAATGATTATATCAGAAAAGAAATTAGGCATGACCCTACCCAATTCAAAAAATGGACAACATTCTGAAAAGCCACATGTACGTATGAAGACATATAACTATTGTGCCTTGAACCAAAACTGGAGTTTATGTCGAATCACGAACTAATGGATCATGCTTACGTTGTCGGACATGTGGACATTGTTTTTCTTGATGCGTTCCTAAGCAAATAAAGCATAATTTTTGACTTTTTGCACGTTGAAAGTCGGATTGTGATAGTCGCTTCCTTACCACATTGGTCACGGCCAGATCTGTTCCTGCAGCTGAATTATTTTGTGCATGTTGGACCTCTTTGGTCATTACTGGTGGGTAGACAACCCCTTGGGTTGCTGGCAAGTGAGAAGTTGATTCTGGTAGCATATTGTAAATTAATCGTGTGAGATTTTTCACTTGCGTAGCCAATATTTAGACCCGTACAGCTAGCTTGCAAAATCGGGCATCAAGAGTTTGCCAGTCTTGCCGAGTGACAAACTCCCTGGCATCCGGCAAGTTACTATCGTCCTCCATAATATCAAACACACTCTGAGGAGGAGGTTTAGATTCTCGCACAGAGAGAGATAGACTGCCGGGGTATGCATTATCCGTCCCCGTTGCCACGTGGGTACCCTCCGTGAGAGTATCCAGCCACGTGACATCCATAGGTGGAGCAGACTCCAGGTATTCGAAGTCAAACATATGTTGAACATCAATTTTTGTACTCATGGCAAAAACGTGTTGTGTGAACCAAAGAGAAAACAATACCTTGGAGTACAGAAAAACTCGTAGCCGTACTGAGCAAAAACTCGTAGTAGAGGCCGGTGATTAGCTGTGCTAATTCCGCCTGCGGTCGTAAATAAGGTGAATTCTAAGCCATGGCAAAATTCGTGAAGAGTTGAAATCGTCGAGGAACTTCAAATCGCCGATGAAATTGCTGGTGGCAAAAAATTCGAGCTTCCTAGATAATGTGCTTGCATCATATGGAGTCCAATAAGTTACAGGTCGCCGAATGTAGACTTGATAAACGATCTAGCAAACGTTCGTCGGCAATTTTTGATCCAAAATTTTTGGTTTTCAAAACCTACGAAGCTCTGAAAAATGGTCAAAAACTGCAAGTGCCGCTCGTTTCGGTTCTTGGGAGTGGGGGAAACGAGTAGATACTTGAGGTCGAGCGCCGACCAAGGCAAACCGCAGGACGAGCTCCTTAATTGGTCCAAAGGGATTGGCCAAGTGGGGATGGCCAAACCCCTTAGGGTAAGTTTTTTTGTTTTAAAAAATATAAAATGGCGAAATCTGCTCTACAGAGAGCTGCCTGCGCCTTGCAAGAAATTTGGGAGCGCACCTCACTCGAACCCGAATCTGAGGGTGCTGCAGTAACGCGAATTGCCAAGCTCCCCAGGGCGCTCCAATCAAGCCCAAAAACCTGCGATTCTGTAGAGGTTGAGCTTTGGTGCTCTCCTCGATTTAGGGTGGCTACCCACGGTTCTTCCTCCCCGGCTTAGAGCGGTAGCACACGACCCCGGCTTAGAGCGGTAGCACACAAGCTAGCAGAGTTCCTCCCTGTCTTCTCCTTCCTCCCCGTCTTGGGACATCAGCCCACGACCAAAGAGCGGTATGCAAATTTCGCCTTGCTTCTTGCATGCAACATGCAAACGACCAAAGCAAGTCCTACTTTCGTTTTTCTCTCACCAAGCTCTGATACCAGTGTAAGAACTAGGGATGCTAGACCATAGGATCCTCCTCCCAACCCCCCATTATATAGGCGGGCTCCTAGCCCCTTGCCCTAGACGGATCCCCTGTCCACACTTTCTAGCCCAGCCCCTGACCGTAGTCCATGACCGCCCTAGTCCTTAGGTTTGGGCCTTGCCCTTAGAGAACCCTTGTCCTGACACTAGACCTACCTCTTGCTTTGATAGTTCTATAAGTGCTTAATTAGGGACACTAGACCTACCTCTTGCTTCGATAGTTCTATAAGTGCCTAATTAAGCTTTTCATTGCTCACAAACAAACAGAGTTATGCACAATTCTGTACCTACATGCCTCTCCCACCTTTGTCCTCAGTTGTCTAGGTCCTCATTTTCCTATAGACAACCCATATAGTATCAATGAAAACTAAACTATCTCATAAGATTGAACAAGAAAACCAAAAAGACAGTTCAATGGTTAGCATTTGAGAGTGAGCAATAGGGTGCAATCCTTACTTTAAATTCTACCACACCAAAAATACATTTTTTTAAAAACCAGAACCCAAGATAACCGTGAAACAATTGATATGGAAAGGTATCATACCTTTGCATATCATGCCCTCTCTCATATGCAATGCAAGCATCAAGAATATAAATGGCTCACTAAACATGTGGCACTACCATTAATCTTAATTTTATTTTTCGAAGGAGAAAAGAGTACAAAAAGCGTCAAATATATAGTAAAAAGAAAGTTGAACTAGGGTCGTTAACTACCGTGCCAACAACAACACTGCTTTTTTTTTGGGGGGAGAGAGAGAGAGAGAGAGAGAGAGAGAGAGAGAGAGGGGACCTTTTGTAGCTCCTTTTGCCTAAGTATTTGCTTGAGTCTCTTTGCAGTTGTTATCACAAAGCTTTATTTACACTAGCGCTATTTTTATTTCAAGCATCGTTAAAATTAGGAACGCTAAAAGTAGCATCTTAAAATATCTTTTAAAAGGCTTAAAAATGTGTACATCATTGAATAGGAACAACACCTATATCACTCCTTGCAAGCAAGTAATGCTAACAATAGGCTCAACGACGAGCTCAACGATAACAGAATATACATAATAGAATCAATATATGGTATGGATGTAGTGAAGATGCCTCACCTTCTTCTTTGTCTTAAACTATTTGCCCCACGCTTTGCTTACATGCTTGCATCTCTTTTGACTTGGCTTCTAATCTAGTTGTTCTTCCCTCTAGGCAAGCTAATGCCCTAAGGTTGGCCCCTCCTCCCATTGCATTGGTTGTGTTTGATTAGACTCTTTGCTCTCCCTCTTTCCCTTTCTTTTTGTTCTTTCCTTCCCTTGCCTTTACCTTCTCATTAGGGGAGCATGGTGTGCATGTAATGTCTGTTGCGCATAGGAATGCACCAAAAGCTTGTGCGTTACAATATTAAATACTCAGGTAGCTAGAGCTAGCACAAGAAGATTTAGAAATCTTCTCATGTAGGAAAACAGAGTCTTTTTCAGTGTTTTTCATACAATGCATAACATCAAGATTTCTGCTCGAGAGGCACCGCATACCTAGCTAGGTACGATTGGGGGCAGGGGACCACCGCCCCCCCCACCGGGCCGATGGTCCCCTGCCTCCAATCGTACCTAGCTAGGTGTGCAATACCTCCCTCACAGAAGCTCATGATGTTCAGGTAAGTCACAATGTGGGAATTATTGTAAGAATTTGTCTAAAACTTCTTGTGTATAGTAGCCATGCCCTAAGGTTGGCCCCTCCTCCCATTGCATTGGTTGTGTTTGATTAGATTCTTTGCTCCCCCTCTTTCCCTTCTTTTTTTTTCTTTCCTTCCCTTGCCTTTACCTTCTTAGTAGGGGAGCATGGAGTGCATGCAAATGTCTGTTGCGCATAGGAATGCATCAAAAACCTGTTCGTTACAGTATTAAATATTGAGGTAGCTAGAGCTAGCACAAGAAGATTTAGAAAACTTTTCTCATGTAGGAAAACAAAGTCTTTTTTAGTGTTTTTCATACAATGCATAACATCAAGAGCTTCTACTTGAGAGGCACCACATACCTAGCTAGGTACGATTGGGGGCAGGGGACCACTGCCCCCCCCCCCCCGCGCGCCCACCGGCAATCCCCTGCCCCCAATCGTATCTAGCTAGATATGCAATGCCTCCCTCACAGAAGCTCATGATGTTGAGGTAAGTCACAATGTGGGAAATATTGTGAGAATTTGTCCAAAACTTCTTGTGATGCTGGGCACCTGATAACTCTCTTTGATGCTTATTGAAAATAATTAATATGAGAAAAATTTAGTGCATGAAGTCTATCTCAACCGAATAAGCTAAGTTTAGAATAGAATTTTACGTAATTATGTGATTTATAGCATACACAACTTCTTTTGTAGTTTCTTACATGCTTTGTTGTGTATTTTCATGGCTTAAATCACATATTTCGCTATGTCTGGCATCTTCCAAGCATGATTCTCTATTCTCAAGGCTTCAAATGTTGCAAATATAAGAAGTAAGCTATGCCATCCCATTAAATTATGTAACACCATTGTTGAATGCTAATAAAAATAGTTCAAAACTTTTATAGAATGCATGGTTGCTTCGAGGCTCTTTTAGGGTGCTTAAAATTGGCGTCTATCGGCCAAGAATGGTGCTTCAATAGGCATGGGCCAATGTCAAATAAATGAGAAACTAATAGAATCTTGTGTGAGTGGTTGCCTTGGGTTGAAAATCCCCTTTCAATTGGTCACCAATTGTAGTGTTGTCGGACAACTGGCCAACACGACACTAGCTTGGGACTTGTAAGGGTGTTAATGTAAAACCGGGATTCTCAGAATACCATGGAAGCAACTATGCCTTGAGTATGTATGGCTCTAAAAACCCAATTCAATCTAGGGTAAAGGGGCCAATAAAAAACCAAGTCCCTATCTTGGGACCTTCTACCCTTGTTAATAAAGTTATTTTGCTCCAGACATTCAACCAGGTGTTGGATAGGTTAGAGCAACATAGGATGAGATCCTCAACATCGGATTTAGAGTTCGAGCCTTGTTGGCTAATTGACGCAGTGGCCGCAATTCGTAGGATCTCTTAGGTGAACTTATATGGGTGTATATTTGTCCTTAGCTTTAGGTGGCCTTATATGGGTGTACATTAGTGGCCGCAATTCGTGGGCTCTCTTAGGTGACCTTATGTGGGTGTATTTCTGTCCTCATGCTTTAGGTGGTGCAAGATACTTGTTGAATACATGCAGAGATGAGCTTCACAAACGTGGGTGAAATAGGCAAAGCAATTGTGCCTTTTAAGCACCACTAATGTCTCCAAAAGCACAAGTCAAATTCAAATTTAGGAAGTACATAATTTATGTTCTGCACTTTTTAAAACAACAAAGAGTGTAGTGGCTTTGCCACTTTGTAGCATGTAAATGCAATCCCCCTTTTAACAAAAATTTGCACACATACAAAGGCAAAGGCCAGCATCTTAAAATATTGAAAAGCTGCCTTTCAGCCTACTATGTATCTTTCTGAGCATCAAATTTGTCTATTGAGGTTTAAAACAAATGTGCAAATTACACTTTGGAACGCATTTATGTGAGATTTTCTTACTCCACTGCTCCATTCAACTTGTTGTTAGGAAAAATCTATTTAGCTAATCCAGAACTTGTCTGTGCTAGACAGGCAAAACCTCAACGTAATAATTTCATGTTCTATGGGACAAATAACTCCATAACTGACTACCCTCCATCCATAGGATAGGAATAAGGCTAGTCTGCTTTTAACCTTCTTCTCCATCCATAGGATTGGATTGAGGCTTGTCTTTTCGTTTAAAGCAGTATTGCAAGGCTTTGTTATAATGTGGGACCAACATTTCATCTCTATTGAGTTGAAAATTACTCATCAAAAATATTATATGTGTTTGTGTGCATGTTAAGTTTCCTGTTCAGAAATTTCCCATTAAAAAACCCACATTTGAGAAGTGGTAGGTTGAGCCAATTTCTGTTCATAGTTGCTTCTATTCTTATAGGAGCTTATGAAGTTTTGTCATGATTTACATTTCCTTTCTATGAGCTCTAAGAAATACCCTAAGAAATACCACTTTCAACGACCCAAAACGACTCTGCATTACAAAGTCCTCCCATTCTACTATTTGGTCATTTAGTTATTCTCCTACTTTCATAGTGACTCCTCTCACATTCCACCTTTCAAGTACAACAACTCTCTTTGATGTTAACTTAATTTTCTTAGAGCCATGCTTTGATGGTAACCTCATTACAATTAGCTGAAAAAGAATAAGAATAAGAACCGTATTCTTTGAGATGAAAAGGAATAAGAATCTTTGGAAGAAAAAAAATCTTTGAGCTGAAAAAAAAGCTTTTATCTGATAGGGAAACCATGACTGAGCTTCAATTTGGCACCCCATAATGAAGAGGAAAACTTCCCCTTGCCCAGATGCTATAGCTTAGCATGCTTCCTAATATGACAACTCAATACTTGATTGAAAACCCATGCTTTATTGCCAACTCCAACGATGAGGACATGAGGTCCTTGGATATATCACCTTCATAGTCGTGCCATTGCAAACCTTCAAGCACGTGCAACATGGCGGCAGCATAGCTTGTCCGAACAACATACCTTGGCATGACATCCTGATTGCAAACAAAAAAAAGAAAAAAATCCAACATTATTATATTTCCCTTGCCCTTTGGAGAAATTATTTCTAAAATCTAGCAAACCAAAAAAACTTAGAAATCCACAATAAACTCCTTTACAATCATTGTGCACTGCAAGTCATACGGCCAGGACTGCCATATTAGAAATGCAGGAAAATTATTTCATAAGTATGAAGAGTTTAGAGGATTGACAATACTTCAAGATATAACTTACATTAAGCACTCCTTTCAAGGGTTTACTACTTTATAATTCGGAAACATAAGAAAGATGACATATTTCATTTGTGTGTAGAGTATCCATCCTTGAATAAGATCACAATAAGAATTACTTTCTCAAACAAACGATATTCTTGATAAGTTACAAGGTGCTTGTTCCTTTAGTTGTACAGATTTAAAGAGTTCTTATCATCAGCTACACATCACTCCAAAGGATGGGCATACCACAGCTTTTTAAACAACTTTGGACTGTGAGTTAATGATGATGCTCTTTGGCTTAACCAATCTACTTGCGACATTCAATTGCATGATAAATCACACTCTGCAATCTGCTACCAAGCAGATCTGCAAAAGCGGTCTTCAAAGGATCATATTTAAAGACCATTGGCCAAAAAGCATCAGATAACAAAAGCTGGCTCCCCATCCAAAAGAAAATGCTAGAAATTGTTGCCCACAAGCTCTGCAACTTGTGTAACTTCTGCCACGTTAGCACCCAGAATTTCTAGCACATTTTGCAGGCTTGCTATACAACCACGTCATCACTAGTGAGGTGATTCTCTAACTCTCCTTTTCTAAAGAGATGCCATGTGATAACTTTTGTGACACTGACAAAGTACAAAGAAGACTGCTTAGGGAAAATCAGTTCCAAACTTGGCAAGGTCTACTTCCAGAAATAGAAGAGCAACTGTTGATAAGCTTATGAGATTCTAGAGAGGGTTTCACCTAGGAGTCACCATTAGGAGTGATACTGATGATTGAAATAATGAAATTTAGTGTCAGAGTTCGTGAGGATCTGGATGTGATGGCTAAATGAGTCACAGTTTATGTCTAAGGTCTTGTTTGGGACAAATATGTGAATGTGGCTAGTTAAGGTGATCCTAGTGCATCAACAGTTTTATCCCGTTGATCACAAAGTTGTGATTCCGCAGTGCCCCAAAAACATGTAAGAGATGTAGTTTGTGTCCTTCATTCTCAGAGAATACGATGATGTCATCAATGAAAGTGCCTACAAATTGTCTATGGTCTTTGAAAATCCAGTCCATCATCTTGTTGAACATTATAGGAGCATTTCACTACAAGAGGTTGTGTGCTCTTGTGACGCTGTTAGCGACGGAAATACACTGGGTTTTTATAACCCCCGACGTCGCTAAAACATTTGCTACGAGCGTCGCTACGAGAGCGTCGCTATGAGCGTCTCTATATAGCGACGCTCATAGCGACGCTTGTAGCGACGTTTACACAGAAGACTATAGCGACGCTCATAGCGACGCTACAGAGCCATAAATAGCGACGGTTATAGCGACGCCCGAGAGAATTTTTTTTTGGTGACAGGGCATTGAATGCACTGCCACCCATCAACCATATTGTACTTGATTCACTTTTTTAAAAAAATGCAAGGGTAGATAGTAGACCCAAAATAGTCACCCACAAGACGCATTGTTTGCAAAATTGACAATTGTACACATCATAGGCAAAATGAATTGATTGGCAAATGTAATAATGACAATTGTACAACATCATAGGCATAAAGAATTGATTGGCAAAAGGAACTGCGGTGACAAATGTAATAATATACATGGTTCAAAAAGACGTATAAAATCCGTCTCATGATACATAAGCTATGAGAAACCCTAAACTAATGCTATCTAGCTACGGCTAAACTGACGTCGTCTAGTCAGACGTCTCATCGCGTCCAAGCGGCATATCTGTCGGATTCTGCAAAAAAAGACAATAAGACAGCTTTCAGTAAGTATAAACATATAACGACATTTATAAAACAATACAAAAAATAGAAAAGAGTAAACCCTAATACTAACCATGCCGCCGCGAGAACTGAGAATGTCCATCAGGGCGTTTAAGCCCTTCCTGCCTGCGTACTCGCGCTCGTACGGTGTGGGATCACGTCCTGTCATCGACCACTGTCAAAACATACAAAGATTTCATTATGTTAGAATTAAAAAACTCATAAACCCTAAACTATCGAACATAAAGAGCAATGAAAAAACACTTACAAAATCGGCCTCAAATGATGCCCATCCACCGCTCCCCAAGTGGTGCGAGCTCCCTGCCTCTACTCGCGCTCTGGCTGCATCCTTTTGTTGCTTCCACTTGTCGGGATTCTCGCGCGCTGCTTTCTTCGCATTCTTCCAATCTTCTTTGGCCAGCCAATCTGGCCTGTTCCACCCATTCTTCATTGCTTTTTGCACTTCGGAACGCTTGTGTTTGCAATATTCGCGCATTCGAATCTTCATCAGGTCTTCATTGAAGCGTTGATCCCATGTTGGAAAAGGAAACTCATCATGAAGTATGCTGATGACTCTGTTTTTTAAATCACTTGGTACTTCACTCCATTTGTTTAGTATGTAGTGTCTAAACAGCTAAGAGCAAAGACCACGCATGCGCGAGATCACCTTCTTGCCGTCATCATCCATGATGATGCCGCCGCTGAAGTCGACGGAGTAAGACAAGCCCTCTGGCCGGTGACGTGTGAACCTGGGTGTCCCGGCAGGGGTCTCTAGCGGCGTGTCGATGGAGGTACGGACGTCAGGTGTCTCCACCGGCGTCTGGGCCCCGAAGCGAGGAGTGTCGAGTGGGGTGGCTCCTGGCGGAGTAGGTAGAGGTGTGTAGCTTTTAGGAACAGTCAGCCGTGCAAAACCTGGCGTAGATGGCGATGCTGTGGCTGGTGTGGGGGCGGGCAAAGAAGGGGAGGGTAAAGAGCCTCGTCGAACACGAGGCGGTGTGGAGGCATCGGTGGCGGAATCCCCACAACAACCGCCACCGCCACCACTAGAGCGCCGGTGTCTAGACGAGTGTGAAGCTCGTCTTGTCGACGCCGAAGCTTCGGAGCGCGTCGAATGCTCCGAAAGAGAGATGGAGTAGGAACGCGCGATGATGCGCCAGAGCGATGACGCTCCACGTACCACTGTCTCTGCTGCGGTGACAAAGAAGAAAGAAACTCCTCATCATCCATACCTGCATTAAACACACGAATATTTAAACTTAATATTGAATGAATAGAGTAGACAATGACGCGAAGACCATTAAATACAATGACATAATGACGCATATAAATACAATGACGCAATGAATTGAGTGATAGAAGAGGCAAGTCGAAAACTCAGAATTTTCAATCAAAAGATGTGAGCGCGAGTAGAAAAGAGCGTTATACACCATGGAAGGTACTTAGAGAGCCAGAGCTTTTACAACACGGAGCAAAATTGTTCAAATACAATATTTGTGGCTAAGAGATCTCTCTCTCATCCTCGCATAACTCAGCATAACTTCCTATATCTATATAGAGCTCTCCGTTTAAACACGTATCCTCTGTTTCATTTTGTAGCTCCTCTGCATGCACCCCATATAGAGTAGTAGCATCTTGATGCTCGTCTGGCACCACCGCAGCGGCTTCTGATTGAGCATCTTCTCTGATCTCCTCCATTGATGCCGTTGTGATTGGCACATGGTAGCCTTCATACGTCCTTGCACTACGAGGGGCTACCTCTATGAGTACCACCAGTTTGATGTAGACTTTGTAGGATGAAATATTACCTGCCAGAGCCACATAACTTACATGAGAGCTTTCAAGCACATAACTTGTAAAAGGGGGATGTTAACTATTTACATACTTACTTGTTCACAATGCTCGGGTAGTACGAAAGTGTCTCTTAGGTCAGTCCATTTCTTAGTAGAATCCACCTCAAGAAAACCAGACTCTCCTCTACGCACAGTAGCGTTGCGACCCTCCATGATTATCTTGAACCATTGCACGTCGAACAAGTCGACAAAAAATCCTCTGTAATCGATCCTCAAAATCTCTTGCAGCGTGCCGAAGTAAGTGAGTTCCGCCACCACAGGATCTGCATCAGAGGAACGTCGTCGACTAGACTGTTCAAATTTTGCCATGATTCCACAATCTTGAGTAAAACGCTTTTTGTCGATTCGTTCCACCCTAAAATGTCGACCTTTACACCATGCTGCTGTGTATGACTTATACTACAACGAACAAAGATTATGAGTGACCGTTCAAACGTTTATAAATAAAGTCACTTGCTAGTCGTACATTGCAAACTTACCTTGGTCGCGCAACCCCGAGAGTACTCCCACTCTTCCTCAGTCACTTCGTCACCGCATTGTTGTGCGCTTTTCAATTGGTTGTGCAACCATCTTAAGCTCATGAAGGTTGGTAGGCTCTCCAGAACCGCTGGATAGTGCATCGGTGGTCGTCTTCCCCGTCTCCACTCGATTCGTGCCCTTTGTCGCTCTTGCTTTGCATCCTCATATTGTGAAATCCACTTTTGCATCACTGGATTGTGAAGCATGCAAAATCGGTTGATTTTAGCCTATAGATCTTCCGTCATCTTCTTCTCAACACCGAGATTGCACATGACAATCCCAGATATGCGCTCATCATCTATGGTTCGCCATAGCGTGTCCCGGGCTTTATCAAATCCGTCTAGCCACTCTCCAATGTACACTAGGGACTCTGATACCAACCAACCTTCTGCCATGCTACCCTCCGGACGTGCCTTTTGACGCACATATCCCTTAAGCGTTTTCATGAAACGTTCTAAGAAGAACATCCATCTGGAATGAACTGTGCCAGCTATTTCCACCTCATCAACTATGTGAACAAGAAGATGCACCTGAATGGTTAGCATGGTAGTAGGAAAATGTTTCTCAAACATGCACACAAGCTCCGCAGCATTTAGTTTGGCGAATGGTATGGAGTCTACGTTGATCTCCTTTTGTGAGATCCATTGCACCAGCTTTGCAAGTTTGTAGATTGTGTTACGGATGTCGAGAGACAAACATCCCTCAATGGCAACCGGTAAAATAAACTGTAAAGTATGTGCAGCAATGATATTAAAGTCCACATTTTATGCAATGATATTAAAGTCCACTATGAACGTACCTGACACATTTTATGCCAATCGTGTGACTTCAAACCGGTAAGCTTTCCTTCTTTAGTAAAACACGTTCGGAGCAAGTACATTACGCCAGTGGGGGTCCGCAAAGATCGAATGGTCTCTTGTACTTTGCGTTCTTGGGCTCCTGTGAAAATCCATGGTGCTTTAGGGAGTTTTATCGATCCATCAGACGCTGTTTGCGGCCAATATTGCTCCATACGATCCACATTTCTAAGGTCAACTCTGGCTCCCAAAGTATCTTTCTTGCCGGTCAGATGGTCCCATAGTAGATTACCCACATTCTTGAATATGTGCATTGGATCGAGCAAGTGATTGATCATGAGTCGGGGCCAGTATGGTAACTCATACCATAGAGATAGTCTCTTCATCCCTGGAGGCAATCCGTCATCGCACATCTCCTTCTGCTCTAACCATGCTTGTACAGACATCCTTGGTGGATCTCTTCCCAAAAAGCCGTCGCGTAACACATGATTCTCTGGAAGATACGCTTGATGACCTTCGTAGATTTGCTTCTTCAGTGAGGATGCCCTACGTGCATTCAGTCTAGGTACACATGTGACACATGCTCTGTATCCGCTTGTTTGAAGCCCTGCATGTATACACATGATAATAGATCAACTATGGGAAAAAACAAGATTTACACTTTTTGAGTGAGGAGTGTCAATAGATCACCTGAGCATTCTATTAGCCCGGGATAGTCATGCATGGTCCACATTAGAATGCCTCTGAGCAAAGCATTCCGTCGTCCTGTGTGTCGGCTCATATCCACCACCTCTATGTCAATCCACAATTGTTGTAGCTCTTCCAATAGTGGACGAAGATACACATCCATATTCTCCACTTTATATCGCCCTGGCACAATCAAGCTTAGCCATAGGTGCCCCTTCTTCATAGTCAACCACGGGGGAATGTTGTAGTTGACGATGACAACGGGCCATACACTGTAAGATGTTGATCTTTAACCAAATGGATTTACGCCATCCATAGCCAGGCCTAAGCGCAAATTTCGAGCTTCCCTGGCAAAATCCGACCATGTTCCATCTATATGTTTCCAGGCTGCGCAATCTGCAGGAATTCGTAGCACACCATCCGAAGATTTATTCTCCTCATGCCATGATGCTAGGGCGGCCATGGACTTACATTCGAAGAAATTCTTGATGCGAGAAAGCAGAGGAAAATGTCGCAAAACCTTTTGTGGAATTTTTGTCCCGTGGAGATCTACTCGATATCTTTCGGAATCACATTTCGGACACTTCTCCATGTCTATGTATTCCCCTCTGAAAAGAATGCAGTCATTAGGACAAGCGTGGATAGAATTGTAATCCATCCCCAAGTTTCGCAAAATCTTTCTTGCTTCATCTCGGGAATCTGTCATCACATTGTCAGCTAGTAGTATGTGCTCTTTAAGCAATCTACACAACATAAAAATACGATACAGTCATGTAAAAATCTATCAGATCATTATACATTTAGAGTTTTATTAAAGTAAACTAATTGTAATAGATCACCTGAAAAGCGCTGTGACGCTAGTGTCACTCCATCCAAACTTTGTCTGCATGTTGAGAAGAACCAGGAGTGCTTTCAATCTAAACATACGTGCTCCATTATACAATGGCGTATCGGCTTCACTTTTCATATCATCATAGATAAGCCTTTCTGAATCCATGATCGTCTCGATCATTTCATCAATCTCGGGCTCAAACATTGCCTCGTTGGGAATGTGCTCTGCATGATCATCCCCCGAGCTGTCAGAGGCTACATCTTGTGGCCTCACATATGCTGCTTGACCAAAGCGCCTGCGAACACGTCTATTGGATTGCAAGATTGCTGCTTGTTGGCCAACGTCAGAGTCCGACGAGTTATAATTGGCAACAACTCGATCTATAATAGATGGATCGAACTCGCCAAATTCGCGAACGTGCTGCAAAGAAACACGTCTTGTCCGTCGCACAGCATGCTTGCATTGATTACAAGGACATAAGACCCTCGTTGAGAGATAGGTGTTTCGGTTGGACGGTCCCACATCCTCGTCACTACTCATAATGAGGATAAAAATCTTATAACCTGGACAACAAATTTAATATTCTATTGGCATTCTTCGTCTTATCTCTCTCTCTCTCTCTCTCTCTCTCTCTCTCTCTCTCTCTCTCTCTCTCTTTACCTCACATTCTCTAGTCATGTCCAATCCCCGCACACCTCGGTCTAGAGGTGCACGGAGATCAGAACCACCGGGTTATAATCTCGTCTTTATTGGTCAATACCTATATTTGTGGATACAAGAAATCTACACACCCACGTCTACATGATACTGCACGTAGTGGACAAAACCCCTTTGCCTCTTCTCTAGCTGTAGCACTTCACAGCATCTTAACATCTTTTCACAGTAGATCTTTTCACTGTTCGTCTAACTCTAAACCCTAAACCGTAAGTAATTTTTGCGTGGACTCGATCTAACGTAAATAAGCGTAAATCTAAATAAACGTAAATCTAACTAAAAATAAACCTAAATCTAATTTAACGTAAGTCTACATCTAACCTAATCTTTAACGTCTTTTGGGATAGTTTCCTACGACGTTAAAACTCTCTTCTTCTTGTGTGTGTGTGTGTGTGTGTGTGTGGGTAAACCTAAATAAACCTAAGTCTAATCTAATATAACATAAATCTAAATCTAACGTAAATTATGTTATATTAAAAACAAAGAACTAAACTAACAGGGATAATAAAAAACCTTAAAACTAATTTAACACATAATTTTTCACATAACTCGGCAAGAGTTGGCATTCTCATCACTAAAGATGTGAGAGTTAACTTCCGGCGGTGACGCTGCCTCATCTCCATCCACATCTGACGACAGCAATTGACCCTTTAGACCGTTCTTGCTCTTGTTACTAACTTTGAAGTTGCTGTTGAATGACTAGAGGTTGTCTAGATGGTCATTGTGTCGGGGATGTAGTGACTCTTGCCGCTCTGAAGATCCACCTTCTTCCCTATCTTCTGAAGACATTTCACCAGTACTTTTGGATCGACGGAGCCCACCATGAGTGAAGGCAGCAATACCCTATATTCCATTGAGGGCTTTCTTCACCCGCTTCATGCAGGCATCGCAGTCTATGGAGACCTAAATCTAATCTAATATAACATAAATCTAAATCTAGCATAAATAAACATAAATCTAGTTAAAAATAAACCTAAATCTAATCTAATTTAACTTAAATAAACCTAAATCTAATTTAACGTAAGTCTACATCTAACCTAATCTTTAACGTCTTTAAGGATAGTTTCCTACGACGTTACAACTCTCTTCTTCTTGTGTGTGTGCGCGTGTGTGGATGCGTGTGCCAATAAAAAGAGATAAATGGTATAACCTTTCTATCACCCATGCCAAGTATGATAGATTGATTATGTCATTTCCCTCTTGAATAATAGGTCTTGAGTTCAACTCCTCGTCGGCTAGATCTTTAGGTCTTTTAATTTTAATTAGTTTCCTACGACGTTAAATTAGTTTCTCTCTCTTTCTTTCTCAATGTGTGTGCGTTTTTTTGGATCGTATGCATGTTTTCTCTCTCTTTTCCTCTCTCAATGTGTGCGTTTTTTGTTTATGCATGTTCTCTCTCTCTTTTCCTCTCTCAATGCGTGCGTTTTTTGTTTATGCATGCTCTCTCTCTTTTCCTCTCTCAATGTGTGTGTGCATTCTTTGTTTATGTATGTGTGTGTGCGTTTTTGTTTATGTTTGTACTCTCTCTCTCTCTCTCTCTCTCTCTCTCTCTCTCTCAAAAACACTATGTGTGTGTGTGAGAGAGAGAGAGAGGGAGAGAGAAAGAGGGGAAGGGAACATGAGAATGAGGAGAGGGAAGGAGCATACCTGGCTCTCCTTCCTCTCCTCGTGTGTGTGTGTGTGTGTGTGTGGAGAAGAAAAAGAGAGAGAGAGAGAGAGAGAGAGAGAGAGAGAGAGAGAGAGAGAGAGGAAGAGCGTTACCTGCTCCTTGCTTGAGGGCGCCGAAAAACTCAGATCTGAGATCTGAGTTTTTGGGCGCGCTCGGTTTTTTTTTTAGCCCAGCCGGCGTCGCTATGAGCGTCGCTATGAGCGTCGCAAATTTCTTTGTAAATTTGCGACGCTCATAGCGACGCCGGGAATTTTTTTTTTGAGCGTCGCTGTGTGAGCGTCGCTAATATGAATAGCCTCTTGTAGTGTTTGTGATACCAAAGGGCGTCAACAAATACTTGTATAATCTAAAGGATGTCCTGAAAAAAGTCTTGTATACAACTCAGGGAGCCATCTTGATCTGATGATAGAAAATTTTCAAATCCATTCTGTTAGAAGTTCCATAGTCACAAGGGATGCCCATTTTTGGGCTTCCTGTCCCCACTTTTCCATCCCCACTTACCGTCCTGCCCTCTTTTTTACACTAAAAGTCCATTTGAGTCCCGTCCCCACTCCTCAGGACACGTTCCTTGTGACTATGGTTGAAACACAAAGAACCCATTAGTCTATCAAGTATATCATCAATCCGGCATATGGAAACCTGTTCTTCATAGTGATTTGTTGAGTGCTCCATAGTCAATGCACATTCTCCAAGATCCATCTTTCTTCAAAACAAGAAGCACTGGTGAACAAAAAGGCGATGTACTAGATTGAATTAGACATTTTTCTAAAAGTCCTTTTACTTGGTTCATTATTTCATCATTATGGGCTTTTCTCACTCTATGTAAGGGAACCGGTTTGGTGGCAACCTGCCTAGAATTAAATCAATCATATGATCTTCAGGGCACTCAGGAGGTAGCTCTCCAGGCAAACCCCCAAAGAAACAATATTCGGCTGGAGCATGCAAAAATTCTTGGCGTTCTGTTTCAAACTCTGACAAATTTGGATTTTTATGTTCTTCCGGATCGCTCAAAAAGGTCGAGTAAACAAAAAGACTAGATCTCATTACTTTAGAAATGACCAAAGCCGATACAAGTGGAAGGGACTCACCCTAGAATTTCTTATCTAGGAAGATATCTTTGCTCTTCTCATTCTTCAATAGCCTAATAGTAGACGATGACATGGTTCTTCCGTAACCACGATACCCCAAGAGTATGTCACATCCCTCAAGCGGCACGATATAGAATCCCTCGTGCCCTGGATACCCTTGAAAATGCAACCACAATTTGCCAATTATACGTGGTATAATGGAGTCATCATGTCAAGGCACTGCTAATACCACATCCATCTGTGGTCCCATTTCGCTAGGCGTTATTCCAAGTCAAGTGGCTAATTCCAATAAAATATCAGGACCTCCTCATCTTTGCAAAACTCAGTACTCTCATCCTTCTTATCCAAGGTTGCCCCCACAAAATTTGGAACTAGTCCAGCCTTTGTCTTTACTTTCTTTGCTTGCTCCTCTGCCGCTTTGGAACTTTCTGGTTTGTCCTCGGCTTGCTCCTTGGATTCTTTCTTAGGAGACTTTGCAAGAATGTTCCCTTGTTCCCCGTAACCATAACGTTTACCCACTTAGGGTCTGGATTTCTTCTTCTCTTTCTTGACCTTCTTCTCCTCCTCCTCGGAAGACTCTTTCCCCATTGACTTGGACACTCGCTCGTCTAATGGGTAGGTCAAAGAGCTTGAATGGATGGAGGACCTGTCATTTGCATGATCCATGAGCTCCTAGATGCTCTTGAAATTTTGCTTATGGTGGGCCCTTTGAGATCCACCGGTGCCATGTCATCACATTTGTGAATGATGACTGCGTGAATAAGCTGTTTTTTCTGTTTTTGTAAATACAACTGTGGGCACTCAAAAAGATAAATGCTATTAAAATCAACATGAAAATTGAAGTTTTTATAACTAGAGGTCATGAGAGAGCTTGGGTTTTTGGGGAAAGAGAACAATGCCAGCCTGCAATGAAGGGTGGGGCTTTGAGAGTGAGTGTGAGTCTCATCAAGAAAATAAACATGGCATTCTACCTCTGCATATTGGCTCCGCTTATGTCGGTTTTTGGAACAGAAACTGTGTTGTGTAGAGCTCTCTTCTATGCCCCTCTTTGAGTCTAGGGTTTACACTTAAAGCAATATGTTGTACATATGAATTGAAAATGACTTGCCCATTTTTTCTATGAAGGAAGACTCTACATGTTAATATGCAAATATGTTAGCTTCGTGCATGGATTTACTACGGATAGATTTCCACACATACTCCTTGGATGTACCATCGCATTCACAAGTTAGGAGATCATCAATATTAGCAATCAGCATCTCACTCACATTGGTATAGATAGGACATGGGTAACTCCTACTTATGTGTTGGGGATGATGGTGACTTTTCACAAAGACCATTTTCTTCACACTGTTACAAATGGATTTATTCTATGCTAGAGATAAATGGATTCACACCTCTTGCACGGGCTTTGATCTATTATGGGACAACTTCGCATAACTACCCATTGGTTGCTATAGCAGATAGAGATAGGTAGATATACTTTGGTACCTCCAGGGCACTAGATATAAGAATTATCTCACCAATAGAGACAAAGGAGCATCACATACATTGGTGCTGAATATTTGAGCTACAAGGAGGATTTCAATGTCTAGAGAGGGCTTTGGGCCTCTGACTAGGGTGATAAATTACACTCTACAAGGATACCTTAAACTTTTAATGTAGACTTACACACACTCAGACATGCTATCGTGCAAAGTTTGATAGCACCAACAAAGGTCCCGTTCACAAGCAGGTAACATAATTCTTCCAGTGCCACACCCCTTAATAGAACCATAGGACTTGTCGACTAAGAGTACATGAGACTCTTCTAGATAAAGCTACAAAGAGTAGTGGATCTCACATTATCTTTCTCAAGGATTGCGTGAATGACTCACTCATCATGTAAGGATTAGGGTGGCTTGATGCTAGTGTAATACAATGTAGTAGTACCAATGAATATGGCCCTATGAGGCACCCCAAATTAACCCTACAAATGTGAGAACAACCCATGAGACTAGGGAGGTGGTTTGGACTCATATACAACTCATTTGAATGCTAGGTTACACCTCACATAACAAGTTACCACACAAGCTAGTGACTACACTAGGAAAGGTACACACCGTATGTTGGTGCACATGCCAAAGGCCATATACCCAGCAACCCTCCCCTTGGATTTTGGGCTGGTATTGCACGGAGACTAATGCCACACATGCTACTAAAAGTCACATAGACTATGCCACATAAGCTAAAAAAGTGTCTCACTGAATTATGGTATTACACAAACTAAAGATCTCTCCTTTCGAATAGAGGCCAAGGATTACCCATATCCTTCACATTAAGTCATTGTAAATCTCTTCATAGTGAACAAGGAGACCGCTCCCCACTTCTTCCTTGTCTTCATCATCTTTAGTTTTTGCAAGGTTGGTTGGTCCGACCGATTGCTGCTACTGCTACCTCTACTTTGACACTTGGATGGTGGATATCTCTTCTTGCCATAAAGTTTATCTTTATAGCAATCCTTGGAAAAATTTCCAGGCTTTCAATACTTGTAACACTTCTTATTATTAGATGAACTAAATGAAATTACTAATGCTAATGATGAAGCAACAAATGCGCCTCCACTTGCTCCATTTGGTTCTGCGTTCTTCAATAGCTTTCCCTTCCTCACGCAATGAATTAACTACATGCTATAGAGTTGGTGCAGGGTCTCCCTCCTCCAAGACTGCAACAATGCGGTCAAATGAAGGAGGTAATGCACTCAAGAGAATTGCCAATTTGTCTTCTTCAATGAGTTAACTACAAGTTGCAAAGTTGGTGCAAGGTCTCCGTATTCCAAGACTGCAACAATCTGGTCAAATGAAGGAGATAATGCACTCAAGAGAGTTTCCACTTTGTATTCTTCAAGAATCTCACAGTTGATGTATGTGAGTCGGATAATCATGCTCATTAGTCTATTAACAAGACTAGAGATATCCTCCTCCTCACGCATGACTAACTTGTACAAACTTTTCTTCAAACTGATTCTGCTTTGCTTTATCTTTGTACCAAAATTCTCTCTGAGAATGTTCCATATATGCTTGAATTGCAATGGTGCAAGTGTCAATGAAGTGCACATAATTCTCATGAACTGCACTGACAAGTATTTATAAGGCTTGTTCGACTAGAGCTTATGCACTTAGTGCTCTAGTTTGAGTCCCCTCACTCGTGGATGGTTCATTGGATAGCTTCGGCTTGACAATAGAGCACAATGTCTTTTTCATGAGCCACCTTTTCCCTCACTATTAAGCTTCTCAACATCCCTTCACCCATTATGCAATTAGAGGGGTAGTAAGGCTTGGAGGTGTGGATGTGTAAAATTGGTGTGACTAATACACGCTAATGGTGAATTCAAGAAACCAATTTGAACATGCAAATCGGAGAAAATGATGTTATGTGTACTCAAAGCAAGATTTCTAATCGTCCATTGATGCAACAAAACACAATCAGTTCGTCGTTCCAAAAGATGTGGTTGGGGTTTAAATAACGGATTAGCTAATGGGGTTTATTGGAAAATGAAAGGATTCAAAATACCTACTCTAGTGCGCCTATGTTCTCCCAATCAAGCACTAATTAGCCATGGAGGGTAGTACCTCACTTGAGTCTTCCTAGAGCATGGTTAATCAAGTGCTCGATTATTGAGAATGGCAAGTAATAAGAATGTTACAAGCATAAAAAGTTAATTACTTCTCATGGCTCTGATACTACTTGTAAGGATTAGGGTGGCTTGATAAGTTTTGCATTCATAATAATAATTAAGCAATGATCAATGGCACAACACATACAATGTAACAAGTTGGACCATAAACTCACACTAAAAGTGTGTACAAAATAGGCTACTTAAGTAGCAGTGGCTAGTGTAGTACAATGTAGTAGTACCAATGATTCTACCCTAAGAGGCACCAAGAGTCACCCCAATGTAGTAGTACCAATGATTCTGGCCCTAAAAGGCACCAAGAGGCACCCCCAAACCATCCCTATAAATGTGAAAATGACCCATGAGGCTAGGGAGGTGTTGGGACTCATGTACAACTCATTTGGATGCTAGTACACCTCATACACATCACATGGAAGTCACATGACAAGCTGCCACAACGACTAGGGAAAGTACACAACATATGTTCGTGCACATGCCAACCCAACACATCATTGAGGCATCTGCATCGTTATTGAGAGACATAGAGTATCTCTTACGATGTTCTTCATGAAGAATGAGATTGATGCTATGATGTAGAGGCCATGAGAGACTTTAATTGATGGTACTTGCATGAGAGCCTACTCAGAGGATAGACTTTGGGAGATATGCTACCATTTGCCTCTACTTATTTACCTATTTGGTGACATTATTAGCATTTTTAACCTTGGCCTTTGTAGTAGACAAATTGGATTATATGATGGTGATGCTCTTTCTTGGTCTCATAGGTCCTTTTGTAGATGCAAATAATCCTTTCATTTGTGTTATTTTGTGTCTCAGATTTTCTTTTTTGTGCGCATTGCATATGCATAGTTTTTGTGTGTGTTGCATATGTATGTATTATTACGTGTAGGGGTATACTCGCACAAACACATGTAAAACAAAAAATTGATGAATGCATATGTGTATGTTCCAAGAGGATAGAGCAAGAAAATAGCAAAAGGATTCTATTAGGAAAAAAGTAGTGAAAATTGCAAAGGGATACACAAGAATGCAGTAGGCAATAGGGATTACATACCTCACATGCATTGATGGTTTGGGCATCCTCAGGCAGTCTCAAGCCAGGGATTCCACTATAGAAGCAATCCTTTCTCCATTGCTGAATGGAGAACACTCCAAATTGGTAAAAATAAGGGCCTTTTGAAGCCAGCTTTTGGACCCCACGCCCTACTTGATCATCAACCAGCCAAACCTGTAAGACGATATGAAAATTAAGACACCAGGACATGTTTTTTCTCTTTCACAAGGGAGATTTTTTCTCTTCAAGGCAGGCATAGATGCATGTAGACATCATTGTAGATTACTGATTCATTCAAAGACGATTCTTCAAATTGATCGCAATCACCGCTGTCTTTCATATCCATCCTTAGTACCATCATTTACCAGATAAAGTGTGCATGAGCAAAATCTCACCTTGCATGTCTTCCCGGCATCATACTCTTTAACATAAACAAGATTGTCTTGAAACTTGGGGAGGATACATGTACGCAAATCTGCAGCATGCTCCTTTGAAGGAAGAAGTGCCTAGCACAAGACAAATTCACATCGAGAGCCAGCTCATACCTTATTTTTTCAGAGCTTGTCAATATAAATACCCAGGAATTACATATATGTAGAGCTCAAGGGAAACCTAATTTCTAAATCATAAAGAGACAGATAAAACGAGACTAAAGAGGTTCTTCAAATAGGCCTTGAACGGACATGGTGTAGAGGCCTTACAATATATAGTGAGCCCCCCTGAGTATACCAGCAAGCACATATTTCTGAAGCTTCAACATGCATGCATTATGAAGAAGAAGCAACATGAATGTGAACAAAGGAAGATGAAGCATGGAAACTTTAAATCCATGCTCACACAAGTAAACTGGACAAGAAACAAATGAAGAAGGAGAACCAGGAGATGTGGAAGCTTCGCATATGCGGCTGTGCAAAGGAGAAAAGGGCGATTCTCTTGGCCTTGAACTCTGAATCCACAGGGAGAGGAAATTTAATGGGCGGATCTGGGGATATAATTGCGTCTGGCACTTCAATGGAGGCACTCGGCTTTTGGCCAGCATGGTTTGTAGAAGCTGCTGCATCAAGAGCAAGGTCTTCGAAATCGCTGGCGCTGTTATATTCTTCGCCATCGGAGTTGTCGGAGCCAATGCCGATGCCATGGCTGAGGTTGTCATTAACATTGACGTTGTGGGAGTGCTTGTCCATTTTGTGATGTCAGGCTGTTGGAGTTAGCGCTCTCTCTCTCTCTCTCTCTCTCTCTCTCTCTCTCTCTCTCTCTCTCTCTCTCTCTCTCTCTCTCTCTCCCCCACAGATCTAAACCAGCTAAAGCTTTAAATCCATAACTTTAAAGCTACCATAACTTTAAATCCATACTCACACAAGTAAACTGCAATGGCTCGCCCAACCCTGGAATGTGCTGAAGTGATAAAAACCTCCCTCACATCATCCCCTCTGTGCTTGGCTTCTACCTTCTTGGCAACAATGGCTGCGGCTAAAGTGTCACCCGTCACGATGGCAAAGCCAGCATCTTTCTTATACATAAGCTTGGCATCTATTCAACTTTCGATCCTGGCACAGAAAACATAAAAATCACATTTCCACAACATTGTTTTCTCATGACTACAATGATGCATTCATTGTACTTAAGCTTGGCATCTATGTTCAACTTTCGATCCTGGCACAGAAAACATAAAAATCACAGAAGGATCACATTTCCACAACGTTGTTTTCTCATGACTACAATTATGCAGTATGGATGAATCTAAATCATTAGCAAGAAGAGACTCTTAAAGCTGTAAAAGAATAATGTTGGGGTCGCTTAGTCACAAGATAATTCACAAGTGGAAGGAATGGAAACTCTCTAAGAAAAACCGCATGGAAAACATAAAGAAGGAATGGAAACTAATAAGCCTCAGCTTTTAGTAAAGAAATTGATTAAGGACAAACAATAATAACACTAAACATCTTAGTTAAATCCTTATATACCTAGATGAATCCAGAATGAGCCCAGATTCACCCTTAAAAGAAAGTGCACGATATAGAACCATGGTAATCACCCACAAGACAATATAACCATCAGCTCCATCATGCATAGTATTCACTACATACCACAACGTCCCCATTAACATTATCAGTGCCCAATAGTGGGTGCAAAACTAGGTACTAACGTGTGCTCCCAAACACAACACACACCACATGTGCGCGCGCGGTCACATGAGCATACATCAACCCAAAGTTCAGTGTACGGAGTTTCTGTCATGACTCCAGAGATCAAGGGCAGACTCGGCCATAATGAAGCCTAGCGCTAAAAGAAGCATTAAATTAGAAAATTAAAGCCTTAATTGCATGAGATGCATAAGGGTGAAAACTGAATGGACAGATGCAATACTCACTTAATCCCTCTAGTGATAAATAAGTAACTCAACCTCCATGGCATGACTTACAGAACTAAAGCCCTCCGCATTGCAAGTCAAACAATGTGATTTGGAGATCTTCTTTTACCTTGTTTAGCAAACCCAAAGCAATAACCCTGGCTCCAGCTTCTTGAGCTTGCAGTATACAATCTCTTATCCAACCATCAACTCTTGCAGCCTCTGAACGCAAGTGATACTGTAAACACAAAAAACTCCTGAGAGAGCAGTCCTTTCTAAGTGGCTACACAAATCTTGTACTGAAAAATCAGCAAGAACATAAACAGCACCGAGTCAAGCAGATTTTCTAAGAATAATGAGAGAAAGCACACTAAAAAAATTGACTCCTATATAAAACTGAAGCAATCGAGTATGTGAGCTCAAATTACAGAAGATACTATCATGACCATTAGGAGACTTATATGCCACATGCCCATAAACTTTGACAAGCTTTAATGGTATCATTTTTATGCAACATTTTTAAAGATTGAGCGTGCCCATTTATAATGGTCAATCAGATTATGAGTGGCATTAACATATTAGCCGAAGGTAAGTATAGAGGATCATAGTGTTTCATGCGAATGATTGAGTTTCTAAGTATATAAGTCATTATGATCATAACTTTGTTCAAAGAATTTTCAAATGGCTCTTCAAGCAATGGTAAAGCTTCTCGCCATTTGCACCTTGTGTCATAGCAACGTCATATGAGCTCCATCTAAGAACTAAACTTTGAGAGACGTTGTAAGCTGCATGGCTGAGACATAAGATTAGTACTGGACAGAACATCTGAAAAATGAAGCATTGTAGGGTAGAGCTCCGTGTACAAACTCCAAACCTATTAGTTTATGCCATTAGGGCTTTTAAGAAATGACAAAGGCTGATGAAGAAATCGAGTAAACCATTGCATGGCTCTAGAATCTTTGGGATGGAGAGCTTAATGTCATAGGGTCAAACCTAATCAGAAGCTAAATTAAGAATGCTAATTATAAAAAAAGTGGATCTCTAAAACAATGTTCAATTCTAATCCCTAATCTACTAACCAACAAAAAACAAATTGATTGCCTATAACTACTGAGAGAGAAGGGAAAAGGGTTTTATTTGGGGGGAGGGAGGGGGGGGGGGGGGTTGTGGGGGCATACTGAAAAAATCAAGTACTTGTGGAAGTAGCTGCAATTGGTGGGTTTGATAAGTAAGCACGATTAAAGTGATAGGAGGTGTCAAGTTTAGGTGGCTTCAATCAGGCAAGGTTTCATAAGTAGAACAAGCGATGCAGATTCCGCAATTATATCATATTTAGTTGACAAGGAGACTTAAACTATTGACTAGGCTTAAGATAGGTCATTCTTCATGATCCTCTGTTATACAGAACCATTTGTAAATAGCCCTACAAGATTTTTTTAAATGCATGCATGACTGGTACACAATGTAGCAAGACTTGAACTGAAGTATAAGGATTGCACAATTCCTAGGCAGATGATAATAGCTCAATAAAAGGCCATTTGGCATTCACCCATAACTGCTCAATGATCGCAATTGATTCATCAATACTGGGGCCTACTGAAGCTTGTAGTTTAGTCTAAATACAAATGAGCTGCCTATGGCATTAAGCATATCAGAAGGTCTAAGAACCTGGAAGCTGAAGCGTGGAATAACCCATGATTGAAGCTCCAACTTGTTGCCGATGAAGTGGGTAGCACCAACAAATGGCTTGGCAAACAACCATGCCAGCAGCATAAGAGGAAGAGCAAGCGGCCACACGATCCACATGTACCATTTTTTGGCATAGGGTTGGGCAGCAAATGTTTGAAAGCCAAACTGAAGATGAAAAATTGACAGCAAGTCTGTTGCATGAGTTAAGCATACGCAATCAACTTTTGTCTTATGGCTGCCTGTACATTATCCACAAGTCACCATTTTTGAAAATTAGTCAAGAAGTCACTGAGATTCAAAAGTCGATATCTCTCTCACTTGTAGAAAGAGCATCAAGGCAACACCAGAATGCCCAAAATTGCAAACTGGACGATGGAGGAAATGCTACTTTTCAAATGCTCCTCGCTTTTACCTCTGAGTCGCACATCTTTGTGGAGGCTATCAGAGCTGGCATCAACAGTACCGTACAAGTAGTCATAGAATGGCATAAAGAGACAGAAGTTGGTGTGCACTTTGGAAATGGTGCAAGGAATGAAACCTGCGAAGAGCAAAATAACTTTTATGAGTGTGTGGATATTCATGGAAACATGCTGATTAATCCATGTGATTCGCAATATGGAGAATTCAATGGAATGGATGAGAGCAAACAGCCCACAGGGGTTTACTGCCAGGATGCCAGTCCAAACCTCAAACCATGTTATCTTGAAAATGTGGTATACATGTATATGAATATTTTGTATGATGTATGTATATGTGTATGTGTCTATGCTTGGATCAAAATACATACATCATACAAAACATGCATTTATGTAAAACAAGGTGAAGAATCGCAATGGCATTGTGAACATAAAAATGCAAAAGGGAGTCATGCGGCGGGGCTCTTAAATGAAGGGACCCATTTACAAACTAAGAAACAAAGAAGACTTCAGGGCCTTGTATACAAAGGTAGGTTCATAAGTATCAAAAATCATTATTTTCTTCAAGACGTCACATGCGAAGGTAGGTCCATAAGGATGAAAGTTAATTAAATACCTAACCCCCTTCTTCTCTGAGGATTGTTTTAGAAACCCAAAAACAGTATGTATGTATATGCCAACATATTTAGCATCCAGGTATCTATCTAAATCAACAAATACCATGCAAACCTGTAACATTCCAGTACTGAAAGACAAGGACTTACGTAGGGCTGTAGATGAGGTACTTCAAGGGCCAGAGGGTTTCAAATATCCAGACAGGAATAAACTCAAAGTTGCAATGTCCCCAGGCATTCATGGTATCGATGAAGAGTACGTAGGAGTAAATGATGCCCAAAGAGCCATGGCCGAGTACGATTATAGCTAACATGGGCAAACCAAACAAAATCTGATAGAACAGGATCTCTATGAATGGGTGGTTACTTGCTGTTCAAGGGGCATCAAGAAAACACTAAGTTAGTGTAGGCTTCAAAGCTTCAAAAATATGAGTGATGACCACTTATAGATTGCACATGAAACTCCATTTTTTATTAAGCATAACCAGCTCATACAAGCATACGAATTCATCTCCCCACGCACAAGCTGAAGAAATGGGCTTAATAGCATGAAGTACTTACAAGTGATAGGCTGTGTGACAAAGGAGGAGTGATGATGCTGGTGATATCGTGTAAATAGAAAGTGGTGATGTAAGGCCCGATGACCCCAGTAGTAGAGCCACTCCACTGGACCCATGTGCACCGACAAGACAATAGGTAATCCCCACAAGTCCCATGCTGGTAGCCCTTCCCTAGGTGCCAGAGCAGTATTTCCTCCCCACAACGTAAGCGCAACTGCTATCAGCATGTTCTCCCTGCATAGAAAGATGAGACTAGATGAATAAGTAAAGCTTAAAATCACCCATATTTGTGGTATTCATTTCAGGAGATAACCATAAGCTCCATGTAAATGTGTATCACTGCATAAAAGTAAAATCTCTATGAACTTCTTCAGCATCCTTTGGTGAATCAATGGTCCCCCTTCTTTGTCTATCTGTCACCGTGAGGATCACTGGTGCATAGTCTGAAGATGTCCAAGCAAGATGCAAACTGACCCACCCAAGTCACAAATGTGGTCACTAGCGTAGAAGCAATCTATCCGAGATAGATTCACTCCTCCCACTCTGGGTACGAGCGAGAGAAGGAGTGAGAGAAGGCCAAGCTGTCTGGGGGCCTCACAAAGCTAGAGTACTGCCAAACATCTGAAACCCTCAAAGTCATACATAGCCTCTCCCAAGCTGCCAACTCAGCTCCGTTCACAGTAGCATGGCTACCTCCAATCCTGTCAGAGGGATCCTCCAGCATGTTGAAGTCACCCCCAATGCACCATTGCTCTGGATGCGGTAGAGACTCTACAATGTGAGACCAAAACTCTGCACGTGCACTTACCACATTGGGTACATAGATGTTCAGAAAGCCCAAGTGGCAGCCCTGAACCTGCATAGTAATCCACTGAGCCCTGCCAGGCACAATAATACCTCTGCCCGGAATGGCCTGTTGCCAAGAGTCCGCAATAGTCATACATACCCTTCTCTATACTACCAGGTCCACATGCAGCTGACCAAAATGTCTCAAATCGCCCACACAAAAATTAACCACATCGTCTAACGCGGCTCTCACAAAGATATGCTCCTACAGCATAAGAAGGTCAATCTCTCCACCCACAAGGCAGCACTGAAGTACCTCACGCGATCGACCCCGCTGGCGCTGAAACTCGGGCTCACATAATCCCCGCACGTTCCATGAGACAATCCTCATGGGGAACGAGAGAGAACTCATGCTGCAGCAGTAGCTAACCGCGCTATCTTTGAGGTTGGCTTGGATGGGGAGTAATTTGCATATGAGCGTCCTTGAGATAGGCATGATCCGCGCTATCTTTGAGGTTGGCTTGGATGGGGAGTAATTTGCATATGAGCGTCCTTGAGATAGGCATGATCGCAAAGACTGTCTAGCCCAGACCCAAGAAGAGTGTGCCAAGCGCAAGGCAACCTCCTCTTTCCAAGAGTTCTCATGTATGCATACATAAAGCATGCTAACCTCTACGTGTTAGCAAAGAAGTGTACCACAATGTATCTACATCGTGCCGAGTTTGGAGGTGTCACTGAGAACTTGGCCAAGGGCCATAAAGTCTATACCATGTCTGTAACCCCCAGGTCTCCCATGTGGTGAGAGAACTCGAAGGCTTGTGCCTATAGCCACTCCATCACTGAGTCCAAAGTCCACTCAGACTGGTCCCTACCACATAAGGGAAAAGAGAAGCTAACCATCGAGTCCATGGCCTCTATCCCTCTAGCTGCAAGGAACAATACATGAACTCTGAAACAAGCTGTCTCAAAGCCTGGTAAAGGGTCGGCGAAAAACCACATGAGTTGTAGGCAAAGAAATTCTACCTGCGACCAATTTTGAAACTCGTGAGTCCACGAGGAACTACTGCAAAGGGAGATGTTTGCACCAGAAGGGGGATATGCAAGAAGGGCTGTCCATCTCGCCAAGCCACTCGTGGCAAAAGCGCTGCCAAGAGATCTCCTAGCAGCCAAGGAAGGTTCTATCCCATGGGTCGGCTGTAGGGTAGGAATGGGAGGAGATGTGGAAGCAGAGGGGCTAGTGGGAGATGGAGGAGTTGGGGGCTGGGGAGCGGCAGAAGAAGAGAGGCGAGGCGGGGAGGGGGGAGGAGGTTGGGGAGGGAGGCGTGGAGGAGAACTTGGGGGGAGGAGGGGTTGTCGAAGGTGAGGCTGAGATGGAGGGTGGAGCTCGGACCTCTTCTTGTTGAAGAGGGTAGAAACGGTTCCCTTGCTGTTGGCTTGGAGCCTAGCGACCACGCGGAGGGACAAGCTGATGTGATGGCCCTTTTCAACGTCGACTACGAACCTGCTGTCAGTCCTGCTCTTCCTAAGCCCCAGGCTCGGAGGGTGAGACTGCCTAAGTATCCTATGACTCTGTCTGCTACTGTTGGCCTGTCCTAGGAGGCTAGGGCTGGCCAACCCTAGCCCTAGGGGGCTAGGGCTGAGACTGAGGTGAAGGTCGAGGCCTCTTCCGTGTACAAGCCTTCACAAGATGGCCCGTCTAATGACAAATGAAACACTGATTCGACAGGCTCGATTACTCCACGCTCTAATGGAGCCAACCACCACTCACCCGAGGTAGTAGAATGACCTTCGGGAGGGTGTGGGTGTCCCGAACTAGAACACATACTCTGGGAATGCCAGTGGCCTTGGCAGCTACAGAGGTTGCCGTGCGAGGTGTCTCCAAGACAGTCCCAATCTCTGAGTCTATTCTTGTTAGGAGTGGAAGGTACTCCCTCCTGAGGCCAGGGAAGCAAACTGAGATGGGAGGGTTTGCATCCTCGACAAGAACGTCGCTAACTAGGTCGAAACCATGGCGTCACTGTCGAAAATGAGCTCGAACTACTCAGATGGCCAAGGGGCTCATCGCAATGACCTTGGACACCATTTCGGGAGTCTCAAACTCTATCTAGTAATAGTCACGTTCAAGAAACTGAATGTCGAGAATCTTGTCCAAAAATGGCCAGCCTGGAGGAGATTACGCACCTCTACTCCACTAGGGTGGGTGCCAGTGATCTTGCAGATGACGGAGGTCGCCTAGAGGAGCTCCACCTCTGCTGCGAAGGTTCGCTTCTTTAGTTGGTGATGGGCTTCGCAGGATCGGGCGAGGGGGCTTCTTGAGAGTCCCTCTAGGGTGGAGCATAAACCTCCGTCTGTGTCAGTTGCTCTGATTTTTTTGGGGGGGGGGGGGGGACGAGTGAAGACAACCCTCTGAGAAGCTCCGACGCGTAATGTCAAAGAAACGTCATTTTTGAGGCAAAGCAGAGTGAGGCCTGGAGAGTGTGTCGAGACCGTCGTCAATACGCTGTAAAAAGCCCACCACAATGGAGGCGGTGCGGGCAGGCAATGAAGCGAAACGGGGGGCAAGGGACGGTAGTGAGCAGAGTGAGGAAAGGAAGCAGGGGGCAGCGGGCAGGTGTTGGACGGGAGAGTAGCGTGCAGGTGTTGGGCGGAGGGCAGCACACTGGGGAATTACGTGCAGGGCATGGCACGTTGGGGCGGGCAGGATGGCTGCGTGCACGAGGTGGGGCTGGAGGCTACGCGAGGGTAGAGAATGCAGCGATGGCGAGGGGGGTGCGCGCAGCAGCAATGAGCGCCTTCAGTTACAAATTTGGATATTTTGGGACAACTCACCACATCCGTTCTTTTATAGTACACAAAATCAGGGATCTCCCCAAAGATGATAAGCTCGCCTAGCTTTGGCGTCTTCTTGATCGCTTCCCTCACAGGGAGACATCTTGTTGATATGCATAGATGACATCTTAGTTTTAGCTACATGGTTTTAGTATGGACTGACTACCCCCTTCCAGTACTTGTTGGATGTACCCTCCTTGTCCCTCACACAGACCAAGATTACCTGCCTCATCAAATAGGATTTGATTCAACTAGATACCATGAGGACATGGACGGAGCCAACACAAGAGCTTGGAACAAGATGGCTTTCTATAGAGAGCATCTTCTCTGGGTCTCAGAGAATGGATCTATGATCTTTATATATGCACACTCATTTATCCCATGGGATACAATGTGCTATTGGTCAGATGTGCACATCATCGCATTAACTAGAGATTGAGACTGGTAAATTTAGGAGAGTAACATCAGAGGCCAGGATTTGCCGATTGTGTTATGCAGAGCCAGAGACAAGAGTTGCATCACATATGTCATTGTCCACTGTACTATGAGATATGAGGTCGCTTTCAGTATCTATTGAGAGAGGGCTTTGGACAACTAGCTAGAGTCATGTGATATCACGATCAGAGATGCCTCGGGTTGTTTTTGCGTGAGCTGCAGGGACATAAGGAGAGTCTCCTCAGAAGCTTTGATTTTACCTTTTACCTTTAATTGTATAGTGCGTGCAAGCATATATAGATAATGATGTGTGTGTGTGTGTGTGTGTGTGTGTGTGTGTGTGTGTGTGTGTGTGTGGAGAGAGAGAGAGAGAGAGAGAGAGAGACAAATATGTAGACAATGAATTAGTAGGTCTGCATTAGTATACATACACACATCATTGTCTCTACATGCTCGTGTGCAAGTATGTGTGTGTGTGTGTGTGTGTGTACGCACGCGTTCATAATGATATGTTGATGTGTACGTGAGTAAGAGTATAATGATACATGGATATGATTATACATTCATAAAGAAAAACATAGATATGTCCATGGAAGCTGACCTAATTACTACCCATTCTATTATTCTGATCATCTTCATCAAGCGAATAAGGGATCACAATGTTACACTGGGCTCTACCCATACATTGTCTTCCCCTCTCCCTCTCTCCCGCTCTTCCCATAGACGCAACATAGAATGTACATATATGAAGAGAAAACTATGAAAGAAGGGGGTGAGAAGCACATACCAGCTAGCTCATGATCAATTTGCTCAAATTTGATGCCCTTGGTCTGAATTTGATACTTGCGTGAGAAGTAGGAGAGGCGCGACATTGTGCCCCACATTTGAAATAGAAGGTACCTCACAGCCACAAGAAGAAGAATATGAAGCATATATTCTGTGCAAAGGAGCACCCCTCTATCACCCTTGTGTGCCATGCTCTCACTGCCAGGGGTATATACAGCAAGTACTGGCCGAACGTCCAACAAAATAAAAAAGAAACATGTTAGTTTCCTACCACAAGAAGATTTAGAATTTTTCTCATGTAGGAAAACGGAGTCTGTTACAATGTTTTTCATACAATGCACAACATCATGAGCTTCTGCTCGAGAGGCACCGCAAACCTAGCTAGGTACGATTGGGGGTAGGGGATCGCCGGCCCGAAGGGGGGGCCGACGATCCCCTACCCCCAATCGTACCTAGCTAGGTATGCGGTGCCCTTCGGGCCGGCGATCCCCTATCCCCAATCGTACCTAGCTAGGTATGCGGTGCCTCCCTCACCAAAGCTCATGATGTTGACGTAAGTCACAATGTGGGAATTATTGTGAGAATTTGTTCAAAACTTCTTGTGTATGACGTTAAAACTCTCTTCTTCTTCTTCTTCTTCTTCTTCTTCTTCTTCTTCTTCTCTCACTCTCACTCTCACTCTCAAGAATGTGCATTGTATGTGTGCGATAGAGAGAGCTAGGAAGGAGCTATGTGAGTGTGCGTGCAGCATGCGCAGGGGCGAGTTTCTTAGAATAAAAGAGATAGAGAGGGGTTGTTTATCATCGTGCATGTGTGTGTGTGTGTGTGTGTGTGTGTGTGTGTGTGTGTGTGTGTGTGTGTGTGTGTGTGTGTGTGTGTGTGTGTGTGAGAGAGAGAGAGAGAGAGAGAGAACCTTGAGAAAAAAGAACCGAACGCACAAACCTTGAAGTTTCCCCAGTTCTGCCATGGGAAGTTGTACAGGAATCCTGGAGCAAAAGCTGCCATAGTTGCAGGACGGCGGAGTGTGTACAGTGTGTGTGTGTGTGTGTGTGTGTGTGTGTGTGTGTGTGTGTGTGTGTGAGAGAGAGAGAGAGAGAGAGAGAGAGAGTCTCAGAGGGTGCAGGTATGAACACTAGTGAGCTGCAGGTGGAGGATGCAGTAGTGGAGCAGCTCCTGGTGTCGGAGCAGGTAGCTAGCAGTGCGTGCATGAGCATTATTATAAGAAGCTGGTAGAGCAGTCGCGGGGCCCTCATCTTAACACTAGTTCGTTTGGTACCAATATTAACATTACACTTCAGTGTCTTTTTTTTTCATGAATTTAAATAAAACTATACATGAAATCGAAATCTAGAAAACATCTCATGAAATGCTTTTGCAAACTTTTAAAAAAAACTATTTCAAACTTCGCTCCAACTAGTTTTACTAGATTACGTCCACTCACCCACACCCTAATCTCAAGAAGTACTTTTGCAAACTTATAAAATGTTATCAACAGTATTCATAATAATTACAATCCCTCACTTTTGCACATAACCTCCACTCATGAAAAACACCTACGCAAAACAACACTTAATGTTACTAATACTCGTACTTAGATTTAAGAAAAACAAGTGAAAGGGTCGCTGTGGCTTACTAAAACATAAAAAATTATTAAAGTCATTAAGGTTGAGTTTAACTAGAATCGATGTTTGGGAAAGGATTGCCTCAGCTTAGCCTTTAGCCGGTTGAAAATCGAGATTAGCCGGTTGCAAACCATGGTAAAAGGAAGAAAAACGGCAAAATATGTGAGAATATAGTTTAAAAATCTTGCAAATTCATGCTAGTATTATCGTTTGTTTCTTTGTGATGAGGAGGAAATTCGGCCAACGGTCGCTTAATAAAAGAGACTTTCTCGAATATTGATTAAAATTAATTGTTAGAATGCAACTAGAAAAGTTAAGACATGTGAAGTTGTGAAATGAAATGTGAAATAAAAAGAACTCATCAATGTGTGTGTGTGTGTGTGTGTGTGTGTGTGTGTGTGTGTGTGTGTGTGTAGAATTACTAGTATGTGACCCGCACGTTGCTACGGCTAATTAGAAGCCACGTTTAAATCTGTGACACTCTCTTTCTTCATCTTTCCCCAAGGTGGCAACATGTGCAAACATTCTCTATGGAACGATAAGGTAGTGCCAAATATATTCTTGGATGCTTCATTATTAACTAAGATCGTCCTCCAAAGCTACGATAAAGACAGCTACAATAACTAACTATCAATAGTAACATCTCATATAGAAAAATGGAGGAGATGACATATAAACCCTTTGAGAAGACAATCCAATGAAAATCCACCCATATCAATGTGTTTATCCTTATAACCTTTTTGGAACATAAAGCAATCGTTGGCTGCTTTAAGTTGCTGTATTGTTCCATTGACCTGGTTATTCTTTGATGTGAAGGAGTACGAGCGGAAGTGCGACGCGAGAGAGAGTGCGAGAAGAAGAGCACGACGATATGGTGAACTCGCTCTACTGTAATGTGTAGAGCATAGTGAGTTCTTATTAGGTTTTTACAAAAGAATATGTGTACATACCTGGTGGCCCGCCCACTTACCTGGGCGACCACATTGGGCTTTATACCCCAACAACCTCCCACTTAAAGTCCAATGTGGTACTTTAAGTGCGAGAGAAGCTACTATACAAGCTAATATACAAGAGATGTAGAGAAGTGATGTACTACCCTACACCTAACTGCTTGCGAAAATGCGCAAAGCTCTCTGAGGGAAGTCCTTTTGTAAGTAGATCAACAGGATTTTCTGTGGTATGAACTTTGACAAGCTGAAGTTGCTTCTCCTCGAGCATTTCCCTGATGAAATGATACTTCACATCCACATGCTTTGTCTTTGAGTGATAAACTGGATTGCGAGCCAATTGTATAGCACTTTGACTATCACAATATAACACAGGCATCTCTTCTTTGATTCCCAAATCTGTTACTAGTCGATTAAGCCAAATTGATTCTTTGCATGCCTCTGATGCTGCAACATATTCAGCCTCTGTAGTAGACTGAGTAACACAATCTTGTAATCTAGAACGCCATGATACTGCTCCACCAGCCAATGTAAAGACATACCCTGACGTAGACCTTCGGTTGTCTAAGTCACCTGCATAATCTCAGTCTGTAAAACCCTTTACACTTAGCTCCTGACTCCCATAGCATATACGCATACTCTTTGTAGCTTTCAGGTATCTCAATATTCCTTTCACTGCCTCCCAATGTTTCTTGCCTGGGTTTGACATGTATCGACTTACTACTCCCACTGCAAATGCAATGTCTAGGCGAGTGGCAATCATTGCATCCATCAAACTACCCACTACAGACGCATATGGAATCTTATCCATTTCAGCCTGTTCTTCCTCAGACACAGGACAATCTTGTTTGCTAAGTTTCACATATGGTGGCAATGGAACACTCAGTGCCTTTCCCTTCTCCATATTGAAACGTTGCAAAACCTTGTCAATATACTCTGTTTGATATAACCAAATCAACTTCTTTGATCTGTCTCTCTCAATGCGCATACCAAGTATATGACTTGCCTCACCCATGTCTTTCATGTCAAACGATTTTGCCATCTTTGACTTCAAAGCTGAAATTTCTTCCAAGTGCTTGCCAGCAATCAACATGTCATCCACATACAAAATAAGGATCAGCCAACTACCATCCTTCGCTTTCTTTGTATATAGACAGTGATCGAACTCACTACGTTTGTAGCCTTGAGAAAGCATAAACTTGTGGAATTTATGGTACCATGCCCTCGGTGATTGTTTTAAGCCATAAAGACTCTTTAACAACTGGCATACCCAATCTTCCTTGCCTTTCTCAACAAACCCTTCTGGCTACTGCATGTAAATTTCCACATCTAAATCACCATGCAAGAACACTGTCTTGACATCCATTTGGTGCAACACCAAATCTAATATGGCAACCAATGCAAGAAAGCATCTCAATGTAGTCATCTTGACCACCGGAGAGAAGACTTCATCAAAGTCAATGCCTTGTTCTTGCTTAAAGCCCTTGGCAACAAGCCTTGCTTTGTACTTTGGCTGACTATCACGAGCGGTGATCTTATACCTGTAAACCCATTTACAAGGTAGAGCCTTTTTGCCCTGTGGTAATTTAACTAGCTTCCATGTCTTGTTTCTATGCAGAGCTGTCATCTCTGACTGCACGGCCAATTGCCAATTCCCGGAGTCCTTCATTTGCACTGCTTCCTTGTAACATGAAGGCTCATTGCAATCAGTCAACATGACATAGTTCATAGATGGAACAAACCTATCAGGAGGTCGCGTGACACGTCCAGATCTACGCACAATAGGTGGCTCAGGCTCAGCCACAACCTGTGGTTCCACTCTATCCTGTCCTTGCTCCTCTTGAGCCCTGACATTTTGTCTTGCACGTGCAGGTCCATCTTCTTGGAAGACAACTCTTCTAATCTCCTCAACCCTCTCTGGTTTAGAATGATATTTGGATTCATTAAAGTGAACATCATTGCTGCGGACAACCTTTCTGGATTCGGGATCCCAAAGTCTGTACCCCATCTCACCAGAATTACCATAGCCTAGAAAGATGCACTTTCTACTCTTTGGCTCAAGTTTGTTCCTAAATTCCTTTGGAACGTGAGTATATGCCTCACAGCCAAAGACTCTGAGATGCTTGTATGAGGGCATTTTGCCTGACCATACCATCTCTGGCACTGAATCCTTCTGCAAAACCTTGCTAGGAGATCTATTTACAAGATGAACAGCTGTTGATACAGCTTCAGCCCAAAACCCATTTGGCAGCTGTGCATTAGACAACATACTTCTGACCTTCTCTTGTATGGTCCT
The DNA here is from genome assembly GCF_014529385.1 of Adiantum capillus-veneris. NCBI lineage: Eukaryota > Viridiplantae > Streptophyta > Polypodiopsida > Polypodiales > Pteridaceae > Adiantum > Adiantum capillus-veneris. Next base: position 73,803,822 of record NC_140934.1, on the reverse strand, counting down.
ATTCATCCTCTCAGCAACACCATTTTGAGGAGGATTGTAAGGAGCAGTAAGTTCACGTTTTATACCTTTTGACTCACAAAAGTCCTGAAAGGCCTTTGAAACATACTCTCCACCATTGTCAGTGCGTAAGCATTTAAGCTTCTTGCCACTCTGATTCTCCACAAGTGTCACAAACGTTTTGAAAACACTAAACGCTTCATCCTTGTGCTTGAGAAAGTAAACCCATACTTTCCTCGAGTAATCATCTATAAATGTCATAAAGTAAGAAGCTCCCCCTAGAGATAGGTTAGGCATAGGTCCACACAAATCACTATGAACAAGTGCCAACTGTGTATCTCTTCTACTGCTTCTATGCTTATGTGGCTGCTGTGTTTCTTACCATACAGACAATGTTCACAGAATTCAAAATCATTAAATGAAAAGCCAGGCAAATAACCAGAACGAGACAAGATTTCCATTCCCTTCTTGGACATATGTCCTAACCGGCTATGCCACAAAGAAACGTTCGGCTGCTCGGTTACATTGATTACATTTTTAGAGACATTTGATACATAAATCATGTAAAGTCCTCCAGACTTTACTCCATGTGCTACTGTCATAGAACCCTTGGATATCTTCCACATGTTCTGTCCAAAAGTGGTGACGTAGCCAGCATCATCAAGTAAACCTGTGCTGATCAAGCTCTTTGTAATTGCGGGAACATGTTTCACATTCTTCAGCGTGAAAGAAGAGCCATTCTGAAACTTCAATTGTACATCTCCAACACCTAAGATCTCACATGTCTGCCCATTGCCTAGCCGAACATGATCTTTAGTGGTCACATAAGAGGTAAACCACTCCTTGTTTGGAGACACATGAAGTGATGCCCCTGAGTCTATAATCCAATCACTCAGTGCATTTCCATCATATGCTGTAAGAAGAGCTGAGTCCATTGTATTATTCAAGAAGTAGATGTCTCCTGACACTAGACTGTCATCCTCTGCAACAATGTTTGCCACATTTATTTCTTGAATCTTCATTGAGGACTTGTTCTTCTCACCATGGTCTTTAGCTTTCTCTTTGCCTTTTTCTGCTTTCCATTCTCTGCAGTCTCTTTTCATGTGACCCTTCTTGCCACAATGGTAGCATTCTATGTCACTCTTGCCTTTAGCACTCCGGGACTTACTACGAGACTGATTCCTCTTTCCACCTTTGTACTTTTCTTTGGTCCTTCCCCTGACAACTAAGGCTGTTCCTTTGCCTTTGTCCATTGTCTTTCTATTGGTTTCTTCAGTAAGCAGACTTCCTTCTACACCGGCTATGTTCAAACCATCTGGAGGTGCAGAATTACTCAAAGCTTTGTGAAAAGTGTCCCAACTTTCCGGCAATGTGATCAACAGGAACATAGCTCTAACAGGTTCATCAAACTTGACACCTTGAGCTGACAACTGACTATAGATTGTGTTGAATTCATTCACATGATTGGGCATAGGTGTCCCTTCTTTCATCTTCAAGTCAACAAGCTTCTTAAGCCAGTATACCTGTGAAGCTGCACTCTGCTTCTCATAAAGATCACTCAGCTTTAACCATGCTTGATAAGCCGACATCTCGTCTGCTACATTGAAGTAAACGCTTTCTGCCAAAGTCAGCATAATGGTAGAAAGTGCCAATTCATCCATTTCACTCCATTCATCTTCGTCCATATCTTCTGGTTTTATCCCCTTGAGCTTTATAGGTTTTATATGCTTCTTTTGTACCAACACGTGCCAAATCTGCTTCTTCCACAATGGGAAATTGGTTCCATCCAGCTTCTTGATATTGTAAAGAGCAGTGTCCTGTGATCCAGCCATAGCTACGCTTCACAGTAGTTTACTTTCCTGGGAAAAATTCGGCAGAGTTTCCCCTGTAAACTGACCTCTGAACCAATATCAACCTGTCAAATGAACCAAGAAAGCTTCAGATTCTGCATAAATTTCGGCAGAGTCTCCTTTGTAAAATGGCTCTAGTGTACTCAAAAAACAGACCAAAAAACAGCTCAAAAACATTGTCTCTCTGACACTGTAAGCTGCGGGTAAACCTGTCCTGCACCTGTACTGTCTCTCACGGTCCTGTCACTGTCCTATAAGCATAGATTGCGACAATGCCTCAACGGCAGTAAAGCAAAGATGCAATCCCAACTGTTTAACTCACAGTCAATACATCCTAGCTGCCTATCTAAGTGTGCTCGAGGGATCGCTCCAAGACCTGTATCACCGAAAGGATCTCAACATTCGAGAATCCCCCAGCTCAATAAAACCTCACTCGACCCTCAACAAAGGCTGCAGTAAATCTGACAGTACATAGACTTCCCACAAAGTCATACATCCACAAATTTCCCACTGTATGCTGTAACCGCTGCGGCGGTTGTTTGCTGCGTGACTCACAGCCAGCAAACCCTCAACAGACATACATCATCTCTGACAATACATCCCATGTGGAAGTACCTGCAATGTCAGGATGAAATCTGGAATATCAAGCAGCAAACACAAGCTACCTGATGAACTAGTGGATGTCGCCTACAGTCTGTGTGTAGATGTGCCCGTGTCGTATGTGACACGCCTCCAAGAACTGTGAGCCGTCCTTCGATGTGTAGACAGCCACAAATCAACACTCTGGGAGTGTCGATATCCTCAGCACCTGCAGTCGCAGGCCGAAAACCCCAAATTTGCAGAGTCGGATCTGCACCCGCCAAGACCATGTAGTCGAAAATGGCATGCGCAGACCTTTGTCGAAGCCGAACAGTGGCCGAGATGACCTCAGAATGAAATTCTGACAACACCAAGCCCTTCAGGCTTACCCATAGGATTTGGGGCCGTGTCTTCGCCTGTCGAATTTCACTCCAATCTGAGCTGGTGACTCTAGCCTCCTGCAGTGCTGCCCTGAGCCTCGATCTGAGCTCTGATACCAGTTGAAGGAGTACGAGCAGAAGTGCGACGCGAGAGAGAGTGCGAGAAGAAGAGCAGGACTATATGGTGAACTCGCTCTACTGTAATGTGTAGAGCATAGTGAGTTCTTATTAGGTTTTTACAAAAGAATATGTGTACATACCTGGCGGCCCTCCCACTTACCTGGGCGACCACATTGGGCTTTATACCCCAACAGGAGAAACCCTCCCCCCCTCCCCCCCCCCCCCCCCCCGTCTCTCTCTCTCTCCCCCAACACACACACACACACAACACAAACACACACACACACACACACACACACACACACACATATAACCTCTAAAAAACCCTTTGAAAAGACAAAGCCAAATTTATCTTTAAAAATTAGATTTTCATCAAGCAATAAAATATCCACAACAATTGTCATTTTTTTTTGTTATGTGCACTTAAGCTGGAACATTTACTTTATGTAAAGTAGAAAGTCTTTTGACTTTACATTTTCAAAAGTCTTTTTGTTATGTGTACTTAAAGTCTAAAACTGGTACGAGTATGTTGTCCCAATTTTGTAAGCACGACAAATTTGAGGGTATCTCATGGGATACCGTTCAAAAACCGAAACACAACTAGGCTGAAAGTGACGTGCGGGGAAAGGGGCGCCACGTGCGAGCAGGTGGTTGCGATGGAGTTGTTAGAAATGCGGCGATATTTTTTTGCCATGCTTCAGTTTCGACTGGCTCAGTGTCGGCATTGCAGGACAGTTGGGATGCAGGCGCGAGTGTGCGAGATGCAGGTGCGAGTGTGCGACACTGATTCTCTGTGCATTGATTGAGTGAAAGGCTGGTTCGAGACGCAGGGGTGGTCGCTGGAGAAGGCTCGTGAGCAGAGAGAAGCATGTTCCGTGTTGAGAGAGAGAGGGAGAGAGAGACATGGAGCCTGCGCTGGGTGTTGCCACCCACGAGAGCAGGATTGAGGCACTGCGCAAGGGGACTCGCTGGAGAAGGGTCGTGAGTAGAGAGAGAGAGAGAGAGAGAGAGAGAGAGAGAGAGAGAGAGAGAGAGAGGGAGGGAGGCTGCGATGGGTGTTCGCACCTAGGAGAGCAGCATTCAGCCAGTGGGAGTCGGTGGAGAACGCACTGGCATGGATATGGACGCGGAATCGAGGCCAAAAGTCGGACTCTTAATTTGGCGAGACTGGCAGAACGAATCTCCACGCCTAATTAATTAATGAAAGTGGTGTTAGACCTAGTATATCTTCTAAATAAAGTAGAAAGTCTTTGATTTTCATTCTCAAAATTTTCATTTCCTCCAATGTTACTATTCACTTTTACATTTTAAATCTTCCTACCCTTGACTTTTGCATTTTAGAATAGAGGTTTTATAAGGTTTTCTCTTAAGTGAAGCAGTGAGTGGGTCTCTCCTTCCTTGAAAAATTTAAGGTGTTTTATATATAGTATATACCAAAAATTGAGGATATTTTAACGTGAGCAATTATGAGAATCAACCTCTCTCTTATCTCTTTGTCTCTCTTTCTCTCTCCCCCTATCTTCGTTTCATTGATTAGCGCCTCTCTCTCTCCCCAACACACACACGCATACAAAAAACCTCTATCTACTCTCTTCTTCTCATTGATCAGTGCCCCTTTAATCTCTCTCTCTCTCTCTCTCTCTCTCTCACACACACACACACACACACACACACACACACACACACACATGTATGCACATGTTGAAATTGGCGTATCTATACCATCCCATAAGGTGATTCACACACAAGAAAATGTACACTTGCTAAATCTGATAGTGGATTGTCCACGAAATTCCTCTCTTTGCCAACTCTCTCTCTCTCTCTCTCTCTCTCTCTCTCTCTCTCTCTCTCTCTCCGATGACATAGTTGAGTTGCATCGAGAGCTACCCCATGGATGGTTGAGTTGTGCTATAAGCAAGCAAGCCCTCCTCTCTTCATAAAAATACACTTAATGTTTGATTTTTTGTTAATGTCTGCGTCATGTGCATGCATATACATGCATGCACTCACTATAGTAACCGATAAATTGGGAGAGGAGGGACAAGAACACAATTTTCCAAGCACTTTAAGAAAGGGTTTAGAAGTGTCTCTTTATAGTTACTTTTAAAATTTTGAAAATACACGTGTTTGTTTCCAAAATACACTCGTAGAGGGCTACCCATGCCGTTGTGGCAAGTTGCGGTAAGTAAAAGTTTATTAATATAGTACACCTACTGTGTTCTTGGTAGCCTTGGGGAGAGGATAAATGTGTAATCTTTAGTACCTCAAGGCTCGGCTTGAGCTTGAGGCCGTTTTGTAATTTCTTCGAGATTTAAATACATTCACTCACAGTTGTGAGTTTGGACAAATTCTTTTATTTGAAAATACACTTGCACAAATTTATAAAAGATATCAATATTGATCTAGAAAAAACCCTTTGAAAAGACAAAGCCAAATTTATCTTTAAATATTAGATTTTCATTAAACAATTAAGTATCCACAACAATTGTCAAATTTTTTGTTATGTGCATTTAAGCTGTAACATTTACTTTATGTAAAGTAGAACTAATATGTGACCGGCGCGTTGCTGCGGCTAATTAGAAGATAGGATAAGTCTGTGATACTCTCCTCCCTCATCTTTCCTCAAGGTGGCAACATGTGCAAACATTCTCTATGCATCGATGAGGTAGTACCAAATATATTCTTGGATGCTTCATTATTAACTAAGATCATCCTCCAAAGCTACGATAATGCAACTATAATAACTAACTATCAATAGGAACATCTCATATAGAAAAATGGAGGAGATGACATCTAAACTCTCTAAGAAGACAATCCAATGAAAATCCACCCACATCAATGTGTTTATCCTTATAACCTTTTTGACATAAATTAATTGTTGGCTGCTTTCAGTTGCTATATTGTTCCATTGAGTTGGTTATGCTGTGATTTCCATTGGTTCGCAAATGACTTAGAGGTGATACATTTTTTTGCTCGTAGCATGGCTTAATTGTTGTAGGATCTATAGAGGGGATGTATAGCCTTGGTGTACATGGTGTATAATTTATGAGGATTTGCAGACTTGCATATTATATAATATTTCAATCATAATTTCTAAGATTTTGTTGTTCAATTAGCCAAGAAAGCTGATGCATGAGTTCATATATATATATATATATATATATATATATATATATATATACAACATTGCTCACACCCTCCCCCCTCCCTTCTCTCTCTCTCTCTCTCTCTCTCTCTAACAAATCTTGAGTTTGACTCGTCAGATTGATCTCGAAGACCTTGGTTTTTTCTACATTAGATTCTTCTCATGTGTGTGTGTGTGTGTGTGTATACACATACATATGTTTATGTATATAATATATATATATATATACATACATATCATATATGTGTGTGTGTGTGGGGGGGAGGCGATGTCATGGATTTGTATGTGTGTGTGTGTGTGTGTGTGTGTGTGAGAGAGAGAGAGAGAGAGAGAGAGAGAGAGAGAGTTTGTAGAGTGTTCTCTTCATGAAAGAGCCTATCTTTCTGAGGGTACTATCATCCTCTCTCCATTTAGCTTACCATGAAAAAATTTTAATCCTTTAAGAGAGAATTTTCATTTGGTTTTGGTTTTTTCAATTTGCCCATGTGGCTAGTTGTACAGTCCCAAGTTGTTTCTTCAGTGCCCTCAAAATCATCACCATTTGTATTAATTCTTAGAGTTGTGTTTAAGTAGTACAAATTAGCCTCTTCTCATTCACACAGAGAGAGAGAGAGAGAGAGAGAGAGAGAGAGAGAGAGATTTATTGAAAATAGACCTTATCTTCTTCTTTTTCTCTCTCTCCCTCTATGTATCTATATACGTGTGCGTGTAGTCGCGACCCATTGTTTCATCCCAAGGAAAATCCCGTTTATCATCTTTTACCAAAAATTGAAGATATTTTAACATGAGAAGTTATGAGAGTCAACCTCTCTATGATCTCTTTGTCTCTCTTTCTCTCTCCCCCTATCTTCCTTTTATTGATTAGAGCCTTTCTAATCTCTCTCTCTCTCTCTCTCTCCCCCCCCCCCCACACACACACACATACACAAAACCTCTCTCTACTCTCTTCTTCTCGTTGATTAGTGCCCCTTTAACCCTCTCTCTCTCTCTCTCTCTCTCACACACACACACACACACACACACACACACACACACACACACACACACACGCGCGCGCACTTATGCACGTGGTTAAATTGGCCTATCTACCATTCCAAAAGGTGATTCACACAAGAAGATGTACTCCTGCTAAATTTAATAGTGGATTGTCCACGAAAATTCCTCTCTTTGTCAACTCTCTCTCTCTCTCTCTCTCTCTCTCTCTCTCTCTCTTTCTAGTGACATACTTAAGCTGCATCGAGAGCTATCCCATGGATTGCGGAGCTTTGTCGTAAGCAGGCAAGCCCTCCTCTCTTCATAAAAATATACTCAATGTTGGAGTATGAGTCATTAATGTCTCTGTCATGTACATACATGCACTCACTATAGTAACCAATAAATTGAGAGAGAAGGGGACACCAACAGAAGTGCCCAATGGTCAACAAATTTTCAAGCACTTTAAGAAATGGTATAGAAGTGCCTCTTTATAGTTATTTTAAAATTTTAAAAAATACACTTGGTTTTTCAAAATACATTGATGTCGTTGTGGCAAGCTGCGGATAAGTAAAAGTTTGTTATTATAGTACACCTACTGTGTTCATGGTAGACTCGGGGAGAGAACAAATGTGTAATCTTCAGCACTTTAGGCTCAGCTTAAGCTTGAGGCCATTTTGTAATTTCTTTGAGATTTAAATACATTCACTTACTATTGTGAATTTGGCCAAAAAACAATTATTTGAAAATACACTTACACAAATTTTTAAAAGATATCAATATTGGTCTTAAAAAAACCCTTTGAAAAAACAAAACCAAATTTATCTTTAAAAATTAGATTTTTATTAAACAATCAAATATCCACAACAATTGTCATTTTTTCGTTATGTGTACTTAAGCTGGACCATTTACTTTATGTAAGTAGAAAGCCTTTGGACTTTACATTTTCAAAAGTCTTTTTGTTATGCATACTTAAATGGGTTTAGTTACTTTGTGTAAAGTAGAAAGTCTTTGATCTTCAATTCTCAAAAGTCTTTTCATTTCCTGCAATGTTACTATTCACTTTTGCATTTTAAATCTTAGTACCCTTGACTTTTGCATTTTAGAATAGAGGTCTTATAAGGTTTCCTCTTAAGTGAAGCACTGTGTGACACATGGAGGGTCTCTCCTTTCTTGAAAAATTTAAGTTGTTTCATATATAGTAAAGAAGTCTTTTGACTTTACGTTTTCAAAAGTAGTTTTGTTATGTATACTTAAACTCGTACAATTATTGTGTGTAAAGTAGAAATTCTTTGATTTTTATTCCCAAAAGTTGACTTTGCATTTTCAAAAGTAGTGTTGTTGTGTATACTTAAACTGGTACAATTATGGTGTGTAAAGTAGAAAGTCTTTGATTTTCATTCCCAAAAGTCTTTTCATTTCCTCCAATTTTACTATTCACTTTTGTATTTTAAATTTTCTTACGCTTTACTTTTGCATTTTAAAATAGAGGTTTTATAAGGTTTTCTCTTAAGTAAAGCAATGAGTGATACATGGAGTTTCTCTCTTTTCTTGAAAAATTTAAGGTGTTTCGTATATAGTATAGATGCAAGGTGAAGCTTCACTTTAACATTCTAAAACAATAGAATGCAAGAAAAGTAAAGACATGTATATAGTATAGATGCAAGGTGAAGTTTCACTTTAACATTCTAAAACAATAGAATGCAAGAAAAGTAAAGACATGTCACCGTGTGAGAAAAGTAAAAACATGTTACTATGTGAAAGGTGAATAAAAAGATCCATGTACTATTTTAAAGCTCAAATAACATGTAAGGTATGTCTCAATCATCACTAAAAACATTGAAAGTGTACTAACCTAACACTTCTCTAAGGCTTCTTTTAGAAAGCCGAAAATGAGCATGGTGTATGCAATATGTCCCCAAAATGATTTTTCATTTCTTTTTGTGAGAATCTCAGTAGATTCTCTTAGACATTTTTGCAATCATGGTAACTACTTAAATATATGTTTGATATTTTTGCATTTTTTGCAATTGTCACGTGAAAAAGAAATTCTTTGTGATTGAAATTAAATATAGAAAGTCTATGAATTCAATTGACGACCACATAAAATATTTAGTTCATCTAAATTTGCAATGTTTTTTTATACATATAGGGTAAAGGGGCCAGTTAAAAATTGGGTCCCAGTGTTGGGACGCGTTCGCCCCTTCTAATAAAGTAACTTCACTCCAGAGATGAGACACGTTCAGTCGCATGGTGGACTGGTTAAAGCAGGGTGTGATGAAGACGTGGCCGTTCGGTTTTGAGTTTGAGCCTCGTTGGCTTATTGGTTTTATTTGAACCCCTCAACGTCTTCATACTCGTGGCCAATTTTTTTACACAAAAGTTTTTCTCTATAGGTCTGTGTCCTGCACGCCTCGCTACTTGTGATGTCAATTCTATCGCAGATAGCGCTCGCTTTCAACTCTCGAATGGGCCTTTCATGCTGAAAATAGTGCAGAGGATCGGCGGCAATCCATCACCTCTCTTAGGTAGTAGTGTATTGGGTGTTTTACCCTATATGATCTACTACTTCATTACTTAAGTCATACTATTCCATGGTTATGCAGCCATATTTTGTGATTTATTCTATATCCTAAAAACCACGCATGTTGTAATTCTTTTTTTTTAATCTATCAAAGATTATCCTCAAAATAAAGTTCACTTTCAGATTTTTACATTCATCTCACTTGTGTGTATACAAATACCTCATATAGACACAATTGGAGAATTTATTTAAATACTTTTATTAGGTTTTCATAGCAAATTTTTTTGCAAGAAATTACACATTATAATTTTTCTTAAATGAGCTTCAATTACAAGATGCATGCAAGATTGAAACCTTGAAAAATGCTTAGTTGATGGGTGTTGACCTATGGATACATTATAGACGTTACGTTTTGCCCCATACATTTTCCTCTCTGTCAGCGCTTTCAAGATTTGGATTTTATTATAGCAAAAATCTAGTCTCATAACTAAGTTATTAAGCTTAAATTCTTGCTATAATAAGTTTTTCCATATACCTTGAAATCTATGAAAAATATTATTTTGATGAGAAGAAATATTCAATTTATCAAAATGTTGTTAGAATTCCACTAAGATCTTATGATTTTTCCATCTTAAAACTTATCACCGTAATCTTAATTTGGTATTAATTTTGGAAAAAAAAAATTAGCTATGTTCTTCACCTCATAACTAACTCAAGGTATGAATGTGACCTCTAATCTTTTTTCTAACTTCACTAAATAATAATGACAAGTTACAAAAAAACAAGACACTTTAATGTCTTAGAACACTTGAGAGTCCCATTACGGAATCAGTGTTAGCAAATTGTTAGCCTAGGGTGCAAGCGTTGCCTCAACACTATTTGACACGAGATCTTAAATGAAATCCAGGCGGTGGGATCGACAACGGAGAAGCCTGGTCACGTAAACAGAGGCATGTCAAGACGTTGGATGTGAAAAGGTAAACAAGGGCACGAAAAGCAAACAGTGACAGAAAGATAAACAAGGACACGAAAAGTAAACAAGGACATGGGAGTAAACATGTAACATTTAATGGCCTAATAACTTATGTGTAGCGGAAATTAGCATGAACATAGTGGGCATTTCATTAGAATAGATTCCTAATGAGAATTACAAGAGTGCTTGGGTGGAGAGACCAACAAAAAGCATAACACCTAGTTAGATAGCATCAACAATACTTTCAAAAGAGAGAGAAATTAAGCTATTGACAACAGTTGAGGACCGGATTTGCATGAAGCCGGTCCCCCCTCCAAAAGGCTTTGTATTATGGTTTCTCCCATCAAGAGAGACATTGTACAATACAATTCTTTGTGTTCCTTCAAGACTAGCTAGTGCAATGAAGATGGAAGCTTCATGCACTAAGCAAAACACTTAATCAAACACAACTTGAATTATCCCCGTTCTCAGACCCAAGACCTCACACACCTTCGAAGATGGTGAGAGCTAGCAGGGTATGAGAGTAGATTGAGAGGAAGAAGGAGTATCTTACGAGAAAGATGTACATCTCCTCACATAATCACTCATATTAGCATAGCTTAGCTTAGTAATTAGCTTGGTAGAGAAGATGAGCATGCATTGAAGCTTGGCTCTTGGTTGGATTTGCATCCACATGCCAAGAGAGTGTTGATGTAGGCTTCTATCTCACAAGCTTGGAGTAGGTGATGAGCTCTCCATTAAAGCTTGGGAGGAGATAGAGTATTTTTTCTTCACACATGGTCAAGTGTGAGTGTGTGTGTGTCAATACCAAGCAAAAATCAGCCCCCCCTCTCTCTTGGGCGAGCCCTTCCTGCTAAATTGGTCTGGCTTTTGCCTCATTGGACCTCCCCAAGTCAAGCCAATGGGTGTTAAGTAGCATAAGTGATAGCCTTCTGACATTTGTCCCCCTTTCCCCTTTTGTGAGAGCTTTAGGTAATTAAATAATTAAACTAAACTCTCATTGGACCCCTTTGCCTCCTGGCCAATAGGAACCAGGCAAGCCATTGGGCTCCTGAATGCTCATTGGACCCCTTGGGAGACTACCCAATAGTCTTCTAGGAGACTTAATTCTCATTGGTTTCTTTTATTAAATGTTTTTAAATTAATTAAACTAGATTTACTCTAGCTTAATTCTCATTGGTCCACTTCAAGGGTCTTTCAATAGGAATTGGGCACCCCTTGTGGGCATCTGGCCTAGGGAGCTGACATGTGTCCCTAATTCCCTTTGTGTAAAGGGAGCCTGTGTGTGTGTGTGTGTGTGTGGCTTTCTCTCTCATCCCCTACTAAATGGGCTCGCCCCCTCCTTTGTAGGCTTTGAAGAAGACTTTTGTACACACACTAAGCATCCAATTTTCCCTAGGGTTGACCTTTTGGACACAACCTTTGAATTTTGGAACCTTAGCATTTTGGAAGTCTTAATGGGCTGAACCTTAGGGTCTTTTTAGCCCATTGTTGCACATGGCTCTTTGCAGATGGCCCCTCCTTTGGATCCCTATTTTCCCTCCTTTGGATCCCTACTGTGGCCGGTCTGCTAGCTTAACCAATATTCTAGCTTTTTCTCCGCTGGCCTTCCCCACATGATCAGTTTAATATGAGAAAATCATTTAGGAGAATTAGATATTGATTATTATGACATTACCTCTCTCTTGAAATCATAGTCGTCCTCGACTATGGTGTAGAGAAGATAAAGCATGTTCATGAGTCCTTTTCTTAGCGGGTAGAGGATCCCTATGTTACCCTACGACATCATTCCATAATGGATGACTAGTCCATTTAGCGCTTCAGAGCCTGAGGCTGCCGCAAGCATGTCTGCACATCAGTCCTATCAGTCTTCCATAGTAGAGTGACAAGGTCTACTTGGTGTTTGGGAGACGTCGTCTCCACAAACTTGGTCTAAGCATGCATACTACTTCATTTTTGTGCACAAATAAAGAAAAAGAGAGTCTTATAAGACAAAAATTTTGTTCATTTTTAACATTTTGTACATTTGCTTACTCTTGGGAAGCATTGTAAGCATTGACAACGTTTAGGTTATCCTTTAATTTTATGCCTTGCATCCATCTAGCATCTTCAAAAGGATAATTCTTAAATTTAATAAGATATCGTCGGATAATCTTACCGCCTCTTAATACCTTGTCTTCATGTCGGAGAATGGACTCGGGCTGCAGCACCTCCTCTTGGTCCTCGATCTCCGGTGGGTCTTCAATAGTTGGTTCTTGAGATGGCTCTCCTTTGTAAGGCTTTAATAGGCTCACATAAAAAGCATTGTGTATGAGCCAATGATTGGGCAACTTAAGTTGATAGGCCATGTCATTGATTGGCCTAAGAATCTGGAAGGGACCATAGTACCTTTTTGCTAGTTTAGCATAGTACTTTTGGTGGCCCGTAGGATTCTTTCCCGTCGTGTGCCTTAATCGAGCCTTGGGAAACTTTAACAAGACCCAATCGTTTTCTTTAAAGGCTTGGGCTCTTCTGTGCTTGTCAGCAGCATCCTTTTGCCTTTGCTGTGAGATAGAGATAACATCTTTAATCTTTTGAAAAGATTCTTGTAGGTCTCGGCTATACTCATCTACAGCGAAGATCTTCCCATGTACCTTAAGTAGCAAGGGACTTTTTGATCTTCCCTCAATTACCTCGAAAGGTGCTTTTCCCGTGGAAGTATGTACAATGTTATTGTAAGCATACTCCACTAAGGGTAAGTACTTCTCCCATTGGGATCTTTGATCTACTTCCATTACATAGGCTTTTAGTAGATCGAGAATTGTTAGGTTAGCTATTTCACTTTGGCCATCCGTTTGTGGATGATAGGCCGAAGAGAAATTTAGCCTTGTCCCTAAATTCTCAAAGAGACCCTTCCAGAAATTACTGGTCATTCTAGGATCTCTATCCGACACTATGGACATTGGCAAGCCATGGTATTTGAAAATTTGTGAAATGAAGAGGGTTGCCATTTGATGGGTTTTGATAGTCTTTTTGACAGGTATAAAATGAGCTTGTTTACTGAACCTGTCTACTATCGTCCATATTCCCGTATTCCCATGGATAGACTTAGGCAATCCAAAGATAAAATCCATGGATATGCTCTCGCATGGTGAATTAGGGATTGGCAAGGGTTGAAGCAATCCAGGTTGCTTCCCTCTATCAAATTTTGTCTTTTGACATACCACACATTTGGAAACATACTCTTCTATGTTCACTTTCATGGTAGGCCAATAGAAATATGTTTCAATTCCCTTTAAGGTAGACTGAATCCCTCTATGCCCCGCATACGGGGGAGCATGAGATTCATACATTACTTTCTCACGCAGGGAGTTAGTAATGCATAGTCTATTGCCATAGAGAAGATAACCATCTTGTAAAGTAAATGGTTCTTCTTTCTTCCCTAATGTAAGGGCTGAAATCACATCTTTGAAATCGGGATCAATAGCATACTCATCTATCATTGAAGATAGATCATTGTGAGTTGCTATGGAAACCGCATTCACTCTCGGCCGTCTTGAGAGTGCATCGGCTACTTGATTATGCTTGCCAGCAATGTGAGCAATATGAAAATGAAATTGCGAAAGGAAATTTGCCCACCTCATTTGTTTGTCGGAGAGCTTGGTCTGCGTCATGAAGTACTTAAGACTTTGGTGATCCGTTCGCAGAATGAAAGGAGTCCCCAATAAATAGTGCTTCCATGAGTCTAAGGCATGTAGAACTGCAAGGAGTTCCTTTTCGTATATGCCTAGAGCTTGCTCAACAGGGTCGAGCCTTCGGCTCTCATAGCCTATGGCGTGCCCATTGGACCTCAAATGGTTTTGAGAGATCCGGTAGTGTAAGCACAGGTTGAGAGATAAGCTTTTCTTTAAGCTTTTCAAAAGCATTGTTCTCCTTAGCAGACCATGTATACCTAACACTTTTCTTTGTTAGGTCATGTAATGGTCCCGCAATTTGTGAGAAATTTTCTATGAAGCGTCTATAGTATGCGCACATACCTATAAAGCTTCTTAGTTCATGAAGATTCCTTGGTTTAGGCCATCCTTTTATTACCTCTAACTTGGATGGATCCATTTGGATGCCATCTTGAGAGATAATGTGACCTAAATACTGAATCTCTTGCAAGAAAAATTCACTTTTCTTTCGATTAACATAAAGTTTATTCTCTCTTAAAACTTGAAATATTACCTAGAGGTGTTGCTTGTGTTCCTCCAATGAATTAGAGTAGATGATAATATCATCAAAGAACACTCCAGTGAAGGCTCGATGAGGCCTGAACAGCTTCTCCATCAAGCAGTTGAATGTGGCTGGTGCATTGGTCAAGCCAAAAGGCATGACAATGTATTCGTAAAGACCAAATGTAGTGCGAAACGCGGTCTTTACAATGTCTTGATCAACTATCCTTATTTGATGATAGCCACTCTTTAGGTCAACCCTATTGAAGTAGGTCGATCCTTGTAGCTTATCAAATAGGTCTTCTACCCGTGGAACGGGAAACCTATTCTTGATAGTGATCCTATTTAGTGCTCTATAGTCGACACACATACGGTATGTGCCGTCTTTCTTTTGCACTAATAGCACAGGTGAGCAAAATGGAGATGAGCTAGGCCTAACCATGCCCTTCTCAACTAACTCGTGCACTTGCCGCATAATCTCCTCTTGTTGAGCTTGAGAAACTCTATAAGGAGGATTATTAGGTGGTGAACTTCCTGGAAGAAGTTCAATTGCATGGTCATCATTACCTCGTTTAGGAGGTAGCTCACAAGGGATGTCGTCAATAAAAACATCTTGAAACCCCTTGAGAAAATTGGATAACTCTAATTCCTTTTGGTTGCTTTTATTTTCGTTTGTTAAAGCATTATGTTCATTTTGAGAATCTTTAACAAAAATCATGTACACGGAAATAGAGCTCTTTATTGACTTGTTGAAAGTTGGTGTATGTACAATGGGGATGGTGTTACCCATTTCCTTAGCATCTATATACATGTCTTTTTCCCTGAACTTAAAGGAGATTCTCCTTTCAGGAAATTTAACATTGGCAGCCAGGCGGTCAAACCATGGTGCCCCTAGGATTACATCCTCATGCTTGAGAGGAGAGATAAAGAAGTCCTCTTTGTCCACATAGCCTTGGACATGAAGCCTCAATTTCCCAATTAAGGGAGTGACTGAAGCTTCTTATCCCTTGAAGGCACTGTCTGCGGGTAGGACATCTCCCATCTCGTAGGATTGTATGCCTAGCTTGGTGGCTAACTCCATAGATATAAAATTGTGAGTAGAACCAGGGTCAAAGAGAATAAAAGCATCATGTTCTCTTACCTTTCCCCAAGCATGGCATAGAGGAGATCCTTTGTGGTGAGTTTGGTGAGTCTCCTCCTCTTGGATTTCAACCAAGGAAGCTCTAGGAGGATCTTGGCGGTTGTTCTTTTGGGGACAAGCGCGGTACGCATGCCCTTGTTCGCCGCACTTGAAACACCGGTTATCCTTACGATAACGCTCAAGCTCTTCAGGAGAGAGTTTATTCTTACCTTTGTAAACTCCCTTCTCTTTAGCTTTGTTGGAGTTGCCCTTAGGAGACTTTTGGACATTGTCCTTCCCCTTAGGCTCATTGGAACCCTTGTTTTCCGGGGGCTTATTATTTCTTTTTGCCCCCGTTTGGAAATTGATTCGAGAGGCGACCATAGTGTGGTGTATTACCGCCGATATGGTACGTGGTCTTTGGGAGTTGACATACTCCGCCATTTCTTCGGTTAAGCCCGCAGAAAATTGTTGCTTTTGATCTCCAAAATCCAACCTTCTGAAGACAGTGGCTTTGAGTTGTAGGTCCTAAAACTTGTCTACATATTTGTGGATGGATTCATTGGGAGAGAGCTTTAAGCTTCGCCATTCGGTGAGTACTTTGTCTTTGGCATCGGTGGCCAAAAATTGCTTCATAATGGAAGCTCTTAAAGCCTTCCATGTTCGTGGAGCTTCACCATTGGCTCGTAGGCTAGACCACCATTGTCTGGCGGACTTTTGAAAGTGCATAGCTACATGGCGTAGCTTAGAGGACTCCATGAAGCCCTGATCTCCAAACGCCGCATCGAATTGCTGGATAAAGGCCAAGACTTTGTTCGTAGCACCAAAGGTACCATCATAGGTAAGGAAAGAGATGCTCTTCCCTCCCTCTTTGAATTTCTTCAACTTGGACGACCTCTTCCATGCGGCATAGGATTTCCTATGGCCTCTTCTTTTTGATGGTTCAAAGGTTGCACCATCCCTTTCTTCAGAGGGTGAAGAATTTGAAGAAGGTGGAGAAGAGGGTGACCTCTTTCTCGCCTTTTTCTTGTCTTGATCTTTGTCATCTTCACCATAGTTTTCATAAGAGGAAGAGGATGAAGAAGATGAAGAAGAGGGTGTCCTCTTTCTCGCCTTTTTCTTCTCTTGCTTTTTATCATCCCTCTTTGAATTGTGGTGGGGAGAAGAATATGATGGTCTTCTCCGCTTTGGTGGTGATGGAGAGCGTTTAGTCCGCCGTCTTCGTGGAGCCATCTCCGCCGAGGTGGCGGGAGATTAGCTTCTTTCTCGTTCCTTCAGTGGAGGCTCTTGAGTTCTCCTTTGGGAAGGAGATACATCATCAAGAAGTAAATTCTTGAGCCCTTCATAAGGATTCTCTTCTTCTTCCCGAATCGGAGAGAGACCTCTTTTGGTAGTCTCACAAGGAGGCTTCCTAGGTGTTCTCTCGTCATGGTGATTAGCTTGGAGAATCCCGTGAGCACGGAGCTGCCGTTGCACTTCACTTTGGAGAGATGGATTGCCCATGACTTGTTGAAGCCTAGAAACAAGATAGTTAACAAGCATTGAAGCATCATTAGTAGCTTGCTCATGAGCAAAATCAAAGTTATCAACATTAATTTCACTCTCTTTACTATTGTCAGCCATTCTAACAACTTTTAGGTGTAAACTTTTTAGGTGTACTTTGGCACTTCAAGCCCTAGTTGCTACTCCTCTTTACCCCTTTAGAAAAAGCACTCAAGCTACTGTACCCACGGCTCGAATACCATTAATTGCAAGGAATAGAAGAGAGGGTCTTTCGACACCAAAACAGCACCGGCTCCTGTCAAGCTTCTAATAGCTCAATAGTGGTTAAGCCGTAGGCAAGCCCCGTAGGACTCCACTATTAAGACCATAGATCTCTACGGTGATGCCCCGTTAACTGCACGAAGGCAGGTGCACTGCAAGGCTGAAAAATCCCTATTCTACTTACTCACAGGTAATTAATAATACCAACCATTTGTAGCTAGCTCTAGGACCTCCCGTCTTGAGCAAGAAAAGAGAAACCTTGAGCTCTGATACCAATGTAACATTTAATGGCCTAATAACTTATGTGTAGAGGAAATTAGCATGAACATAGTGGGCATTTCATTAGAATAGATTCCTAATGAGAATTACAAGAGTGCTTGGGTGGAGAGAGCAACAAAAAGCATAACACCTAGTTAGATAGCATCAACAATACTTTCAAAAGAGAGAGAAATTAAGCTATTGACAACAGTTGAGGACCGGATTTGCATGGAGCCAGTCCCCCCTCCAAAAGGCTTTGTATTATGGTTTCTCCCATCAAGAGAGACATTGTACAATACAATTCTTTGTGTTCCTTCAAGACTAGCTAGTGCAATGAAGATGGAAGCTTCATGCACTAAGCAAAACACTTAATCAAACACAACTTGAATTATCCCCATTCTCAGACCCAAGACCTCTCACACCTTCGAAGATGGTGAGAGCTAGCAGGGTATGAGAGTAGATTGAGAGGAAGAAGGAGTATCTTACGAGAAAGATGTACATCTCCTCACATAATCACTCATATTAGCATAGCTTAGCTTAGTAATTAGCTTGGTAGAGAAGATGAGCATGCATTGAAGCTTGGCTCTTGGTTGGATTTGCATCCACATGCCAAGAGAGTGTTGATGTAGGCTTCTATCTCACAAGCTTGGAGTAGGTGATGAGCTCTCCATTAAAGCTTGGGAGGAGATAGAGTATTTTTTCTTCACACATGGTCAAGTGTGTGTGTGTGTGTGTGTCAATACCAAGCAAAAATCAGCCCCCCCTCTCTCTTGGGCGAGCCCTTCCTGCTAAATTGGTCTGGCTTTTGCCTCATTGGACCTCCCCAAGTCAAGCCAATGGGTGTTAAGCAGCATAAGTGATAGCCTTCTGACATGTGTCCCCCTTTCCCCTTTTGTGAGAGCTTTAGGTAATTAAATAATTAAACTAAACTCTCATTGGACCCCTTTGCCTCCTGGCCAATAGGAATCAGGCAAGCCATTGGGCTCCTGAATGCTCATTGGACCCCTTGGGAGACTACCCAATAGTCTTCTAGGAGACTTAATTCTCATTGGTTTCTTTTATTAAATGTTTTTAAATTAATTAAACTAGATTTACTCTAGCTTAATTCTCATTGGTCCACTTCAAGGGTCTTTCAATAGGAATTGGGCACCCCTTGTGGGCATCTGGCCTAGGGAGCTGACATGTGTCCCTAATTCCCTTTGTGTAAAGGGAGCCTGTGTGTGTGTGTGTGTGCGGCTTTCTCTCTCATCCCCTACTAAATGGGCTCGCCCCCTCCTTTGTAGGCTTTGAAGAAGACTTTTGTACACACACTAAGCATCCAATTTTCCCTAGGGTTGACCTTTTGGACACAACCTTTGAATTTTGGAACCTTAGCATTTTGGAAGTCTTAATGGGCTGAACCTTAGGGTCTTTTTAGCCCATTGTTGCACATGGCTCTTTTGCAGATGGCCCGCCCTTTGGATCCCTACTGTGGCCGGTCTGCTAGCTTAACCAATATTCTAGCTTTTTCTCCCCTGGCCTTCCCCACATTAAATGATCAGTTTAATATGAGAAAATCATTTAGGAGAATTAGATATTGATTATTATGACAAAACATGGGCCAACTTTATAAACATGTGGATTGACATGGGTTTCAGTAACTCACATGCTAGCTCACCAGCAGGATCCCATTCTCGAGGTGCTAGGATCGTATCTTAGATCGATCTCACATATTGACTTTCTTTTGCACCATTCCCTTGCCACGAGATTCGTACGCTTCAACCCTTGTTGTCGATCCCACCACCTTGGAGCATTTAATACCCCATGTAATAGTGCTTAGGCTAGCATTGGTGGAAAATATTTTAAACAATTTATTTCCTAGTCAATGCTCTTTTGTCTGGCTATTTTGTTGTAGGCTAGGATAGAACCTCCGGTTTGAATACATTTATGGAGATTCCAAGTGCTTTGGGTGTTATAGGGTTTGTAGGTTTGTCTAGCGCAAAACGTAGGTGGTCGGGGAGAAGGACGACCTATAGCTAAAGCCTTGGTAAAAGTGGTGCCTCTAACAATAAGCATGGTAGGAAAAAAAACTTTCCCTTGTAAAAGTTTTGGATACCAGAAGGGGGACAACATGGGGGGTAATCACTACAAGTTTTGTATTTTTTTCTCAACTTGAGAAAAAGGGCCATACATTTTCAACCCATTTTTCTATTGTCACTTAGAAAAATGGGTACACGAGTGTACATTTGTTTTTTCTACCAAAAGTAATTTTCTACCAAAACAAATGTACACGAGTGTACATTTGTTTTTTCTACCAAAAGTAATTTTCTTATGCACAACTTTTATTACTCTTGTGCTTTTTCTCTATCTTTTTTTGTTGTTGTGAAACTCACAATTGTGAGTAATTGTATTAAAAAGTCACCAAGAAAAATACAAATTCGCTTCAAGCTCATGGGTTCTCATCATACTCAAGCTGAAACAAATATATGGCCATCTAAATATTTAAAGGGCTGTAAAAGTACCATTTCAAATGCATATACTTTAATCATCAAACAATGCACCAAAAATAGTCTCACAAAATCTTGCATGATAGATATAGAATGTTCTTCGAAGGACTTGGTCAAGAGATACATTTTCCATGTACACTATAATACAAAAATAAAATTTCAAACCTAAAGAAGCATGTATGTTTGGCCTTCAGAAGGCCATAGGAGAGTGGGTGGAGAATTGGTGCAATTTTTGGACCGTTGATTAAGAATCATGGATTGGCGACACATGTCAGGTGAGCTTGTATTATAATGTATATGGGTCTTTCCATCATTTTAACTTTGTCCTTTCTTTTAATTTTCAATGACTTCCTTGTTTGATAATGGTTATTTTTTCTTTTTATAATATAAATGGGTCTTTCCATCATTGTAATTTGGTCCTTTTATTTAATGCTCACTTGACTTTTTTTGTTTTTTAAATCTTTGTTTAGTTTATAAGTTTTATAAAGGTTATATTTTCCTTTTATAATACAAATGTCTCTTTTCATCATTGTAATTCGGCCCCTTTATTCAATGCTCACTTGAATTTTTTAAATCTTTGTTTAGTTTATAAACGGGTCTCTTCATTGAAGGATCTAATTACTTTCTTGTGTGCTTTTTGATTTAAAACATACTTTTTTCCTTGTAAATTTTCTTTTCATTTACGTACAATTTTTAACTAAAAATTTATAATGAAAGATTTTTTCCACCACTAAGATTTTTTTTTCAACTTTTGGTTTTGATATGCAAATGTCACTTTATTACTTTAGTGCATGTATTATTATTAGGGATTAGCTTTGAAAGAAGTTCACAACTAAGATTTTTTTTTCAGCTTTTAGTTTTGATATGTAAATGTTACCTTGTTACTCTAGTGCATGTACTATTATTAGGGATTAGGTTTACACATTTTCAATATTCATTTCTATCCTAAAGATATTATGTATTTATTTCATTTAATAGCATGCATCATTCTATTGTGTAATTTGTTTTATTCATATATTTATACAAGAACTAGATCAATCCCTAAACTCTCACTAATATTTTATATGCTTTATGTTTTCATGAGGTCAATATAAGGGCATAAGGAAAAGAAAAGATTTTTGGTGCAATTCCTTTACCATTGAATTGAATCGTTGGATGTGCTCCATGTGGCATTTGAATATTTTTGGATTTTAATGCGTGCATATGGAAGTGCCCCCCCACTCTCTCACTTCGTTGGAGTCGAGGTAGCTCTGTGTGTGTGAGTGTGTGTGTGTGTGTGTAGGCCTTCGTAAATCTTACTTTGTTTAAAAACTTTTGATTTTTTAAACCACAAATCATATAAACTTAAGAACAGGGCTTGCCAAAAGCATTTTTCCTAACCAAAGAAATTAAGGGCACACTTGAAAGTTTGCCGATAATTAGGTCAAAATATTAAATTGGTCGATTTTTACATTGAAACTTATAAATATTTACAGGTGTTTGTCGAGGCCATCTCATAAATCTAGCTAGGATTTTGCAAATCTAACCAGTTAAAAATGCACCAAACCCTAGGTTTTTTCAAACATTGCTTAAGAAGTAAACTAAATTCCACAACTTTACATTAAGGACTAAATAAAAGGTTTCTTTTAAACAATATCTTCTCTCTCTCTCTCTCTCTCTCTCTCTCTCTCTCTCTCTCTCTCGGAGATCATTATGAGCTTTTACCTTTTCAAAATAGATTTTTAACTCTCATAACCCTTTAATAGTCACCTTTTTGCCTTTTGAAGGCCCCTGTGAATACTTCACCTTGTTTCTTTCTCATCATAAACGATTTAAGAAGTTTTCTCTTTTGTTCTCATCGGTGGTGTTTTCCAAATTAAACAACACCCTGCACTCAAAGGTGAGCTACTTGGCACAACAACCATCTGTGAAAGAATACTAATTTGTGTAAGCTATACTACAAAGTGATGTATTTGAATTTCCAAGAACCTTAATGTACCTCTCCCACTTTCTTGTTTGCATCCCTAATGGCTTGGTCATTCACCTTTAAATAAATTTTTTTTGTTAAAAACAAACCTTGCCATAAATGAAGAACATTTTATTGCCCATGTGTTGGTTATACAAACCTGAACAAGTATCTTTGAGTACCATGTATCATCTTTTGTGAAAGAGGAGGTCTATTTCATGTGCAAGGATGATCCATTTACAATATTATTCACCTAAAAACCCACAAAGACAAAGTAATCAAGTATTCATGGAGTTATTTTCAAGAAAAAATTAAGAAAAAAACCTATAAATACCTATTTTGAATGCCCAAAATCATATTCAGGAAATAGGTGTGCTGGTTCCAAGTAAGTGAAAGCCCTATTTGGAGTGTCATTTTCCTTGAGAGTACAAAATTAATACATAAGAAACTCTTCTAAGAACTTATATACATGCTATGTAATCGACCAACCTCCAATTGAACTTCACAAATAACTTTCTTACCTTCTATAGTTGAGTCGATACTTGATATTTCTTGTGCAAAGATGAGGAAAGACTTGTATCCTTGGAAGGTTGTACCTAAAAAGTTAAATTGTCACAAAAAACTAAATAAAAAATCAAAAGTATAAGGAAAAATTCTCACCAGCTCTTTAGAAGTTTGTTTATGGCATATGTTCATTCATGCTTAGATACACAACTGGAATTTCTATCACTTGACCCTTAATTCAGAATAGTACACTAATGGTGAATTATGAATCAATCAAAAGATAACCATACTAAGTGACAAAACTTAGACTCAATCAATACGTAGAGCCTGCATGATGATACTTGTACGAGGATTCTGGGAATATAAAGTCCAATGGCATACTTATTTCCACCACTTAGCTTTGAAAGAATTAAACCTATGCCAACTTGCTTCGTATTTGCATCAAGAAATCGAATAAATTAAAACTATTCTGGCTTACCTTGAAGAAACAATCCACATCTACATTGGATATTCTCCTTTGATATGATCTTGGATAATCCTAGGGGGATAGTCACCTTCTCTTGTAGTACGCTTCCTTATCCAAATCCACCCTCATTGCATTCAATTTGTTACCATCAACGATTTCCCTCAATATCTCTTGGTAGAGGTTTTTGTTTGACATATGGTTTCCTTTAGTGGTGTTTTGGAAAGACTGGTATTGCTTCGAGCCTCGTATATCATCTATGTTGATTTAGCTTGAGAAAAAATTGATCGCTCTATCATGTAGTCACTATCTTCTCATTTTTCATTGTTACACAAACGAGATAGTGTCTTTCTTTTTTAATGAACGAACTTATCAGCCGCCTCTCTCAATTTCTTATTGCTGGAAAAGTATGCATACATGAAAGTTTTAGGTGGAAATAAAACAAGTTCTTATTCAACCCATCTCCGAATTTGCTCCAAGTTGTGGTTATAAGCATGTTCCATAGGCATGTTCCATAGAGAAACTATCTCGAAGGAATATTTTCTCCTTTGCGGTGTTGAGGAATATATGTTTACAAGGTGAGTCAGGCTAGCAACCTACTGCTTTCTTTAGGAATAGAGTGAGAGAAGATGCACAATTCAAAGACACTAACACAAATGACACCACAAATACTTAACATTGATTAGGGGAGGTGTTCTCAACGCCCAACCTAGCATGGAGTTTAGGCCATGAGCCAACTACATCCAGAGGCAACTAGCGACTAGTGCTACCTTTGAATGGGTGATATGAATGAAAGCGTACTCAAGAAAAATAAAGTTGTGGAGAGTGAATATATGTGTACAATGTATTACGAATATATATAGATATATATCTATATATGTATGTATATATGTGTGTGTGTGTGTGTGTGTGTATATGTATATATATATATATATATATATATATATATATATATATATATATATATATATATATAGAGAGAGAGAGAGAGAGAGAGAGAGAGAGAGAGAGAATAGTGGAGGGTGAAATAGAGTGCACATAGACATAGAAGAATGACAAACGAGAATCTTTAAATGCCCCATCTAAATGAAACACGCAACCATGAATTAATGCAATAACAAAATCTAGGCATACCATAACATCAAAAATATGAAATGATTAGCAGAGCACAAGACCTTGTAGGGATCGATCGGTCCACCCATCCACTTCTACTCTACTATGGACTTAGAGAATTTCACTTCGTTGGGAGCGAGCCAACACATAACATGGCTGCAAATCTTTGGCATCACAACCATACCCCAAAAAGAAGATCCAAGAGCCACATCAGCTTCCACAATCAAAATCACAACCATAATCCATGAGGGATCTCAACCATTGACCATAAACCATACTCCATACTGAATCCAGTCCCACACTTCATATTCTCCACTGCAATCAAACTGATCCCACACACATGGCACTTAATACATGAACTTTTCATGCATAAGATAAGTCCGACCAACGACTAAGCATGACTTCAAAATTCAATTTTGACAATTTCTAACGATGCATAAGTGATACACTATGTCCGCACCTCACCCGCTAGCACATAGAGCTAGTTTTGACTTTGAAGGGTGGAAAAAAACATACAAATATAAATGAGGTGTTCACATCCATCCATCAGGTTCCATACATGACATGACATCATTCCATGAACATAATCCTGATGCAAAACAGCCCCATCACCTTGATCAACCATAACATCACATATATGCGAAAAACAACTTATTCATGCATAACATGCAAATAAAAGTATTTGACATCAAACCAATACATCAAGCTCAGACCCATAATATAGACTAACACCTTACACATCAGTTTTCCCATATGAGACTCGTGCAGAAAACGGTAACATAAAAAGAAAGCCACCTTATTCATATTTACCTGCACTATTCGGGTTGGCTAACCATATACCCCCATATAAGTTTATGAACATCAAACAATTGAAATCAACTCATAAAAAAAAACCATAAAACATTTGTGTACAACTCATCCAACTCACGGCGTCATATGGTACTCCCCCCTAAATATGGTACTCCCCCCTAAATGTGTAGGTAACCCCGTACATGGAACGATTAATAACTCGCACCCACAAAGTGATCTTAGAGACCTAAATACATTTATTAGCAAGTTTATTCAATATTATGATTTGGCTAAGTGGGTATGCTCATCCGATGAGTCTATAGAGTGGTTTTGCAAGGAATCTAGGGTCCAAAATTTTAACTGTACAATGGGCAGCAAGTTGTTTGCAGACCATAACTCTTTGCTCATATGGAATTTTCATGTGACACTCATGAGAGAAAATGTTCTAAATGATGTGCTTAATCTTTGGTTTAAAGGGTTTGACGTGATTCATAGCGGTTTGAGAGATATGACTAAAAATGTGCTCCTATTGCCTATGTGATATCAAACGAACAGCGCTTTTTATATACACTCGTTACCATAAACACATTGTGTGCATAAAAATCAGCGTGCTAAACATGATGAAACAAACATGGATCATCCTTGTACACACTGGACAAGTCCATACATGCCCTCGCATAGAAAAAAGCAACCACTGATAGGGTAGTTACTCAAAAAACGGAGTAGAGAGAGAAAAGATGATAGCTATGGAATTTAGAGCGTCTTACCATTCTTTAGGAGTGATTACGGGCTGTGGAAAGGCGTCTTGCCTTGTCACAAGAGAGTGGTGATGAGAGCGATGTAGAGGTTTTAAGCACGAAGCCGTTGAAGAATGTGCACACCGTGAAAAGAGAAGAGAAGATAGTAAGCAAGTAGAGAGCTCGAGTGTGTTATTCTTCTTCTTCTTCCCGCAAACGAAAGAGAAGATCTTATGGATATGGTGATGGAGAGCTTGCACCCTCCATATAATACGTAGATATTATCGTGCGATAGTAGTCGCAATCGTTGGCCCTGAAAACTGAGCACTCTACGCCAACTTATAGTTATAGGGTGAGGCAGGAGTGTATCCCAAGCAATAGGTAGCACCCCCTCTTATACTTGGAATAACTGCATGCTTTTGGGAACTTTGCTAAAAGCATGGCACATCTTTTGATAGTCAACTCTCCCACTTACCCTTCAATTTTTATATTAAAAACTGACTAATTGGATAGTATCCTGGCAACTAATTTGACAGTGACTAGACTATCCTGCATCATGATGCCTCAACATAATTATGACTTTTCCGTACTATCGTGACGTATTTACGATGCCACTTTTTTATTAAAAAAAATCTCCGCAAAAATCCCATTTAATGCCGTTTTTTATCAGATGGTCATTTTTATACCCGACGGTGTCTAAATATAATATTCTTATATATAGGTCATCCTAAAAAGTACGTTGCTTTTCAAAAACACAAAAAAGCATGAAAAGCTATAAAAAGCGTAAAAAGAGGAAAAAAATTTCTAAAATTGAACCACAAGTTTCTCTTGTTTACCGAAACAAAAAAACGGGTTCGCTTTTCACCAAAAAGCACCAAAAAATGTGAAAAGCTAAAAATAGCATAAAAGCGTTTGAAAAGCAGATTGTTACAAAATTGAACCATAGCTTTCTCAAGAGTTGTAGATTAAGGATCTTGCGAAAAAGCACCAAAAAGCACAAAAAGCATGAAAAAATATTAAAAAAAGATATTTTCAAAATACCCTGACCTACTCGAACATGAAAACAACCTTGATTTTTCACTTTAGAACCTTACAATGCTACCAAACAAACATTCTAAACCAAAATTTTACGAAGCAGATATTAGAATCTACTTTTCTTATTTTTGAGAGAGATCCAAAAATCACAGATTTTACATCCTCCCACGCTTGAAAAATTCAAGGTGTCCTCACCTCAATATGAAATCTACATTATTTAGTCTCATTACATCATCGCATTCCCAAGTAGCATCTCCCCTCAGGATATGTTGACCATTTGACAAGGTGTTCAAGGATGGTCCAAGGATGGTCCAAGGATGGTTACAAAGAGTTTTAGTTCTGCTTTGAAGAATAGATTCAGGGTACACTTCAAAAGTTCCATGAGTGAAAGTAGACAATAGAGAATCATCAAGAATGTGATTTGGATCAGGTACATACCTCTTGAGTAAGCTGAAGTGAAAAACATCATGTACCTTGATATGTGGTGGTAACGAGAGTCTGTAAGTTGGATCATTGAATCTCTATGTGATAACAAAAGGAAGGTGCATTAGTCAAACCAAAAGACATCACCCTATATGCAAATATGTCCCACTCTATTGCAAAAGCCGTCTTATGTTGATCTTATGGTTTTATAGTTAGCTGGATGTAGCCTGAGAGCCCGTCATCTAAGAAACTATAAGCTTCTTTCCCTACAACTCTCTTGATCACATGATTTGTTATTGGTAGGGGATAGTTATCTTTGATGGTAGCAACATATACATATTTAAGGTTCACACAAACCCGTAACTTTCCATTGTTTTTGGACACTACCACAATCAGGGATACCCAATCAGTGTGTTCAATCTCATAGATAAACTCAACATCCTTGTAGAGGAGAGTCCCAAAGGTTATTGTCACAAAACCTTAGCACAACCAAGTTTGATGTAGGATCTCTCAAAATCTAGGGTGTAGGGTATGCCCAACATGGGTAGGTCCCAGATGGTGTGGGCTATTTAATGCAAAATACAAAGCTGTAGATATAGTCTTGTGGATTGCATTTTTAGGAGAATGTGCCTCCAAGATGGATTGCAAATATATACATGTATTAATTTGACTACTGCCATGGAATTTGTTGGTGGATTTGTATTGTCATGACTCGTCATTGCTCCATAGATCTATAATACACTTGATTTAAATCTTCCAAGAACCTTTTGTGCTTTTGCATATACTAAGCAAGAAAAATTTCTCCAACAGCCCCCAACTAGCTATCCTTGTGAATTCTCTTACCCATGTGAAAACCGTTCTACGGACAATTTAAGTTCATAATATTGTCACATGTAGCTTCGACTAGGTTTTCTTTCTTTGCAAACACTGGGTATCCCCAACAACAAGTCTATGAATCTTACACTTGCATTAATCCAAGCTCCACATTTCCCCATTTTTGACAAGCACATAAATGAGCTAACCATATGCAAGGATAACTAGATGTTGGAAATTTCATGGTGTATTCCCTCTCTCATCCATGTGAATGTCTTGCATAAGCCTTCAAGGTGCAAGCATGGGTGATTCCATTTAGAGAAAGGTCCTCCCTTTGCATCTGATGAAAACAACCCTGAGATTCCTTGTGATATCCATGTTGGGTGTATGCTATTATTGATACACTTCAAGAGACAACATCCTAGAAAGGATGACAATCAAGAACTTTATGTACTTTTGTGATACACTTCAAGAGACAACATCCTAGAAAGGATGACAATCAAGAACTTTATGTACTTTTGTGAGAGCTCCACATCTGGCATACATATTTGCAACTAAAGAAATAGGCCACCAAGCACAAAACATTACACCAACCATGTTGGGCATATCATGAAATCAACCCACTCCAGAACTCTCACATACATATGAATTATCCCACCCTTGTCGTGCATACATAATTATAACAAACTTTTAAGATTCACCATTTGTTTTGGGGCCAAAAAATCTCCTATTTTGGGATTGATCCACTACTATTTTGGGGTTGATCTGGAGTGTAATTACAAGAGCTTGAATTCCCAAAACAAGCCCGCAAGGTGTTGCACTACCCTGCCACACTGTTGCCACCTATGTATACCTACAAGCTCACAAGATTCTAGATGAGCCATCCACCCCTCAAGGTTGCCCTTGAGCTAGGCACACCATCAATATTTCACATGTGCTACCACCATGTGAGCCATTGCCACAAGCATGCTAGGCATATCCTACAATCAATGCATTCTAAGAAATGACCTTCTGGATAAGAAGCCCATCAAGCACTTCCAATGATTTCATAAGGCACCACATTTGGCTTGTTTAGGAACAGTCTTGAGCCTCCCCGCTAGAGCCATGTTGGGTATATGTTGCAAGTAACACGCTCCGAGAGACAACATCTTGGAAAGGATGACCATCAAGAAACTTTACGTGATTTTGTGAGAGCACCACATGTGGCCTACATATGAAAATAGATTCTAAAGGAACTTTGTCTTGTGGAAAAGAATTCACAACAACACACGTGTTCCTTGCCACATTCATGTTGGCCATAACGTGTTCCTTCCATACAAGCTAAAAACTCTAATGTTTTGGTTGATCCCATGTTATTTTGGGGCCAAAAATACTGATACTTTGGTGTTGATCCACTACAATTTTGTGGCCAATCCTATTTTAGGGCTGATTTGTTCCTATTTTGGGGATGATCTAGAGTGTAATTGTGAGAGATTAACACACAAACAAGGGAATTTGCTAACCTGTTGGTGTCGTCAGGTGTGTGTACCTAGGAGCTCACAAGCTCTCACAAGCCATAGTGGGTTGATATGGAAAATCTTCCCATTGAGCCATCCACACTTAAAGATTTCCCTTGATCTAGGCACACTACTGAGCTCTCACGTATGCTTCCACCTCCATGTGAACCATTGCCACAACCATGTTGGGCATATCCTGCAATCAACCGGTTCTAAGAGACGACCCTTTTGGAGAAGACGCCCATCAACCACTTCTTGTGCTTTCATAAGGCACCTTATTTAGCATACATATTGACCACTTTTTGGTGCTAGAAAACTCCCTTAGCTTCCTTGCTAGCTGACGTATGTTGCAACAATGAACACACTTTGAGAGACAACATCCTGGAACACATGATCATCAAGGAAATTATGTGCTTTTGTGAAATTACCAAATCTTGTATTGATTAGATTACTTATACGGAGAAAAAACGTTCACAAAAAAAAACCACATTTCTTTGCCATAACCATGTTGGGTGTATCATGACAAGTTAAAAGGTATACAAGTGTTTTGGACAGGTGGAGTTGTCCATAGAGTTACCCGTGCGGAAGTGAGCTCGATTTCCATGCTTATGGTACATGTATGCCGTATGTGGATTTGTGATTGAGATGGATTGGTCTCAAATAGGTTTATGCAGCGCTCTATGAATCCATCCTTCAAGAAGTGGCTGTTTGATCTTGATTTGGGCTTCAAATAAATTTTATCCATCTCCTTGAACTGAGGTTTTAAGGCTACCCTGTTTTCTAGCTCTTTCTCTGGAATCTTAGAAGCTTCAATTGTTAGCTAAAACGTCTATTTGTAATCTTGATCACATTGGTACAGACAAAGTGTGTTGACCATAGAAGATGGCACAAGCAGCTATGTGTAGGTTAGCAAGTGCATGGCAGAGGACTAGAGCAGGTGAGAAGAGCCTAGGCAGACAGGTAGTAGCGGATGTGTATGGCAAATGCGTTTTATTAGGCGAGAAGGTCTACAAAATGGTCCAGATGGAATGGCATGTATAAGATGACCACACAGATGGTTTTTCGATTGGAGATATAGAGTTTCAAGTGTTAAACAAAGCCATGGGGTTCAAGATATGGCAGTTTGAAGTTAGAGATGATTGCAGATCCAAGACAAATAGGGAAAGTGATGCCATGCGATCCAAGCCAATTTGGATTTATGAGTATGTAGAGCTTAAATCATGGAGCATGTTGGTCTTTTAAGATCGGCAATCCGAGTCCTGGATGTCGAGTTATGGAGCTTCGAAGTTTTGCAAGGGCCTGGGTTTGTGCCAGTCTGCACACTTTGGAAGGCGTGTCATCATAGGTTTTTTGAAGCTCATCTCAATGAGGTTTGGCAGATAGAGGACGGCATATGGAGGTGACAAAAAGAAGTGGTGTGTCAATTGGAGCTACGATTTCCGAGATACGACCCACGAAAGTTTGGGTTAGTTGGCGACCGCAATGGATCTAATGTTTTTTTGCCAAGTTGGGGCGCTCGGTTTGAGGCCATGTGGATGATGGAATGTGGGGAGAATAGGTGGAGTCAAAGTCAGATAGGCTAGGTTTGGGGTGGTATTGACAGCCTGGTGATTGGGATGTCTGTGCAACCATTTTCATGCAGTTGAATCTAGGGGCAACAAGTTTTTATTGAAGATTTTATGGTGTTTTTTTTGGAGTTTGGGGGTAGAACTACATGAGCCTGCCACGTGGAAATCCCCTATCCCACATGGAAAGGCAAGTCATCGAATCCCATGGTACTTATGGTGGAGCGTGAGCTCTCCAAAACGCATCAAGGTAAGGAGAGGGAGCTCCCATGTGGCTTGGCAATGGTGTTCTCCACTAGCGAGCGTTGTCGGTGGCAATCCAGGGCTGATTGTGGCATTGTATGTTGCACGTTGGTGTTGCACGCGGTTACGTGCCGATTTTGGTAGGCGATTGTGCCCATTGGCGGTGTTGTAGGACATGATGATCCGACACTTTGTAGGAGCCTCTCCCGCGCCCATTATTTTTGAAGAGAGAGAGGGAGAGCACCGATGGCACCGTCAGTGCCCCCCCAAAGGGTTGTTTCATGTGCTAAGGGGAGAGAGAGGTCTTGAGGCCCCAAGGGGTGGTTCTCACAAAGGTAGAAGTGGAAAGTTGGTTGATGTGTCGGTAACATGCAATGCTTGGTAAATAAAGGGTGCCAAGTGGTGGGCAATTCACAAAATAACTAGCATGAGACTCCAGGTGAGCAGTTCAAGCCAGTAAACACCAATTTTTTTGTTATTTAGGCTTTGTAAGCCCCTATAAAGGGAGGTTCACACGCCATTTTAAGAGGTTTTTTCCAGCCGGGCTTTTGGGCTGGTTTGACTCCGCGATTGGGCATTGAGTTGGGATTGTCTTGCTGAGGTGCGGCGGCTATGGTGTTGTGCTCGCCGAGAATTGTGTCAGCTTGGAGATCTTTTATATAGTGTTTGTTGAATGAAAGGAAGCCATCATTGATCTGCAGTTTGTATCAATTTCCCCCTTCCCCCTTCTCTTCTCTGTTTGTGTGTGTGTGTGTGTTTCCGAGAGTGTGTCAGTAGTTGTGTCCCCCCCCCCCCCCGATGGTCTGTTGTGCACAGAGGGATTGAGAGAGTTTGTGTGTGTGGTGAAGATAGTGAATCATGCTGTAGGGGGTGATCAGGATCTATTTGTGTTGTCACATTGAGTGTGTGCGTATGGTTGTGTGAAAATGGTGGTTTTCCTATGAGTCATGTGAGTTTTGAAGCTGAATTCTAGTGGTTAGGGGTGATGTGGATATCCTGGGCTACAGAGAGGTGTGCCACACATCTACTATTGGAAAAATGTCTGGTAGCTCATCCATCACCAACACCTTCATTGAACCTTTCTCTGGATCTTTCTCCATTGGGTTAACCATCCTCTTCCGCTGTCTCTTTAGCTTAGGCACCATCCTTATAAGCTTCCCAAAAGTAACATCTGCTTTCCTGCTTGTCAGATACTCCTTCAAGTCATAGCTTAATTGCCCATCCCCTAGTGGAAAATTTGAAACATGAAACTTGCAAGATGAACCCTTCTTTTCCTCTTGGCCTTGACATCCTCGCCTTAATGTCTCTTTCCCTTCTTCTTACTAGGACCTACACCACTTCTTCCTTCCTTATCCCGTGTGGTCCTCTTCCCAATAGACATCACTAATGTATCCTCCAATTTTGCTGCCTTCTCCAAGGTGACCACACTTATCACTTTTGTCTTTCCCTTTTCCTCTTGGGTTAATCCACTAGTTCCTTCTTCTCCCTTAATTTCAATGCCATACTCATTTGACCTAGTTAGCACCTGTCTTGGCAATGGATACATGTCTCCCCCCATCCTTGGTGGCTTATCACATTGTGGGCTGATGTGTCCCAACTCTCTGCAATTATAACATGTAGGTGTCTACCTCCAGACTCTACCATTGCTTTGTCCAACACCATTCCTGGGTCTTTCTTCACCTCCTGGATGATTTGCAAACCTCCCCTGACCTCAATTATTTCCCACATTACCTACCATGTTTAGGCTGAGATTCTTCATTAAATCTACCACTTGCCTCATGTCTTGCCTTAGCCCATCATCTTGTAGTGCTGTAGTGACCACTATTGGCATAACCTGAGGAGTAACAGAAACCAATGGTTCATGATGTACCCTTGGCATGCGACCTTGCAAAGAATCCATAGGCTGAAACTCAAACCTCATGGGCAAAGACTACTCCTAGCTGACTCATTCTTCTCAACTTCCACTCTTTGTTCCTTGCTACATCTAGTGCATCTTCATATGTCATATGCTTCTTTAGCTCCACTCTTCAACGTATATTCTCCCAAAGAACAGCCAAGAACCTGTCCTTCTTCATCATGTTAGGTGGGAGTACCTGTGGTGCTAAGGACTTGCACATCTGCTCCCATGCCATTGAAAACTTACGTATGTATGCATCTACCGGCTCACCTTCCCTTTGCACCAAACCCTATACTTCTTGCCACACTTTGTCAGGATCTTTTGTCGTCACAAACTCCGCTTTCAATCCATGCCGTAGATTGTCCCAATTTAATCTCACAGGTGGATCAGCAGTGCAACTCCTCTTCAAATGCTTTGGACCAAACTCCTGCATCACTCTTCAAACAAATCTGGAGAAGACGTAACATCTGCACCGGATCATGAATCTAGTTGCTAATGTAGGCAACCTCCATATTTTCCAAAAATTCTTCCACATCTTCATCACTTCTTCCATGAAATTCTGTATAAGATAAAGCCATGGCTACCCAAGTTTTGATGCTTTGAGAACCCCTTCTAACACAGGTGTGAGAACCCAAAACGTTTTACTGACTAAATCCCCAAAAACTTCAATGGAGCTCAAGCTTTAGAAAAGGATGAACACATGCACATCAAATGAGTTTTCATAGTTAATCATCGGAATTACAACATTCAAAGGAAATTCTAATATCTCTCTTAATCTTCTTGGCCCAAACATAAAGACTATGCACTATTGGTTAAAAATCTTCCTGTCCACATGAACATTTATCTGGATTCTTTGTACAAAATGAAAAGGAGTGAACTGAGGTCCGCGTCGTGATTATCCATTAAAGGTCAACCATGCCATCCCAAGAAAACACACTTGACTAATTACCCTCTGATTTTTCTAGAATTTCAGCAGCATAACAACATAAATGGCTCAAAAGACCAAAAAACCAACCATCACAACTTGGAAAATTTTTGGCAGAGTTTCCCCAGAAGTTGAGCAATAAGAACCCAAAATATAGACTGTACATGTACGCATAACCTGCCAACAATGGAACCCAAGCATCAAGCAGGAATTACTAGTACATAGCCTATGGCGAGGTCACAAAAAGGGTGCTCCAGCCACCTGTATCACCGAAAGGATCTCACATTTGAGAATTCCCCAGCTCAATAAAACCTCACCACGACCCTCTCATGAAGGTTTATGCAAATATTGTATAGTCAAGTCTCAGAAATGACTATCTTCCAGACCAAGTCTCAGAAATGGCTGGGACTGCCAAAATAAAACCAAGTATGGCTCCACAAAGACGTACAATGGCAGTATCCACGAGTAACGTACAATACCAGACAATGCACTCAAACAGGCACCAAATGATGCATACCCATGGCGATTGCAAGCGACTCCCACTTGCCGATATATCACTCTACTCCAGCTACCTGTACCTGGGTGAATCACTTGTACCTGTAACCTTTAACCTCAAAGCTCAAGGTACTTGAGGAAGATACTCCATGGGGGTGCCAAAAGAATGTGAGCGGGATGGAAACACACACAACGCCTCTATAATCACCCGATACACATTCTTGGGATGATACACACACACACACACACACACACACACACACACACACACACACACACACACACACACACACACACACTATGGGGCACCACTCGGCTTACACAATCCACCTAGCTGAGACTGGGAACACACCGATGGAGTGAGAGGAGAGAGACTATCCATTTGCCCACTCAACACAGAGACACACACACACACACACCCAAAAATCTCATCTCAAAAAAGAATTTTTTTTTATGTTTAGATACAATTGAGCTTGGGCCAACAC
Source organism: Adiantum capillus-veneris (assembly GCF_014529385.1). Taxonomy (NCBI): domain Eukaryota; kingdom Viridiplantae; phylum Streptophyta; class Polypodiopsida; order Polypodiales; family Pteridaceae; genus Adiantum; species Adiantum capillus-veneris. The sequence continues at coordinate 73,768,533 of NC_140934.1, read as the reverse complement.
CAATGCGGCAAATAACTCACACAATATGGATGAAATATGCCAGATACAATTACAAATTTGAGAAGAGGCTTCGCTCACAGAAGAAACTTACACAGCCAAAACAACAAAAAACAGTGAGGAATTTGGAAAAATGGCCAGCGCCAATGCATCTAGAATGGTCCAAAACCCCACTGTACAATATCAAAGTGCTCAAATCTGACCTCGAATGAGCAGTTTATGGCCAAAACAGGCTCCAAAAATAGCAAAAATTGAGTTGCGGTTGTTCCTCCTCCGCTCTCCATGTTTTTTTCGGTCTTCTCTTAGGTTTTTTAGTGTCCACACTTCACTTTATCCCTTGGGAACCTTTGGCCTTTTGATTGACCTCAAACGGACCCCGAACAGGCCAAAAAATGGCCACGTAGTGCATTTTTGTCACCCTTCTACATCCATCCGCACACCTGGCAGTCAACTCTTCCCAATAATGCATCCCACAATCACATGAAGTGGACCCCAAATATAGTACTCATGATGACCTTTCTGCATAATTGATCACAAGAAAACACTCCCGTTGTGTCCTCACTTATCCACGTGCAAGTCTTGACCCCATTCGACCTCCTGACGCCATTGGACGTCATATGATGCACCTGCTTACCTCATGGCATGCACCCATTGATAGCTTCCTCGATAAGTTTTACGCTCCACCAACTCCTCATTATTATAGGAAAAACACACTGGTAGTGGTGATAATGAAAATCGATGTACTATGTACACGATGTCCTATATGTACACATGTGGGCCCCACGTAACCACCTGGCTCTGGAAAATGGGCAATCCTTTATTTGATGCACCATGCATGTGTATGTACATATGTGCAATCATGTCTTCCAAAAAACTCCTAATATCGTCTTTCACATGTTTGATTTTGTTGTCAGGATTTTTAGTGCAATGTATGAGCATTTGATCTCTTCCACAACGGTCATAGAATCCCTTAATTCAAAGTTGTTAACATGTGTTAATTTCCTCATATGCCCCCGTTTTGACCTTTTCTAGCTCATGCATTAGACTATAGCTTTACAACCGCTAGGTTAGTCAAAATCTAATGAAATCAAGATTTTACACAACCTCCTATTTTGTTTGTAACATGCACAAATTAAATCCAAATTCTAGTACCATTTTGGGCTATGTCTATGACAGGGGGTACGGATCCTAATCCATGTAACCCAATGTCAAAATAACCTGAAACGTCGTATACAAGTCTCTCACTGTCTTTCAATCCCTATTATATGAGTGTAAGGTTGTTTGATTCCCCTTAGGTCTCACCTAAGTCACTTTGTTAGTCTCTCTTGTGGGTTTTTTGTCTTGATTGACATTGGCCTTGTTTGAGCCTCTTCTTGAAGTTTTTTGGTACCCTTGTTTTTTGTAAGGTCACAACCCCAAAGTCTAGCGGGGAGACATGGATCACGATCCATGGTCCATTAGGCATGAAGCCCATTAATTGGTATGGTGGTTACTTGAAGTCTATGGAGTCTACTTATCCACTATTTTTGGATTTGTAAACCTTTCACTTTGCAAAAGCAAAATTTTGTGGTTGCTTGCGGTTTTGGACTTGCAGCTTGTATTTTGGTGTTTTGGTCAACCTTTTGTTGTTTTTTGCTATGATGACCTTCACAAAAGTTTCTCCAAATGATGTCAACTACTCACTGCCTAAATCTCAACCTCAGATGCTTCAGGGGATCATGGAGGGACATCTCATTTGGTCATGAAATTTGGTCAGTTGTATGCCTAGCCCCTGTAGACATCAAATTTTTCTCTTATTCTAGAGTTTGGACACCAAAAGTCAAAAATCTTTACCTTCACAAAAGTATCCCCAAATGATGTCAACTACTCACTGCCTAAATCTCAACCTCAGATGCTTTAGGGGGTCATGGAGAGACATCTCATCTAGTCATGAAATTTGGTCAGTTGTATGCCTAGCCCCTGTAGAGATCAAATTTTTCTCTTATTCTAGAGTTTGGACACCCAAATGTCAAAAAGCCCCAATTTTTTTTCTATTTCCAAGGTTTTTGTGTCTTTTGCCCAATTTCTTGATTTGAATGAGTTTTGAGTGTCAATTTTTCACCAAAAGTGCATATTCAGTGATTTGGAATCACTCTGAACCCAATGGTATCAATTTCTGTCCAAATTGACTCAGGGGGCCATGAATCATAATCCATGTCCATGCTGCACCTTTTGGTCTAAAACTTTCCAGATCAGTTTTTTTAAGCTTGGTTCAACCCTTTTTCCACTTATTTTTGGGTTTGTATTTGCTTTTGAGCTCTAACCATCAGATTTCTAAATTTTAGAGCTTATGGTCTCGACAACCAAAATAAGGTTTTATTAGTTTTTTTTCCGATCCTTTTTGCTCAATTTGATGGTTGTAGATGTTACCTAACCTACTCCTAATTGCAGAACTAAATCCTATGACTAAACAATAACAAATGGTGCAAAACTAGAAGAAAAATAGAATATGGAACAATTATTTCAAAGCATTACAGTCGACTTAAAAGGCACCCGTCTGGTTTGGCTGCCAACAACTATATACCCAAGTAATGATGCGAAGTATTTCATCTTGAAAGTAGCATTCAAATTAGCCTTGAATACAACAATGTGTGTCTCATTCAGACTAGTAATTAGCAAATCATCTACATATAGAACAACGATGAGAAATACATTGCCCTCGGGCTTTACATACAAAGAGCTTTTTGTTGGACTATTAAAAAAGCCTCGTTAAAAAAAATGAGTGTTAACTTTCTCATACCAAGCACGAGGAGACGGCTTCGACCCATACAAAGCTTTCTTACATTTGCACAATTTATCTTCTTGTCCTTTCTTGACAAAATTGCGACACTGCATTATATAAACTTCCTCAAATATATCACCATTCAAGAAAGCAGTAACAATGTCTGATTGATGTACATTATGTAATGGAAATGGCGTATGAACTTTGAGAATAGAGGAATTAAGAGAATTAGAGTGAGCATTTTCATGAGACTACTTTGACAACATAGAGGGTGACCTTATTTAGCAATACCAACATAACCATTATACTTAATTAACTTGGAATGAAAATACTTTTGCAAGAGAGAGAATTAGAGAACATGACAACAATTGAGAACTGGATTTATGTGGAGCCGGTCCCCCCTCCAGGTCCCCCCTCCAATAGGCTTTTTGTATTATAGATTCTCCCATCAAGAGAGACTTGGTAAAATACAATATTTGTGTTCCTTGTGACCTAGGTGATGCAATGAAGATGAAAAGATTCATGCATCACAAGCATAACATAAACTTTGTAAAAGCATTAACCATCCTCGGCCTCAATCCCAAGGCCTCAAACACCTTCAAAGGTGAAGAGAGCTAGCAAGGAAAGGGTAGGGAAGAGGAAGAAGAAGTAACATACGAGACAGAGATAGTTCCTCACTTATCATCACTCTTCTTGCTTATCATAGCATAATAGCATAGTAGTGAAGGTGAAGAAGATGACAAGTTTAAGCATTGAAGCATGGATCTTGGTTGGATTTGCATTCCATAGCCAAGAGTGTTGGTGTAGGATCTTAACTTCTTAACAAGCTTGGAGAAGGAGATGAAGCTCTTGCACTTTGCACTTTACACAATGAGAGAGAGAGAGAGAGAGAGAGAGGTAGAGTATACCCCCCCAATCTAGAACCTAGCTTCCTTGGTCGACCCCCCCTTGTAGCTCATGTTGGAAGTTGATTGGACCCCTACAAACCTAGCCAATCACATGCAGAGTGCATATCAAGAAACATGATAGCCTTGGGACAAGTGTTCCCCTTTCCCCTTTGAGAGAGAGGACTTGATAAATGCATAAACAATTAATTAAATTAGCTAAATTATCATTGGATCCCTTGAGAGACCAACCATTAGGCTTTAGGCACACCATGAGGGAAACATGGAGAGCAACTTGACAAGTGTCCTTGTTGCTTCTTTATAACAAGCTTACCTTGTGTGAGGGTGTGTGTGCTCTCTCTCATGCCCCTACAATGAGGGCTTGCCCCCCTCCCCCCCCCCCCCCCTTGACTAGGGATATTGTTTGACTTTTGGAAATCCTCAAGCTCCTCAAGAACCTTAGTCATGGAGCACCTTAGCACCTTATTCATTAAGCACCTCAAGCACCTTAGTCAGCAAGCACGACAAGCATCTCAAGCATCTTAGTCAGCAAGCATGAGAAGCACCTCAAGCACCTCAGTCAGCAAGCACGACAACCACTTCAAGCTTAGTCCAAGTTCTCACCTCAAGCACTCGGGGGATTCACTCTATCTATAAAATGGGATGCCACTTGCAAGTGGACAACTTTGATAAAACCCATATATACAACTCATATTAGGGAATATGATCACCCTTTCTACGCTTATACGACAATCAATGAAGAAAACTATCATACCCCTATCTTACATTTATAATTTAGGTATCACATGATTTAACTTCACAAAACAAGCAATTGATACAAAGTAGTGTTAGTTCTTGCATGTATCTTTGTAGCTATTGACTTACAAGTTTGAGGGAAGCCTATTTTGGGAAGACATGATTTTGAAACACAAAAAATTCCTCGCATTTTTCCCTTTTCTCACTCCCCCCCCCAATAAATATGATACCCCTCTCCCTTATTTGAAATATTGGGAGATAAATTATTGGGGCCCTACCCCTAACTTATACGCTTATGTAACTTGTAAACCCCCCCCCCCCCCCCCCCCCCCTCCCCTGCACTACCTGGTGTGGTAAGTTTTCCATGGTGAGTCCCCCAAGAGCTTACCTAAGGTCAAAGGACTTTTAACACTAACCTTTGGAGGTCTTAAATGAAGCTAACCCTAAGGTATTTAAGCTCCATTAATGCTCTTTGAAAGACCATCTCTCATTTGGACCTTTTAACATTAGCCTCGTGTTGAGATAGATCCATAAGGACATGTTTATATTCTAACCCTTGTTCCTATTTATTCTCCCATATTAAATGACCAGTTTGATATGAGAAAATCATTTGGGTTGGTTAAATATTAGATTTTATGACATTACCTCTCTCTTGAAATCATAGTCGTCCTCAACTATGAGGTAGAAGAGATAAAGACTTAGTCATTAGTCAATGTTTCTTAGTGGGTAGAGGATCCCTTTTTACCCACGACATCATTCCAGGATGGATGAATAATCCACTTGGGGCTTGGGAGATTTAGCTGCCGCAAGCATGTCTACACTTTAGTCCATATCATAGTTCCAAAGTAGAGCGACAATTTCTACTTAGTGTTTGAGAGATGTGGTCAACAAAAACATTATAGTAGGCATTCATACTACTTACTTTTCCACAAGAAAGAGAATTATTCCTATAAGACAAAAACATTGGCCATTTAGAAAAAACATGTACATATGCCCCAGGAGATTCACTCTATAAAAAAAATGGGATGCCACTTGCGAGCAGACAACTTTGATAAAATCCCTATATATGACTCATATTGAAGAATATGACCTCCCTTTCTATGCTTATACAACAATCAATGAAGAAAACTATCATACCCCTATCTTACATATAAAATATAGGTCTCACATGATTTAATTGAGTAAAACTAGTCAAAGAGTGTGTAGCATAGTGACTGGCAACATACTAAGGAACCACTTCTATTGAAAACTAGATGTACTTTGAATATGTCTTAGTTTATCTTTCAAACTATGTACCCAATCAGAATGCACTCTGGCTACTCATCCAAATCTGGTGTAAATCAACCATTGATATTCTCCAAATCAGCCCTTATTTATGACCGGCTTGATGCAAAATATTATGTGTGACCTGATAAAAAACTTCCCCAAATTCATCTGAGTTCTAGTGCATACCGGTGAACAATTGTTACAAGTAATCAACCTGGGTCAGTTCCCCCCCTCTCCCCCCCCCCCCCCCCCCCCCCAAAAAAAAAAGAAAATGATACCCCCCTCCCTTATTTTTAATCTTGGGAGATAAATTATTGGGGGGTTGCCCCTAGCTTATATGCTTATGTAACTTGTAAAATATACCCCTCCCCTGCAATTACATTGTGTGGTAAAGTTTCCATGGTGAATCCCCCGGGACATTTGCTTACTCTAATGTAGCATTGTAAGCATTGACAAGGTTCATGCTATCCTTAAACTGTATTCCTTGCATCCATCTAGCATCTTCAAAAGGATAATTTTTGAGCTTAATAAGATATCGCCGGTTAATCTTAGCATGCCGTAGCACCTTGTCTTCATGCCGAAGGATAGTTTTGGGTTGTAGGACCCCTTCTTGGTCTTCAATTCCTGAAGGATCTTAAATAATTGGTTCTCTTGGCCCTCTCTTGGCGGCTCTCCTTTTTGTAGGAATTAAGTAGGCTCACATGAAAAGAACTGTGTATGAGCCAATGGTTGGGCAACTTGAGTTGATAAGTCGTCATTGATTGGCCTCAACATTTGAAAAGGACCATAGTGTCCTTTTGCTAGTTTAGCATAATACTTTTGATGGCCCGTAGGATTTTTTCCCGTGATTTGTCTCAATCGAGCCTTGGGAAACTTAAGTAAGACCCAATCATTTTCTTTGAATGTTAAGACCCTTTTGTGCTTGTCAGCAACATATTTTTGCTTTTGTTGAGAGATAGATATAGCCTCCTTAATATTTTGGAAAGATTCTTGTAGCTCATGGTTATACTCATCGGCATCGAAGATCTCCCCATGTACTTTAAGTAGCAAGGGACTTTTAGGTCTTCCCTCTATGATCTCAAAAGGTTCCTTTCCCGTAGTAGTATGGACAATATTATTGTACACATACTCTACAAGGGGTAAGTACTTTTCCCATTGTGAGTGTTGATCTACTTCTGTAACATAAGTCTTTCGTAGATCGAGAGTCGTAAGATTGACTATCTCACTTTGGCCACCCATTTGCGGGTGATAGGCCGAAGAGAAATTCAATCTTGTACCTAGATTTTCAAAGAGACCTTTCCAAAAATTACTGGTCATTCTAGAGTCTCTATTTGACACTATGGATGTTGGCAATCCATGGTGTTTGAGAATCTAAGATATGAAGAGGGTTGCCATTTGGTGTGCCTTAATAGTCTTTTTGACAGAAATAAAGTGTGCTTGCCATGGATAGACTTGGGTAATCCAAAGATAAAATCCATGGATATACTCTCCCATGGTGAATTAGGGATTGGAAATGGTTGGAGTAATCCAGGTTGCTTCCCTCTATCATACTTGGCCTTTTGGTTGACATGGTGGTGTTGCACTTGAAAAATTGTGATTCCAAAAGACGGTCATATAAGAAGTACTATCAACTGTCTCTCTTGTATAGACCCTCATGGTGTCCCATGCACAAACGAGAGTGAAAGCTAGTCCAAGAATCTGTTGACTTTATTATATTCTTAAATTCTCTATTTTCTAGTCTCATAAAGGAGACTTTAGAGGTCATGGAGGAAGAGGATCTACCACCCGATCAACAGGAGGAGGAGGACGCGGAGCTCAATGAGGTGTCCGAGATTGAGGAGGCTATTAATATTGAGTCAGAGGCTAAAGAGGTGGAGCAAAGCAAAATACTCTCAGTTGAAAAATCTGAAATCAAGCTACCTTTAGATGTGTTTGGATTCAATGAGAAGCAATCCACATTGATGCTACCTAAACTGTCAGAGTTCAAATTTGGTGAGAGATCATACATTTTCCTCCATGACATTCAAAGTATATTTTCTTTAAGAGAGGACTTTGCACTTGCCACCATCTCCAAATTTCAAGAGGAGAGGAGTGGATTTGTATCTGATGATAATAGTGACAATGAGGTGATGAAAACCTCCAGTAATCCACTAGAGTGACTCAAAGTCTACTTTGACAAGGCAAAAATTATAGAGAGACACTCCCAGATGAGGATACCTTCCAAGCTATCAAAAAAAAAACCTCGGGCCATCAACAAATAATCAAGAAGTAGAGGGCTGGTTCACGCGGCTAGCAGAAGGGTCGACGAGGTCAATGGACCTATGGAAGGATGAATTATATATGCAAGATGAGAGATTCATGGTAACCACCCCCCCCCCCGCCCGCGCGCGCTTAACTCTCACTCTCACTCTCTAACTCATCCTTATGTGTACAATCGTGGATTACTAAAAAGGACGACTTTCTTTGTTGTCGGACAAGAGAGTATTGTGGAAGGGATGTAGCACTAGGACACTATCTTGCCACACTTTGTGAAGCACCTGTACTAGTCTTTCACAACGGAATGTCCCAAGAGGGAAATACTGCAATGTTCACCTTCAAGACACTCTCACACTTCCTAGGTGGACCAATGCTACCACAAAGTGCACACAAAGTTATCCTTGCTGACAAAGCTTTTGCAAGAGAATGTTTTGGATACTATTCGTTGGAGTACACATGTGGTCATGTGTCTGTTGGGATTAAAGCCCAAGTGGCCTCTTATATGGATATGGCCGCCCGCCCGCCTAACTCACTTATCACTAACTCTTTGTATATACACACTTATACTTTTGTCGATAATAAGGTTTTGGGAGATAACCCTTCAAAGGATTCTCTGCGTACTGTGTAGTGTGTAAGCTCTCTGTGTATCTCTGTGTGTGTGTGTGAGAGAGTCGATCCACGGTCCTCTCTGCGACTTTAATTGGTATCAGAGCTTGGTTCAGTGCGTATTTGCGTGATCACGCGTGCGCACTTTTCAGGCAGATTCTGGATCCGAAGCTTGAAATTTCACACTCGGCGTTCCGTGAGCGTTTCCATCAGGCGACCTGGAGTTTTACCCCCTTTTCGAAGCCTTTTATGCCCTCAGAGTTTCGTTCTGAGAACTTCAGCAGAATATAGATTTCAGCCGCAAAGAAATCCATCTTGTGTAGATTGGCAAGCAGGAGGTGGTCGGCATCGATATCGGCACCGACATACATCACTCATCCGTCTTCAAAGAATCATCTATAGACCAGGTACACATATATATCATCAGATATATATATTGCACTCTGCATTGATACTTCTTGTGCTTGCCAGGTTCCAGGGGAGGTGTGGCCATACGACGGCTTGACACCACTGGCATATATTGCAGATTGATGTACTGTGATTGTGGGTCTGCTAGTTGTGAGTCACGCTAGCAGACAGACCGCCGCAGCGGTCATAGGACAGTGATTGGTCTATTGTAGGATGTACGCTAGTTCTGGACAATTTGCTGAGCCATCTGTGAGGATCGTGTGTGAGGTTTTTTGAAGCCGAGCACTGGGGGCTGGGTTACCCAGTGTGATTTGGATTAGGTTGCTGGAGTTCCCCTCTACACGCATCCTCTTCGGCAACTTTTATCCCATAGGATGTATGACTTTGTGTAGACACTGGATTGCATCTTATGCGTCAGGCCGTTGAGGCATTGTTCAGGGTTCAGTCTTGAGACAGATACACGTTCTGTCATCGCCCAAACAGGAGATAATGCATGCTTACAGGATAGCATATTATAGAGATTTTCAGATTTGTCACTGGTCAGCTATTTATGGTTGTTTTTTGAGCTATCTTTTGGTTTCCAGAGCTCAGTTCACAGGGGAGACTCTGTCAAAATTTTTCAACATACTGCCAGTTCCTGAGGAGAGGTGTTTATCTTGTTGTTTACATCTTGTTTACTGTGTACAGAGGCCAGTTTACAGGGGAAACTCTGCCGGATTTTTCCCATAAGTTAATAGTTTGGCAGATATGGCATCTTCTCAAAGTGAGACTCTTTACAACATAAAGAAGCTGGATGGCACAAACTTTCCATTCTAAAAGAAGCAGATTTGACAGGTTTTGGTGCAGAAAAAACAAGTGAAGCCACTGAAGCTCAAAGGGGAGAGACCAGAAGGTATGGCTGAAGATGAGTGGGAAGAGCTTGACGAGTTAGCTTGTTCCACAATCATGCTGACACTGACAGAAAATGTTTACTTCAACGTAGCAAAAGAGACTACAGCGTATGGCGTATGGCAAAAGCTATGTGGTATGTACGAGAAACAAAGTGCTGCTTCTCAGATTTGCTGGCTCAAGAAATTGGTGGATTTGAAGATGAAGGAAGGGACAACCATGTCAAATCATCTCAATGAATTTCACACAATTTTCAGCCAGTTAACAGCACAGGAGATAGTCTTTCTAGATTCAGTGAAGGCTATGTTTCTCTTAATCACTTTGCTAGACAGTTGGGATACTTTTCGTACACTGTTAAGTAATTCTGTCGCGCCAAAAGGTCTTACAAGTGCCAATGTAGAAGGCAACTTGCTCACACAGGAAGTGAATAAGAAGAACATTGACAAAGGCAAAGGCAATAGTGCTGTTAAGTATGGAGCCTGATTTACCCTTGTAATTTTTTGTGGTAAAAGCGCACATTTGTAAGGCCCCCATTATGAAGAGAAGCCATCGTGCGTGAAGGAAAATCACTCACCGAAAACCAAAATTTTCACGGACAAGAATCAAGGGCAACTTTAGAGGCCCCCGAGATTTCCCCCCCCGGAATATTCCTTTTCGCCGGAATATTATGGCCGGACGGCAACCGGAAAGTGGTCGGAAAACAACCGGTCAATTGGCCGGTGGCCGGTAGTCAATGGCCGATGGCCGGTGGTCGGAAGTCAATGGCCGGTGGCCAGTGGCCGAATTCAAAAGCGGACTTGTCTTCTCAAGGGCGGCCACACATGGGCAGATTGGAGGGTCCGATTTGGACTTATTCGCACAAGGGCGGCTACACATGGCTGTCTCTCATAAGAGAGGGCAGCCCTTTTGGCCTATAAAAGGAGGCCATTTCTACACACATTTCATAGTGTGAAGTTGATGCAACAAGGTGAGTGTGAGGTGGTGAGAGTGAAGCAAGGCGGGAGCTCTATTAAGGGTATAATCCCTTTGTAAACTACTTCTTGTTTTGAAGTACTAAAGCCATTGAGTGGCTGCTTTCCCGTGGACGTAGCCCACATTGGGTGAACCACGTATATCGTGTGTACTCTCTCTCTCTCTCTCTACTCTATAATCTCGTGTATGTAAATCTGTCTCTCTCCATTAAGTAATCTACTTAATTATCTATTTAGCTACGTCTTATTTCCTAACAACTGGTATCAGAGCAAGGTTTGCTCGTAGCTAAATTATCTCAAGGAAAGGATTCCTTGAATTGAGTGGGAGTTATGGCGGAGGAAGGGAAGCTCAAGATTGAGAAGTTCAACGGCAAAAACTACCAACATTGGAAGATGCAGATTGAAGACTATCTCTACCAGAAGGACCTCTATTTGCCATTAGGCGGTCTTGCGAAGAAGCCTGCAACAATGGCAGATGAAGCATGGATTGTCCTTGATCGAAAGGCACTGGGAACAATCCGGTTAAGCTTGGCATCAACGGTGGCCTTCAATGTTTCGGAGATGAAGACCACGGAGGACTTGATGAAGTCAGTTGACGACTTCTACGAGAAACCATCGGCATCCAATAAGGTATTTCTTATGAAGCGCTTGTTCAATCTAAAGATGGCAGAGAATGGTTCAGTTGCAGAACACCTAAATGACTTTAACACAAACATAAGTCAACTTCGATCAGTGAAAATCAATTTCGATGACGAAGTGCGAGCTCTCCTTATACTATCATCTCTACCGGATAGTTGGGACAGCCTTGTGATGGCTGTAAGTAATTCTATCTCTGGCACAAATACTCTTAAGTTTGATGATGTTGTGGGTGTTCTCCTAAGCGAGGAAATGCGAAGGAGAAGCACAGGAGAATCATCAAGTGCTGCACTATCAGTGGAAACAAGAGGAAGGCCTAAGGAGAGGTTCAAAAACCAAAAGGGTCGTGATCGCTCAAGGCGGAGCAAGTCACGCACAAAGTCAGTTCTTGAATGTTGGAACTGCGGCAAGAAGGGCCACGTCAAGAAGGATTGCTGGTCCAAGAAGAAAAAGGAGACAGAGTCTCAAGACAACAAGCCAACATCGGAGGCCAATGTGGCAGGTAAAGTAGAGCAAGATGCTCTAATTCTCTCATTAGACAATGTGTCTAATTCCTGGATAGTAGATTCCGGGGCTTCATTCCATGCGACACCACACAAGCAACATTTCCAAGACTACACGAAAGGTAATTTTGGGTATGTATACTTGGGAGATGATGAAGCTTGTGAGATTGTCGGCAAAGGTACAGTTTCTGTCAAAACTGCTAACGGAAATGAATGGAAGCTTAAATATGTTAGACATGTTCCTTCTCTTCACAAAAATTTGATCTCTACAGGACAATTGGACGATGAAGGTCACAACATTGCATTCGGAAACAAACGGTGGAAGATCTCAAAGGGATCTTTGGTGGTTTCCAAGGGAGAAAAAGTCGGTACACTTTACTTGTGTACTGTTAGCACGCAACCTTCAGCTTGTGCAACAACTACAGAAGTTGACAGTGCGGTGTGGCACTACCGACTTGGGCATATGAATGCCAAAGGAATGCAAATCCTTCAAACAAAGAAGCTTCTACCAGGTTTGAAAGAAGTGGACTTAGAGTTCTGTGAAGATTGTGTTTATGGTAAACAAAAGAGGGTAAAATTTCAAAAATCAAGAAATGAAAGAAAAAATAAAAAACTTGAGTTGGTTCATTCTGATGTTTGGGGTCCTGCAAGTACACCATCACTTGGTGGCTCATTGTACTATGTAACATTCATAGACGATGCGACTAGAAAAACATGGGTTTATGTCATGAAGAATAAATTCGATGTATTTTCCATATTTCAAAGGTGGAAAGCCTTTGTGGAGAATGAAACAGGTACCAAGGTTAAATGCCTCAGATCCGACAATGGAGGCGAATATTGCAGCCAATCTTTTGAAAGCTTTTGTGCTAGCAATGGCATTCGGAGGCAAAGGACAACCCCAAGGACACCTCAACAAAATGGGATTTCGAAAAGGATGAACAGGAGAATCATGGAACGAGCACGAAGCATGCGGCTACATGCAGGCCTACCGCTTGAGCTTTGGGCGGAACCTGTAAGTACGTCTGTGTACTTAATCAATCGGTCACCCTCAACGACGTTGGATGGGGGAGTTCCAGAAGAGGCATGGACAGGTAAACCGGTGAATTATGCATTTCTCAAAGTGTTTGGGTGTGAGGCTTTCATGCACATAGATAGAAGCCTAAGATCAAAGCTAGATGCAAAGTCCAAAAAGTGTTTCTTCATTGGCTATGGAGAAGGAGACTTTGGGTATCGCTATGGAATCCTGAAGATGGTAAAATCTTAAGGAGTAGGGATGTAATTTTTAACGAACAAAATATGTACAAAGATTACTTGGAAAGAAAACAAACAAAAGAAACAGGTGATGAGTACATGGAGCTTGAGGACGGTGAAGACTCAAGGACTGCAAACGGTGACAATGTGCAACAACGTCAACCAAATGAGGAGCCTCAACCTATTCCACGAAGATCTACAAGAGCAAGTAGAACTCCAGAAAGGTTTGTTCCTTCCTTCAACCATCTCTTGATCTCAGATTCTGGAGAGCCGGAATCATACGAAGAAGCTATGCAACATGAATCCAAAGAAGAATGGACGAAGAGCATGCAAGTGGAGATGGACTCACTACATCGCAACCAAACATGGGAGTTGGTTGAGTTGCCTAAAGATAAGCGGGCACTTCAAAACAAATAGGTGTACAAGCTAAAGGAAGAAGAAGGTGGGAAGAAAAGGTACAAGTCTAGGCTTGTAGTAAAAGGTTTTTCTCAAAAGAAAGGTATTGACTTCAATGAAATATTTTCTCCTATTGTAAAAATAAACTCATTTAGGCTTGTCTTAAGCCTTGTGGCTGCTCATGATCTAAATCTCGAGCAAATGGATGTAAATACGGCATTCCCTCACGGTGACTTAGAGGAGGAAATCTACATGCTTCAACCAAAGGGGTATGAAGTAAAAGGTAAGGAGAAAATGGTTTGCAGATTAAAGAAGAGATTGTATGGTTTAAAGCAAGCATCAAGACAATGGTACTTGAAGTTTGATCGATGGATGTTGGATCATGGATTCACAAGATGCAACTCGGATCACTGCGTCTACACGAAGAATTTGGGAGATGGGAAATTCATCATCCTAATGTTGTATATTGATGACATGTTGATTGCAAGTGCTAACATGCAGGACATCAAAGACCAAAAAGAGGAGCTGTCCAAATCTTTTTCAATGAAAGATTTAGGTGTTGCAAAGAGGATACTTGGTATGAAGATATCAAGGGACAGGACGAAGAAGACAATAAAGCTATCTCAAGAAGATTACATCAAGAAGGTACTAGAAAGGTTTGCAATGCAAAATGCAAAACCAGTTTCTACACCTTTGGCTGGTCATTTTAAACTAACGAAGGATATGTGTCCAAAGACACAAGAGGAGATAGCTTATATGTTTAAAGTTCCATATGCTGCAGCGGTAGGTTCTCTAATGTATGCTATGGTCTGGACAAGGCCAGACATTGCACATGCAGTGGGAGTTGTGAGTAGGTTCATGGACAACCCAGGTAAAGAGCATTGGCAAGCTGTGAAGTGGATACTTAGGTATCTAAAAGGGACAACAACAAATGCTTTGTATTTTGAAGGAACTGATATTTTTCTAGAAGGGTATGCTGATGCAGATATGGCAGGTGACAAAGATACTCGAAGGAGCACTACTGGCTATGTGTTCACGATTGGAGGCACAGCAGTAAGCTGGGCTTCAAAGCTGTAGAAAGTGGTTTCACTTTCTACCACGGAAGCAGAGTATGTAGAAATGACGGAGGCAAGCAAAGAAATTTTGTGGCTTCACAGATTCTTAGAAGAGCTTGGATTCAAACAAGACAGTTGTGTCTTGTACAGTGATAGCCAAAGCGCTATCCATCTTGCGAAGAACTCAGCCTTTCATTCAAGGACAAAGCACATTGAGGTGAGATATCACTTCATACGCACTCTTTTGGAAGAGGGACAGCTAAAGCTAGGAAAGGTGCATACAAGTGAAAATCCTGCAGACATGTTTACAAAGGTGGTCAACAACGAGAAGTTGAGCTTTTGCTCATCTTCAATCGGCATTCAAGGATAAGAAGCCAGAATGGAAAGCAGTCACAGGTTTGGTTTGGAGATCAGTCTCCAAGTGTGGGAGATTGTTAAGTACGGAGCCTGATTTACCCTTGTAATTTTTTGTGGTAAATGCGCACATTTGTAAGGCTCCCATTATGAGGAGAAGCCATCGTGCGTGAAGGAAAATCACTCACCGAAAACCAAAATTTTCACGGACAAGAATCAGAGGCAACTTTTCGCTGGAATATTCCTTTTCGCCGGAATATTATGGCCGGACGGTGGCCGGAAAGTGGTCGGAAAACAACCGGTCAGTTGGCTGGTGGCCGGTAGTCAATGGCCGATGGCCGGTGGTCGGAAGTCAATGGCCGGTGGCCGGTGGCCGAATTCAAAAGCGGACCTGTCTTCTCAAGGGCAGCCACACATGGGCAGATTGGAGGGTCCGATTTGGACTTATTCGCACAAGGGCGGCTACACATGGCTGTCTCTCATAAGAGAGGGCAGCCCTTTTGGCCTATAAAAGGAGGCCATTTCTACACACATTTCATAGTGTGAAGTTGATGCAACAAGGTGAGTGTGAGGTGGTGAGAGTGAAGCAAGGCGGGAGCTCTATTAAGGGTATAATCCCTTTGTAAACTACTTCTTGTTTTGAAGTACTAAAGCCATTGAGTGGCTGCTTTCCCGTGGACGTAGCCCACATTGGGTGAACCACGTATATCGTGTGTACTCTCTCTCTCTCTCTCTCTCCTCTATAATCTCGTGTATGTAAATCTGTGTCTCTCCATTAATTAATCTACTTAATTATCTATTTAGCTACGTCTTATTTCCTAACAAGTGCTTTGGTTGTTTGAGGGAGACAACAGTCTAAAGAGAAGAAGGGTAAGAAGGCACAAAACCGAAGTAAGTCTCGTGACTCGAAGTCAAAGGATGACATAGAATGCTACCATTGTGGCAAGAAGGGTCACATGAAGAGAGATTGTACAAAGTGGAAACAAGAAAAAGGCAAAACAAAGATTTCTGAGCAAGATGAAAAGAAGAGTTCAGTGAAGATTGAAGAGGTAAATGTCACAGGATATGGTTCAGAAAGTGATTCTGGTATAGCAGCTGGTGACATCTTCCTCACAAGAAATCTTGATTCTGTTTTCTTGACTGTAGAGAATGGTCATGCTATGAGTGATTGGATTATCGACTTAGGGGGGGCAAATCTTTACATGTTTCTCCGCACAAAGAGTGGTTTGCATCATATGTGGCCACTAAAGATTATGTCAGATTTGGAAATGAGCACGTTTGTGACATACTTGGAGTGGGAGATAAGCAGTTGAAGTTTCAGAATGGCTCTTCTTTATGGCTCAAGAATGTCAGACATGTTCCAGCAATCCGAAGAGCTTGATCAGTACAGGGAAGTTGGATGATGCGGGCTATGTGACAATTTTTGGGAACAACGCTTGGAAGATCTCCAAAGGTTCGATGACTGTAGCACATGGTAGCAAGTCAGGAACTCTGTACACCTTACATGTTTCAGAGGTTAAAAACCATGTAATTAATGTGATTGAGCAGCCAAGTGTGTCACTGTGGCATCGTAGGCTGGGACATATGTCAAAAAGAGGAATGGAAATACTTTCTCATTATGGTTATTTGCCTGGTTTTTCATTTCAAGATTTCGAGTTTTGTGAGAATTGTGTTTATGGTAAGCAAACACAGGAACCGCACAGATCAAAGAGGAATTGTAGGGACGAACGGTTAGCTCTTGTGCACAGTGATCTATGCGGACCAATGCCTAGTTTTTCACTAGGGGGAGCAGCGTACTTTTGTGCATTCATAGATGACTATTCTCGTAAAGTATGGGTTTACTTCTTGAAGCACAAGGATGAGGTGCTCAAGGTCTTTAAGACATTCTTGCAGCTTGTGGAGAATCAGAGTTGTCAGAAGCTCAAGTGCTTGAGAACTGACGATGGTGGAGAGTACGTTTCCAAAGCTTTTCAAGACTTTTGTGAATCAAAAGGGATTAAGCGGGAACTTACTGCACCATATAATCCTTCACAGAATGGGGTTGCAGAACGTATGAATAGAACCATACAAGAGAAGGTCAGAAACATGTTGTCAAATGCTGAGTTGCCTGATGGATTTTGGGCGGAAGCAGTGGCTACAACAGTCCATTTGATCAACAGGTCTCCTAGTAGGGTTCTCGATAAGAGTGCAGTGGCTGAGATGCTATGGACAGGCAAGGCACCTTCATATAGCATCTCAGAGTCTTTGGTTGTGAAGCTTATAGCCATATTCCTAAGGAGTTCAGGAATAAGTTAGAACCAAAGAGCAAGAAGTGTATATTTCTTGGCTACGGAGAATCGGGCGAGATGGGTTACCGGCTTTGGGATCCCGAGTCTAGAAAACTTATTCGTAGCAATGATGTGCATTTCAATGAAGCCAAGTTTCACGCTAAGCCAGAGAAGACAAAGGGGATCAGAAGAGTTGTCTTCAGGGAAGATGGACCTAGTGCTAGCACATCAAGACAGCATGGTCACTCTCAGGAACAGCCTATAGTGGCTAGAGAGGCAGAATCAGTTGTGGTGAGACGTTCTGAGTGTGTCTCCAAACCACCTGATCGTTATGTGCCATCTCTAAATTATGTCATGCTCACAGATTGTGGAGAACCATCTTGTTACAAGGAAGCATTACAAGTGGTTGACTCGAAAAAATGGCAGTTGGCCATGCAATCAGAGATGATGGCTCTGCATAAAAACTAGACATGGAAGCTAGTTAAATTACTACAGGGCAAAAAGGCTCTACCTTGTAAATGGGTTTACAGGTATAAGATCGCTGCTCATGATAGTTAGCCAAAGTACAAAGCAAGGCTTGTTGCCAAGGGCTTTAAGCAAGAACAAGGCATTGACTTTGATGAATTATTCTCTCCAGTGGTCAAGATGACTACATTGAGATGCTTTCTTGCATTGGTTGCTATATTGGATTTGGTGTTGCACCAAATGGATGTCAAGACAGCGTTCTTGCATGGTGATTTAGATGTGGAAATTTACATGCAGCAGCCAGAAGGGTTTGTTGACAAAGGCAAGGAAGATTTGGTATGCCAGCTGTTAAAGAGTCTTTATGGCTTAAAACAATCACCGAGGGCATGGTACCATAAGTTCCACCGGTTTATGCTTTCTCAAGGCTACAAATGTAGTGAGTTCGATCACTGTCTATATACAAAGAAGGCTAAGGATGGCAGTTGGTTGATCCTTATTTTGTATGTGGATGACATAGTGATTTCTGGAAAACACTTGGAAGAAATTTCATATTTGAAGTCAAAGATGGCGAATTGTTTGACATGAAAGGAAATGGCGTGGAGGCAAGTCATATACTTGTGTATGCGCATTGAGAGAGAAAGATCAAAGAAGGTTGGTTTGGTTATCTCAAACAGAGTATATTGACAAGGTTTTGCAACGTTTCAATATGAAGAAGGGAAAGGCATTGAGTGTTTCATTGCCACCATATGTGAAACTTAGCAAACAAGATTGTCCTATGTCTCAGGAAGAAAAGGCTGAAATGGATAAGATTCCATATGCGTCTGCAGTGGGTAGTTTGATGTATGCAATGATTGCTACACGTCTAGATATTGCATTTTCAGTGGGAGTGGTTAGCAGATATATGTCAAATCCCTGCAAGAAACATTGGGAGGCAGTGAAAGGTATCATGAGATACTTAAAACATACAAAGAGTATGCGCATATGCTATGGTAGTCAGGATTTGAGTGTCAGAGGATACACTGACTCAGATTATGCAGGAGACTTGGATAAGAGGAGATCTACATCAGGCTATGTCTTTACATTGGCTGGAGGTGCCATATCATGGCGATCTTGATTACAAGATTGTGTTACGCAGTCTACTACAGAAGCTGAGTATGTTGCAGCAAATGAGGCATGCAAAGAAGCTATTTGGCTTGGTAGATTGGTAGCACACTTGGGAATCAAAGTAGATATGCCAGAGTTATATTGTGATAGTCAAAGTGCTATAAAATTGGCAAAGAATCCAGTGTTCCATTCCAAGACTAAGCATATTGATGTGAAATATCACTTCATTAGGGAAGTACTTGAAGACAAGCAGATACAACTGCTGAAGATCCACACCAAGGACAATCCTGTTGATCTACTCACAAAGGGACTTCCAGGAGAGGGCTTTGTGCATTGTCGTGAGTTATTGTGCATCGGATAGATGACAACCATGTAAATCTTTGTACATTTATGTTCATAGATTGACAGTTACTTAAAGTGCCACATTGGACTTTAAGTGGGAGGTTGTTGGGATTAAAGCCCAAGTGGCCTCTTATACGGATATGGCTTGCCGCCTGCCTAACTCACTTATCACTAACTCTTTGTATATACTCACTTATACTTTTGTGGATAATAAGGTTTTGGGAGATAAACCTTCAAAGGATTCTCTGCGTACTGTGTACTGTGTAAGCTCTCTGTGTATGTGTGTGTGTGTGTGTGTGTGAGTCGATCCACGCTCCGCTCCATTACTTCAGTGTCTTATTATTACACATACATGCAGCAATGGCACTCTCTTTAGGGAAACAAAACCCAAATGAACTCTTGGATTATGGAAAACATTTAATGCTCCAGTACAAGGGTGATGTGCCAAAATATATCCGTAAACATTCATCAAGTTGAGAGACTTGTGACTTGTACAAGATCTATTAAATTGTTAGGAATCTCTTGTACATGTTTTGACCTAAAATCAAATTCTCTTGGTCCACCTATGGTTAACATATTCCATTGTCTCTCTCCACTTTCTTTGCCCTTCACAAGAACTTGAGTTGTTGAATGCCTCTGCTCATTTCCTTTTCTTTTGTTGCAAATGCCTGATTGCTTGTGATGTTGTTGAACTATCTAATACATGTTTTTGCTACAAATGGTGAAGGATTCTACGATAAAACCATTGAAACAACTCTTTCAAACTTTTTGCCTTAACTCAAGAGCCACCATGCTGTGTGTGTGTATGTCTGAAATATGCATTCGTAGACATGTAATGAGACTTTTCCAAGCCTTGGGTGTTCCATATGCCTAGGATTCCATACATTTGAATGAATTATGGAAAGTGATTCAAAATGATGTATTGCAAATAAAACAAGCTATCAAGAATTTTAAACATCCCCTTAGTCCTTTTTATTTAAAAGGGTACTTTAACAATACCATGTAATGAGTAATCTGAGTTTCAGCTGTCTTAAATGATTTCCTCAGTAGCTGAACATTCTCCTTAAACTTGTTGATAACATTTTGTGACCAATCGTCTTTGTCACACATCTGAAATAGCGCAGCGAGTGACCACCACACATCACCCTTGGCATTGTGAGTTGTTGGTTCCTGGTCCTTCACTGCCATATACAGATTTTTCCATTGTTGAAACTCAATTTTGTTGACATAGGTGGATTGATATATCCTTCCACAATTGGTTAGATTCTTATATTCACATCTGTTGGTTTAGATAAGAAATTGCGTGCTTTGACCCCACCAATGGATGGTTTTCATGATAAATATTTATCATTGGTTGACCTTTTCTCATATCACTGGATTTTCACACTTCCCCCATGGAGACCCATATCTGACAAAACTAGTTAAAGGGCCTGTACAGCGACCTGCCGTTCAACCGACTTCTTAATTTTCTAAGAAAACCAAATGTACAGATACACCAATTTCTTCACAATTGTGCAAAGAGCATGCATTGTACAAATGTGGACATTAACAAGTGAAATAACCACCACTGGGCAGAACTTAGGATTTTCATTGTGATGAGTAGGAGCCTTTGTCTACCACTTTGGGTCCATCATCTTTGCAAGCTCCATGGAACAAAAGCATGGAGATTTTCCATGGCACCCATTCCACAATTATACAAACACTTTAGTGTTTTCAAGTCACCTGTAAGATGCCATTGGACGTGAAAGTCTCCCCTCCCATCTACAACCATCACCTGTCCTTGATTCATTTGTCTATCAATTATATCAAGAATAGGGGTTTGATGGAACACCCAATATAAAATGTCATGGTCTTCTTTCTTTACTTGCAAGATTAAATACTTATGAGATGTGAAATTGAATTAAAAGAGGGCTCATCGAAGATGAAGAATAGATGAAAATGGATTACCCGAAAAGCACCAAGCCACCATATGTTTGTTTTTTTATAGTACATTGAAGTATGAAGGATCATCACTAGGGAATTTTGAAAGCTCTCTATTCATCAATGTTATTGTGACTCTCTCTATCTTTTTCTCTTTAAGAATCTCACACTCATCTGAATTCAAAACAACATTCAAAACACCACCAGTCTCTTCAAATGTTACATTGTAGAACTCAACCATTCTAGTTTGCAACAAAGTGAGGTCCATGAAGATATTGTTGTACTCATCATAGGTTACAATTGCTCCTTGAGATCTATAAATACCATCAATATGAAATGGACATCCAATGAAGTCTGTCTGTGCATGGTTGAGTTGAAGTCTCTCTTTCCAAACACTTGCTACTATTTTGATATGTTTGGGCATCTTTAATTTGTAGGCTTGATCACTGAGGACCTTGATTATTTCATAAGGACCGCAATATCTGGGACTAAGCCGTTTGAATGTTCCCAGAGATAGATTGTTTCTTTTTGGATGCACTCAAAGAAAGACTTTGTATCCATTTTTGAAGATTCAATTGCATCGTTTTTGGTGTGCATAATGCTTTTGACAATCCTTAGCCGTCTGAATATCTTGTCATATGGCTTTGGTCTGGGCTTCATTTCCTCCAACATATTCTTTAAGGCTTCTACCCTTATAGTAGGGTCAAAAAAATGCAATGGTGATATGCATTCGTGCCCATATAGAGCATTGAAAGGTGACATCCCAATGCTTTTATGGAAAGAGGAGTTATAGAAAAATTATACCAAGGGAAGAAATTGAATCCACTTGCAGGGTTGTCTACTGCAATAAGCTCGAAGGATATCTTCAATTACTTGGTTTACCCATTCTATCTGTCCGTCTATCTGAGGATGATACGCCAAGCTAAAGCATAGTTGTGTCCCTAAAGCTTCAAATAACGCCTTCTAAAATTTGGAAGTGAAATTTGCATCCCTGTCACGCTGATAATTCTCTTTGGAAGCCCATGTAGTCTAAAGATCTCTTTAAAAGATCCAACTTATATCTGATGCGGTGTAAGTGGTTTTTATTGGTATTAGATGATATTCTTTAGTAAGCATATCCACGACTCCCATTAGGGAGTCATAGCCTCCCTAAACCATGGGAAGACCTGTGACAAAATCCATGCTAATGAATTTCCACTTCATTTGAGGTATGTCTAAGGGTTGCAACTTTCCTAGCATCATCACTCATTTAGCCTTGTTTCTCTTACAAGAGAGGCATTGTTTGATGTATTGAAGTACATCCATCTTCATTACGGTCCAAAATTAGCTTTTCCTCAGGGTATTAAGAGTTTTTGCATATCCTATTGTTGGGATGTAGGCCAGGTGGCCATCGGAAACCACCCTTCCTCTTTTTCTTTCCTAATCAATATAGGGAGAGAAAGTGAGAGAGTTGACCCTCTCTCACTTTCCTCTCCACTAACCCAACTCCCTCTCTATGCTTCATCCCCTTCGCCAATCCTCTTCTCCTTTCCTCTCTTGCACACTCCGCACAAGCACCATCAATTGGTATCATAGCTTAGGTGCACCCGACCCCGAGCCTCGGAATCTCCCCTCTCCTACCCTGGTTGCATCTCCCCTTCGCCAAAATCTTGAGAGCAGATGATGGAGAAAAACAAAACGGAAGTTGATTGAGTTTCTTGAATCCGAGTCGACAAGCAGCAAGTAGAGCTTTGAGATCTTGAAATAGTGCTAAGAAAAGGCCGTGAGCATGGAGCCCACAGTGAGCAACAAGGAGAAACGAGGAGATTGAGCTCGGGGATAATTTTAAGCAAGCAGTAGGATCTTATGCAAGCAAGAGCTGCAACAAGGCAGAACAAGAGTATTGGAGAATTGGGGGTCAATCGAGTGCAATATAGCAGCCAGTCAACAGCAGTAAAGCGGGCACCAAAGCAAGAAATCGAAAGTTGGAGGTCAATACCACACACACACATGCACGGGTAGCGATAGCAACCAGATTCAACATTGAGCAGTACACACACACACACACACACACACACACACACACACACACACACACACACACACACACACACACACACACATTGCAGCAAGCAGGGGAGTCAGGGCTGCAAGATAGTAAAAGGCTAGGTGTGTTGAACCAAATCAGGCGGCAAGGCTTAGAGCTTGAAATCATTGGCAGTGCTAATTCGAGACTTGGAGAGCCCTTTGGTAGTGTGTGTGGTCACACACACACACACACACACACACACACACTTATCTACCTGACAATTCCTTGACTAAATCTTGACTGACTGGTTCCCTCTTTGGTGATCTCGCTCTCACTATTTCGACGGTAGTGACTTTGTTAAACCTTGGCAGCTCTCCTCAGGGATGGGGGTGGGCCCCACACACCACACACACACACACACACACACACACACACACACACACATTTAAACGTGACGGTCTATTTATTATCTCACTTTATCAAATTTTTCTATAACCTTGGCTAGGCTCACAACCATCTTTGCTATTTACTGTCTTGATAGGCTTGGCAACGGATACTGTTTCCCCGTCTCTTGCGTGACTCGCTCTTGCTATCTCTCATTGGGAAGAAAAAATATATACAGATAAGACTTCCAAGGTGGTGGTGCCTTGAAATTAGGGCCCATACTTAGAAGATGGGTAGCTGGCTTTTGTCGTGTATCCAGTCCTACTGGTTTTGAACACCACTTCAACATAAAAATCTTTCAGTCGGCCACACACTTAATTTGACTTGAGCATTTACTGCAAAAACCCTTGCTCACACGGCAAAAACGCACTGAGCATTCTTTCTGATCATACCACTACACACTCTATACTACCAGCACTTCAAGAGCCTACATAACCATCAAACACAGAAGAGCTCGACCCATCTTCTCCTTATCTCTTTCTTCGCAAGCCATAGCATTGGTTGGTACACGCAACCTTTTGGAACATATCCGTGCTTGGTGGCCCATCTAGGCCGCCCCTGTACCTACTAGTCATAATTCCACACACCCCCTTGCTATTGCAATTGGATCTTCTCTTCAGGATGCTGAAGGTCGACCATACTCGGTAGCCCATCTGGTGCGGTTTCTTCTCGGTATCTCTATACATCGTGCATGATATGGTATTCCATACCCACACACACACACACACACACACACACACACTCACACACACAACTGATATTTCAGATGGATGGGATATACTCCTCTCTCTTCTCTCTTTGCTCACAGATCCCTGTCGAGGTTTAGCTGTGTGAGGTAATCCCATGCTCATCCATTTTTGCTACCAAGCTTCCTTGATTGCCATCTTTATTTGTGTATTTGGATTTATGCATGTGCATACACTGTATCTCTCTCTCTCTCTCTCTCTCTCTCTCTCTCTCTCACACACACACACACACACACACACACACACACACACACACTCCTAGATGGAAACCACTTCAGAGAAATTGGTTTATGCGGGTTTGTTCACCCTAGTACTTCATCTACAAAATCAAAATGTTGGAGGTTTGGATGACATAATCTTTGCCCTATGAATCCATGATGCAGACATTGGATACTCTGTCTACTGGCCTATGGTAACGGGGTACACACTAGATATGGGTGAGCATAACTGAATAACGGGTAGTAGCCTCCTCAATTAGTGGAAAGATGATTCCCAGATGCGTATTCTTCAACACTAATATGATGCAAGTGATATGGATGGCATGGTGATGTACACAATACGACAAAGCTATGAAGCAATAGGTAGGTGCTTTTGCACCTACTTAGAAATGGTTATGGTTTATTAGTATTCATAGACATTAACATACATAATTAGGTGTTTGGTTTCAAGGTTGTCAATTTTGTATGTAAAATTCAAAAATACCACTTGATCTTTGATCATAATTAGATGCTAGTTAATATTTGTTGGATGACATTTGTTGTCTATGTTACAATAAGTAAGAAAAGGTTTTTTTTATTGGCCTAAAAGCTGATCTAGGTTGGAATAAGAGGTATGACAAAAAGATAATAAGACTAATAAACTTGCAATGGTATCTTTTGGTGCTGCCTTGGCACATAGCAATACTTGAGCTTGTGATATGGTTTTAAGCAAATAAGTGGGGAAGTCTCATTGAGCATGAGTTAATTAGTAGTCAAAATATTATGTTTGCCACATTAAAGTGGAAGTTACACTTACCTTGAAGTATTAGCTCGAAACTGGTGAATTATGAAGTTTTTTTGGCATGTTCTGAGATAAAGAAATAACTTCTATATTTTTGAATGTCTTAAACCTCTTGTAGAGGGTCTCCTTGGAGATGGCGATTGCTGGATTTTTTTGAAAAATCGCTAAGAATACAAACAAAATGTTGTCCGATTTTTGATAGAATTGCTTATATCGTTAATAACTTGTAAGACAAATGCTGAAAGTAAGCCTCTTGAAACTTTGAGATTGACGGGGACTAGAGATAGATTTCGAGTTTACATAATTCATAAAGTTTCATAAAGCTCGAATTGTTTTCATAACCATGAGTATAAACTATCACTTGGTTATGGGATGCATAACATCTGCTTGATTGTCTTCTCTTGGATAGCAAACACACTGGGTATCCCACATGTGGTAGGCCAAAACACACTCTTAAATGTATCTTTTTTGACATACGGACACTTAGATAGGTACCTACAGAGAATTTGGTCAATTTTTGTATCAAGTATAGTAGTAGATACTAGCACTATTTTGAGTATACTCGGTGAATATTGGGATACATACGACTCTACACTTAGAGGTTATATTAATTAAATTATCAACTTGATAGTCAATCCTAAGGGTAAGCTGTAAACTAAATCTACAGGTGTGACATGGATGACAACTGGATCTAGTGTCGACACCTACAAAACGCACAAACATAGCCAGTTCTAACTGAATGTTTTTGTATGGATGCAAGTAACAATTGGATCCTTCTCCATGTAGATGTAGTGGAAGCTCATCCCAAAGGATGGACACACAAAGATATAACATTAAGATATCAAATTGTAATTATCAAAGATCAAATTTTTGATCTAAATGACTGTATTATCCATTAGATACATAATGATATTGGTGTATATGAAATGATAATTGAGTTTATGACATCTTGCTTTAAAGTATTGTTATATAATATATTATTTAATACAATTGTCTAAGTATGGTTCAATTATGAAGGGATTTTCATATTAAACACACACACACACACACACACACACACACACACACACACACACACACACACACACACTCAATGCCAGGCAAAAAAGGATCCAAATAAGGCAGCATCAGGGGGGAACATTTGCAATTGAGAGCCTGAGCAAGATTCCTGAGTACAAGGAGCAAGTCAAGGAGCGCACAGATTGAGAGCAAAGAAGATTGCCTTTGAGAGTTTGAACAGCTCTGCAGAGGAGCAAACTCTTCACACACACACACACACACACACATATTCTGTGTCTCCTGGCAAGTCGTCAGATCCGATAGAGTTCAAGCAGGCTGAATTCGAAAAAAAAAAGATTAAATTGTGAGCCTTTAACTAAAGTTTGTGTGTGCAAGAATCGCATCCCACAAAAAATTCTCGACAAACCCCCACATCCCGACCCTCCACTACGGCTAGCCCTCAATCCTCCCGATCCTTTGACTCTCCGATCTCTCACACACCGATTCACACACCTTCAAGCTTGGAGATAGAGAGAGAGGGACAAATTCTCTCACCGTGGGAAAAGCCTAAGAAAGAGACAGAGATCGAGCTTGAGAGATAGACGGACAACGAGTGAGAGAGCGAGATTTGTGAGAGGCATTGAGATAGAGAGAGAGCACCGACGGTGGCTCCAAGTATCGACGACCTCGACTTGGACGCGACTATGGCTATTTGGCTAGCCACTCCCATCCGACGACGAGAGACGACATTGACATTGGCGATTAGAGCCGTTTCGACACCGACTCTCACGTTTTGGCATCGGCTCGCATTTCTCCCATTCCAGGAAGATTTTTGACATCTGACCCGACACCGATTTCATGCGGAAAACTTTTCCTGCAATTGATAGCTCTACTTTCCACACGCATGGGTGAGTTACCTCTACCATAGAGGAGTGACACCCAAGATTGGTACTGAGCGCATTGATCATGCTCTACGACACAGTTTTTTGGCTATGACACCTTTGGTGGCTATTTGACTAGCGCATTTCCACTCAACGGTGGAAATCGGCACATAGCAACATCAACATGCATGTTACAGGTTACAAGGGGCTTTTCAGCCGGTTTACACACAGATTCTCCAGGTTTCCAGATACAGCACTTTCAGAGGAGATTTAGCAGTCTTTTTGACAACAGTTCCTTTGCGGATAGACGCATTGACAAATGCATTTTGCTGTGAGCACACCTAGTGCTACTGAGCTCTCTTGAGAGTAGATATCCCTGCAAGGATCACTTTTATTGCATTCAACAGTTCTTGGTGCCTGTTTAAGCACGGTCACTTATGTACGTTGAGATGCAGACATTGCCCATTGTACTACATGTGGAGCCATTTTTTTTTGGCTATTTTGGCAGTTTTTCTCGGCCGTTTTTCATACTTGGACCAGAAGAGGCCTTTCTGAGACTGTAGCTAGTCCATTTGTGTCTGCATTAGCCTTTGGAGGGTTGATATCGTGAGGTTTTCTTTGAGCTGAGGTGTGCTAAAATGTTGAGACACCTTCGGTGATACAGGTAGTTGGAGTTCCCCACTTTCGGTACCCTTGCCATAGGAAATGTATCTGGACGGTTTCATATGCTTTTGATGTCGAGTTGGAGATCACATTAGCAGTAAAAATATTAGTTTTTTTATGAACAATTAGTGTAGTTGGCACATTTATGCGTATTTTGAGTTTAGTTTTGACTCCTCATGCAAAGGAGACTCTACCAGATTTCCTTCCGACTTTCATTGTTGGCACCTTTAAGCCTATTTCGGTTGAGATTTTACTCTCGATACAAAGGTTACTCTTTCCAAATTTTTGCAGATTCTCGCCATAGTTTGGCACCTCTCAAACCCTCTTGTCAGTGATGGCTTCTTCTTCAGAAAAGGAGGAATATTTCATTTGCAAGTTTGATGGCAACAAATTCACTATGTGGAAAGAGTGCATAAAAGATGTTTTGACAAACAAATGCCTATCAAAACCATTGAAAGACCGTGCAGAGGATGATAACTATACTTAAGCTCAATGGGAGCTTTTGGATCAAAATACCATGGCTACGATGCGTCTACATCTAGCGAAATCAGTGTTCTTCACTACTATCATAGGAAAGACAACAACCAAGGAACTTTGGGATGGCTTATGTTCAACATGGGAGAGAAAAAGTGCATCCAACAAAGTTTTTCTCATGAAAAATCTTATGAAGCTCAACATGGAAGAAGGTAGCATAGTTTTTGGTCACGTAAATGAGTTCAACTCCTTTTCAGTCAGTTGACATCTCAAGGCTTTAAAGAGTTTGACGACGACAAGCTCAAGTCTATATTCTTGTTATGCTATCTACCCACTTCATGGGACATCTTTTGCACATCCATTAGCAATTCGGCTCCAAATGGAAAGTTAGTGTTCAATGACGTCACAAATGCGTTGCTCACTGAAGAAATACAATGTAAATCTCTCAACAGTGCTAGTTATGGAGATGCATATATGACTGACAGTTCAACGAAGGCAAGAGACCGTGAACATGAACAAATACAAAAGTAAAAGTAGAGAGAAAAATCCTCGTAGTCCTAGCAGACACATGAACTCAAGTAGAGACCACCGTAGTGCCATAAATGTCGAGTGTTACTATTGCCATGAGAAGAGACATTACAAAAAGGATTGTCGCCGTTTCCTAAGAGACCAAAAAAACATGCAAAAAGATAATTCTGGCAAAGACAAAAGTACGGTAAATATTGAGGAGCTCAATGTGGTTGAGTCTCCCATACCTACCACTGTAGTAGAGGATACTCCTTCTCCAGTGATGAAATTACTCCAATAGAGATTCATGCAGAGGTGATGACAGATCCCTCCGATGTTATCATGTTCACTTCATATCTCACTCCATATGCTTTGCACAGGATGAGGGTTATGCACAAAATTGGATTCTTGATTCTGGTGCAATAGAGAGTGGTTTTTCTCTTATGCATCCATGCATGGCATAGTCAATCTTGGTGATTCCTATGAGCTTGACATCATTGGAATTGGTGATGTGAAACTTTAGATGCATAATGGTACTACTTTTGTGTTGTAGAATGTCAGACATGTGCCCAAGCTTACAAAGAGCTTGCTTTCTATAGGGCAATTGGATGATCTTGGCTACACTACAATTTTTGGTAATCGTTCTTGGTTGATCTGCAAGAAAAACCTTGTCATGATGAAAGGTCGTAAAAACGGATCCTTGTAATCTATATTTGTTTTGAGTGTCAACGAACACTCTATCTATGTTGATGAGCTACCATCTACTGAGTTGTGGTACAGCCGGCTAGGGCATATTAGACAAAAGGGAATGAAAACACTTCAGTCTTTTGGTTGCTTCTTGTGTTAGATTACACAAACTTTCCATTGTGTTAGCATTGTCTATACGGCAAACATACTAGGTTGACATCTTCGCCATTCAAAAAGAAACTAGGCGAACCCCTAGACTTAGTGCAAGTGATTTATGTGGTCCAATGCCACATAAAACTCTAGGGAGAGAAAAATACTTTCTCACATTCATAGATTATTCTACTAGATGTTGGGATTAAAGCCCAAGTGGCCTCTTATACGGATATGGCCGCCCGCCCGCCTAACTCACTTACCTCTAACTCTTTGTATATACTCACTTATACTTTTGTGGATAATAGAGCTTTTGGGAGATAACCCTTCAAACAGAGTTCTCTGCGTACTGTGTACTATGTAAGCTCTCTGTGTATGTGTGTGTGTGTGTGTGTGTGTGTGTGTGTGTGTGTGTGTGTCGATCCACACTCCGCTCCGCGACTTCGATTGGTATCAGAGCTTGGTTCAGTGCGTATTTGTGTAATCACATGCGACGCACTTTTCAGGCAGATTCTGGATCCGGAGTTCAAAAATTTACACTCGGCGTTCCGGGAGCGTTTCTAGCAGGCGACCTGCGGTTCTACCCCCCTTTCGAAGCCGTTTATGCCCTCAGAATTTCGTTCTGAGCACTACAGCAGAAGATAGATTTCAGCCGCAAAGAAATCCGTCTTGTGTAGATTGGCAAGCAGGAGGTGGTCGGCATCGATATCGGCACCGACATACATCACTCATCCGTCTTCAAAGCATCATCTATAGACCAGGTACACATATATATCATCAGATATATATATTGCAGTCTGCATTGATACTTCTTGTGCTTGCCAGGTTCCAGGGGAGGTGTGGCCATACGACGGCTTGACACCACTGGCATATATTGCAGATTGATGTACTGTGATTGTGGGTCTGCTAGTTGTGAGTCACGCTAGCAGACAGACCGCCGCAGCGGTCATAGGACAGTGATTGGTCTATTGTAGGATGTACGCTAGTTCTGGACAATTTGCTGAGCCATCTGTGAGGATCGTGTGTGAGGTTTTTTGAAGCCGAGCACTGGGGGCTGGGTTACCCAGTGTGATTTGGATTAGGTTGCTGGAGTTCCCCTCTACACGCATCCTCTTCGGCGACTTTTATCCCATAGGATGTATGACTTTGTGTAGACACTGGATTGCATCTTATGCGTCAGGCCGTTGAGGCATTGTTCAGGGTTCAGTCTTGAGACAGATACACGTTCTGTCATCGCCCAAACAGGAGATAATGCATGCTTACAGGATAGCATATTATAGAGATTTTCAGATTTGTCACTGGTCAGCTATTTATGGTTGTTTTTTGAGCTATCTTTTGGTTTCCAGAGCTCAGTTCACAGGGGAGACTCTGTCAAAATTTTTCAACATACTGCCAGTTCCTGAGGAGAGGTGTTTATCTTGTTGTTTACATCTTGTTTACTGTGTACAGAGGCCAGTTTACAGGGGAAACTCTGCCGGATTTTTCCCATAAGTTAATAGTTTGGCAGATATGGCATCTTCTCAAAGTGAGACTCTTTACAACATAAAGAAGCTGGATGGCACAAACTTTCCATTCTAAAAGAAGCAGATTTGACAAGTTTTGGTGCAGAAAAAACAAGTGAAGCCACTGAAGCTCAAAGGGGAGAGACCAGAAGGTATGGCTGAAGATGAGTGGGAAGAGCTTGACGAGTTAGCTTGTTCCACAATCATGCTGACAATGACAGAAAAGAGACTACAGTGTATGGCGTATGGCAAAAGCTATGTGGTATGTACGAGAAACAAAGTGCTGCTTCTCAGATTTGCTGCCTCAAGAAATTGGTGGATTTGAAGATGAAGGAAGGGACAGCTATGTCAAATCATCTCAATGAATTTCACACAATTTTCAACCAATTAACAACATAGGAGATAGTCTTTCCAGATTCAGTGAAGGCTATGTTTCTCTTAATCACTTTGCCAGACAGTTGGGATACTTTCGTACAACGTTAAGTAATTCTGTCGCGCCAAAAGGTCTTACAAGTGCCAATGTAGAAGGCAGCTTGCTCACAGAGGAAGTAAATAGGAAGAACATTGACAAAGTCAAAGGCAATAGTGCTTTGGTCGTTCGAGGGAGACAAAAGTCTAAAGAGAAGAAGGGTAAGAAGACACAAAACCGAAGTAAGTCTCGTGACTCGAAGTCAAAGGATGACATAGAATGCTACCATTGTGGCAAGAAAGGTCATATGAAGAGATACTGTACGAAGTGGAAACAAGAAAAAGGCAAAACAAAGAGTTCTGAGCAAGATGAAAAGAAGAGTTCAGTGAAGATTGAAGAGGTGAATGTCACAGGATCTGGTTCAGACAGTGATTCCGGTATAGCAGCTGGTGACATCTTCCTCACAAGCAATCTTGATTCTGTTTTCTTGACTGCAGAGGATGGACATGCTATGAGTGATTGGATTATCGACTCAGGGGCATCTTTACATGTTTCTCTGCACAAAGAGTGGTTTACATCATATGTGACTACTAAAGATTATGTCACACTTGGCAATGAGCAGGTTTGTGACATACTTGGAGTGGGAGATAAGCAGTTGAAGTTTTAGAATGGCTCTTCTTTATGGCTCAAGAATGTCAGACATGTTCCAGAAATCCGAAGAGCTTGATCAGTACAGGGAAGTTGGATGATGCGGGTTATGTGATAATTTTTGGGAACAACGCTTGGAAGATCTCCAAAGGTTCGATGACTGTAGCACATGGTAGCAAGTCAGGAACTCTGTACACTTTACATGTTTTAGAGGTTAAAAACCATGTAATTAATGTGATTGAGCAGCCAAGTGTGTCACTGTGGCATCGTAGGCTGGGACATATGTCAAAAAGAGGAATGGAAATACTTTCTCATTATGGTTATTTGCCTGGTTTTTCATTTCAAGATTTCGAGTTTTGTGAGAATTGTGTTTATGGTAAGCAAACACAGGAACCGCACAGATCAAAGAGGAATTGTAGGGACGAACGGTTAGCTCTTGTGCACAGTGATCGATGCGGACCAATGCCTAGTTTTTCACTAGGGGGAGCAGCGTACTTTTGTGCATTCATAGATGACTATTCTCGTAAAGTATGGGTTTACTTCTTGAAGCACAAGGATGAGGTGCTCAAGGTCTTTAAGACATTCTTGCA
Source organism: Adiantum capillus-veneris (assembly GCF_014529385.1). Classification (NCBI taxonomy): domain Eukaryota; kingdom Viridiplantae; phylum Streptophyta; class Polypodiopsida; order Polypodiales; family Pteridaceae; genus Adiantum; species Adiantum capillus-veneris. The sequence goes on along the minus strand of NC_140934.1, from coordinate 73,735,740 downwards.
GCTTGTGGAGAATCAGAGTTGTCAGAAGCTCAAGTGCTTGAGAATTGACAATGGTGGAGAGTACGTTTCCAAAGCTTTTCAAGACTTTTGTGAATCAAAAGGGATTAAGCGGGAACTTACTGCACCATATAATCCTTCATAGAATGGGGTTGCAGAACGTATGAATAGAACCATACAAGAGAAGGTCAGAAACATGTTGTCAAATGCTGAGTTGCCTGATGGATTTTGGGCGGAAGCAGTGGCTACAACAGTCCATTTGATCAACAGGTCTCCTAGTAGGGTTCTCGATAAGAGTGCAGTGGCTGAGATGCTATGGACAGGCAAGACACCTTCATATAGCATCTCAGAGTCTTTGGTTGTGAAGCTTATAGCCATATTCCTAAGGAGTTCAGGAATAAGTTAGAACCAAAGAGCAAGAAGTGTATATTTCTTGGCTACGGAGAATCAGGCGAGATGGGTTACCGGCTTTGGGATCCCGAGTCTAGAAAACTTATTCGTAGCAATGATGTGCATTTCAATGAAACCAAGTTTCACGCTAAGCCAGAGAAGACAGAGGGGATCAGAAGAGTTGTCTTCAGGGAAGATGGACCTAGTGCTAGCACATCAAGACAGCATGGTCACGCTCAGGAACAGCCTATAGTGGCTAGAGAGGCAGAATCAGTTGTAGTGAGACGTTCTGAGCGTGTCTCCAAACCACCTGATCGTTATGTGCCATCTCTAAATTATGTCATGCTCACAGATTGTGGAGAACCATCTTGTTACAAGGAAGCATTACAAGTGGTTGACTCGAAAAAATGGCAGTTGGCCATGCAATCAGAGATGATGGCTCTGCATAAAAACCAGACATGGAAGCTAGTTAAATTACCACAGGGCAAAAAGGCTCTACCTTGTAAATGGGTTTACAGGTATAAGATCACTGCTCATGATAGTTAGCCAAAGTACAAAGCAAGGCTTGTTGCCAAGGGCTTTAAGCAAGAACAAGGCATTGACTTTGATGAATTATTCTCTCCAGTGGTCAAGATGACTACATTGAGATGCTTTCTTGCATTGGTTGCTATATTGGATTTGGTGTTGCACCAAATGGATGTCAAGACAGCGTTCTTGCATGGTGATTTAGATGTGGAAATTTACATGCAGCAGCCAGAAGGGTTTGTTGACAAAGGCAAGGAAGATTTGGTATGCCAGTTGTTAAAGAGTCTTTATGGCTTAAAACAATCACCGAGGGCATGGTACCATAAGTTCCACCGGTTTATGCTTTCTCAAGGCTACAAATGTAGTGAGTTCGATCATTGTCTATATACAAAGAAGGCTAAGGATGGCAGTTGGTTGATCCTTATTTTGTATGTGGATGACATAGTGATTGCTAGCAAACACTTGGAAGAAATTTCAGATTTGAAGTCAAAGATGGCGAAATCGTTTGACATGAAAGACATGGGTGAGGCAAGTCATATACTTGGTATGCGCATTGAGAGAGAAAGATCAAAGAAGTTGGTTTGGTTATCTCAAACAGAGTATATTGACAAGGTTTTGCAACGTTTCAATATGAAGAAGGGAAAGGCATTGAGTGTTTCATTGCCACCATATGTGAAACTTAGCAAACAAGATTGTCCTATGTCTCAGGAAGAAAAGGCTGAAATGGATAAGATTCCATATGCGTCTGCAGTGGGTAGTTTGATGTATGCAATGATTGCTACACGTCTGGATATTGCATTTTCAGTGGGAGTGGTTAGCAGATATATGTCAAATCCCGGCAAGAAACATTGGGAGGCAGTGAAAGGTATCATGAGATACTTAAAACATACAAAGAGTATGCGCATATGCTATGGTAGTCAGGATTTGTGTGTCAGAGGATACACTGACTCAGATTATGCAGGAGACTTGGATAAGAGGAGATCTACATCAGGCTATGTCTTTACATTGGCTGGAGGTGCCATATCATGGCGATCTTGATTACAAGATTGTGTTACGCAGTCTACTACAGAAGCTGAGTATATTGCAGCAAATGAGGCATGCAAAGAAGCTATTTGGCTTGGGAGATTGGTAGCCGACTTGGGAATCAAAGTAGATATGCTAGAGTTATATTGTGATAGTCAAAGTGCTATAAAATTGGCAAAGAATCCAGTGTTCCATTCCAAGACTAAGCATATTGATGTGAAATATCACTTCATTAGGGAAGTACCTGAAGACAAGCAGATACAACTGCTGAAGATCCACACCAAGGACAATCCTGCTGATCTACTCACAAAGGGACTTCCAGGAGAGGGCTTTGTGAATTTTCGTGAGTTATTGGGCATTGGATAGATGGCAGCCATGTAAATCTTTGTACATTTATGTTCATAGATTTACTGTTACTTAAAGTGCCACATTGGACTTTAAGTGGGAGGTTGTTGGGATTAAAGCCCAAGTGGCCTCTTATACAGATATGGCCAGCCGCCCGCGTAACTCACTTACCTCTAACTCTTTGTATATACTCACTTATACTTTTGTGGATAATAGAGTTTTTGGGAGATAACCCTTCAAACAGAGTTCTCTGCATACTGTGTACTGTGTAAGCTCTCTGTGTATCTCTATGTGTGTGTGTGTGAGTCGATCCACGCTCCGCTCCGGGACTTCACCAGAAAGGTGTGGGTGGTCTCCTTAAGCATAAGGAAGAGGTCTTTTCTACGTTCCAAAATCTCCTTACCATGGGTGAGAAGTAATGAGGAAAAAAGATGAAGATTTTCGAATGGACAATGGTGGAGAACACGTCTCCACGAAGTTCAAGGATTTTTGCAATCAAAGAGATATTCGTTGGCAGTTTACTGCTGCATACACATCTGCACAAAATGGGATAGCTGAATGAATGAATCGCACGATTCAAGAGCATGTTATCTCTATGATTTCTATGGTGAAGCTTACTCCAGAGTTTTGGGGGGAAGTTATTCTGACAGCAGTGCACATCATCAACAGGTCACCTAGTTCTCCTTTGAACTTCAAAATTCCAAAGGAATTATGGACTAGAAAAATACAAAGCTATGAGCATTTACGTGTATTTGAATGTGAGGAATAGGCACATGTTCCCAAAGAACTTCGTCCAGGTCACACAAATGCATTTTTATCGACTATGGTGTAAATGGATGGGCTATCGTCTCTGGCACTTAGAATCCCACAAAGTCATTCATAGCTCACACATGATTCTTGATCAATAAAAAATGTACAGGAAGCCAATTAAAGAAGTTGAGTACAAAAGCATTTGTTTTGAGGATGTAGCCTCGGAACCAGCTCAGTTCAGTAGTGTTGCATCTAATCCTCGAGTACAAGATACTACTATTTCTCTGGAGAGAGCAGAGTCCAATAGTCAGGCACGGAGACACTCTGCAAGAGTATCATGTGCGCCCGAGTGGTTTGATCCGGGTATACACCACATTTTGGTCACTGACAGTGGAGAGCCAACCTACTACTACAAAGAAGCTATACAAATGGACAATAACATTAAGTGGGAGCACTCTATGCAATTAGAATACAATTCAATTGTGGCTAATGAGATGGTGGATTTGGTTGAATTACCAAAAGGCAAGAATGCTTTACCTTGTAAGTGGGTATACAAGAAGAAGTATACATCGGAAGATCCCGAGCCTAGGTAGAAGGCTTGTCTAGTTGCCAAGGGTTTCAAGAAAAAAAAAGGTGTGGATTTTGATGAGATTTTCTCTCCAGTAGTCAAGATGACTACACTTCGCTCTGTGCTTGTCTTGGTTGCTATCGAGGACATAGAACTTGTTCAAATAGACATGAACACAACATTTCTTCACGGGAATCTAGATGAAGATGTCTACATGAAACAACCAGAGGGTTTCAAATGTGAAACATAAAAACCAACGAGGGAAAAAATGGTTGGGCGGCCGGTTTAAAGCTTGGGCTTGGAGGGTTTTAATGCCTTTGTAGGGTGCCACATTTGGCATACATATTGGCAAAGGCCTTACCAGGCTCAACAATTGGGCGGTCAGCCTTCGTAAAGGCATCACACTAGGCATACAAATCGACCAAAAGCTTTGCCAGGCTTATTCATTGGCGGCCATAAGCATCATAAGGGAATCACATTTGGCATTCATATCTTTAAGCTGCAAATTTAGGTGATTGCATTGAATCAAGTCCTTCCCATCACATCCGATAAAAAGTGTCAGAGTTACTTTCCTGTTAGCCGGGTATTACTAATACGACCACTGCCGGCCAAGCACTACATCAAATGACATCCCGGTCATGAGACTCATCGGGCTATTTCTGCTTCTGCATCCCAAACCCTGGACAATAGACAAAACTTCCAACTGAGACACCGATCGAGCCGAAAGGACTGATACGGAACCGGCCCCCGATGAATTTTTATTAGCCAATATCTTGGCGACTGGGACTCCGATCACTGATCTGAAAAGATCGACGCGCTCCACAAAGTGAGCACTTCAGCTGTTGGAATTAGGGTTGCAGAGAAACACACACAGCTTGGAGAAGATGAAGGAAGCTCAAGGCACACAATAGAGAGTGTGTTACTTAGTGTGCAATAGAAAGATAGATAGCCCTAGAGTGATGGGCGTATATACAATGCACGGGGGGAAAAACCTCCTAAAGAGGGAAAAAATGCCCCGGCGGTTCTAGTGTGTTCACACACATCACTACCACATGTATATGGTAACAAATCCCCCCTGGAGTGATGCGGTGAACGAGAGCTGGCACATGAGTAAAGGGAAGTGCCATGCCCTGAGGACAGGATCAGTCCACAAAGGGGAGTAAGCCCAAAGCTTTGCGGAAAGCTTCAAGCTTCTCACGAGACAATGCCTTTGTGAAAAGATATGCAAGGTTGTCCTGTGTTGGCACATAAGCCAATTTGATCTCTCCTACTGAGAGCCTCTCCCTGACATAGTGGTAATGCACCTCAATGTGCTTTGTGCGAGCATGAAAAACTGGGTTCCTCGCAACTGCCAATGTGCTCTGACTGTCAGTGTAGATAGTGTTGGCAGTGTCCTGTCCAACACCCAAATCATCCATATGAGACATATACTCCCCCCCTCAATCGGAACGGAGGGTGCCCATAGTACATTTCGAGACATTTTCAACCATAGCCAGAAATTGTTTGAAGCACATAAAAACTTCGGACTTCGCTTTAAGCGGAAATACCCATGCATGCCTGGAGTAATCATCAATGAAAGTCACGAAGTACAGGTAATTGCCCAAGGACGGAGTTTGCATGGGCCCACAAACATCACTATGCACAAGCTGCGACCTGCATGTGGCCCGAACTGAACCATCCTTTGGAAACATAGAAGGCTGTATCTTACCCAAAATACATCCTTCACAAACATGTTTGACAGGTGCTTCAAGAGGTGGCAAAGAAGCAACCATATCAGATTTCTGCAAACGCAGCAAACTGGCAAAAGTCAGATGACCAAAACGTGCATGCCAAAGTTTTGCATTTGAAATAGCCCTTGAATCTGCAACATCATTTGCAAAATTTTGTCCACACTTGTCATACAAAGTGAGCTTATACAACCCACTGCACAAAAGGCCAGATGCAACAATTTCATCACCAAAACTGAGATCATGAATTGTACATCCTTCATCCACAAATTTGACTACAAGTCCAAGTCTAGCAAGTGCGGATACAGACAAGAGATTCTTCTTGATCCCAGGTACATAAAGTGCATCAACAAGTGTGAAGGAACTGCCATTAGCAGCAGTGAGCACAATCTTTCCATCTCCCTGAACTAGATAAGAGGCGTTGTTGACACAAGTGACTGAATTCCCATGAGGGATAGACTCGAGAGAGGTAAACAATTCACGATGTGAGGTAATGTGCTTTGAAGCACCACTGTCGAAATACCACACATGTGAATCTGCAGCAACTGACAAGCATGCATCATGGACAGTAGGATTGTAAGTGCACTCTGCGCTAAAAGCCCATTCTGCATCAACATCAGCAACACAGTCTCCTTTCAAAGAAGACTCAACAATGGCTGCATTTGTAGTGGAACCAGCATTTGCAGTGGAACCACCCTCTTTCTTCTTAGCCTCTTTGGCCTTCAACTTAGGACATGACTTGATCAAGTGATCATTGGCTTTACAATAATGGCAACGCATCTTCTTTTTGCCCTTATCACCAGAATTGCCAGACGAAGTACTGCCAGCAGAAGCATTAGGAACAGAATTTTTGCCACTCGCAGCAGAACCATAAGAAGTGGCTGCATTACTGCAATAAAAGCCTGTTCAACTGCAAGCTGCCTAGTCCTGCTTTTTCTAGAAAGTGACTCTTGCAATAGCAATGTGCATAATGCATCAAACTTGACAAATTCAGGATTTCCTTGGGTCATCAGTCTCCAAGTACTAGCAAAAGTCTGGTAGGAATCTGGTAAGGCATCAAGAACAGTCTGCACAAGGGAACTATCTGAAATGACTTCACCTGCATAAATAAGCTGCTCATTGATATCCTTGACACTAGCAAGGAAAGTGTCCATATCATCTTCTTCATGCATAATCTTCGACTCCAGCTCTTTACGCAGCAAAGCAATTTTAGCCTCATTGCGGCTTGCATAAAGACCTGCTAAAATATCCCAAGCCTGTTTTGCAGATTTTGCTGAACGGATGTGAGGAACAATGGTGCGCTTCACAGACAACGCAATCAATGCATGAGCCTGCGCATACTTAACATCCCAACGAGCTTGTTCTACCGTAAGCAAAACAACTCTAACAGCTGCAATCCTTGCATCCTCAACATCGCCTACATCATCAGAACCAGGACGTACATCAATGCCCTGCACAATGTTCCAGAAACCCTTTGACACAAGAACATGTTGCATCATATAAGCCCACATAGGATAGTTGTCCCCATCCAACCTGTCCTCAGCAACAAACATCTTGAACACATCTGTGTTGTTGTTGTCAGCCATGGTAAATGCTGTACCTGATGTGAAAACTGCCCGAAAATAGGAGAAACAGAGCGGGAACAACCTGTGCTATATCGCAAACCGTAGAAGACTATAAGGCACCTGTAATGCAGGAAACAACACTGACATAAATTTTGCACAAAATGACGAAATAGCCTGTGCAGTACTGCCTGTAGTGGAAACGGAGGCTGAAATGGGCCCAAATATAAATTCTGAGTAGACCAAGCTCTTTGAGCTGTCCCAAAATTTTTGTTGACCTGCGAATGCTCACTGAAATCGGAGAAAGTGAGCAGGTGTGTGCTGGAGCAGCTGGCGACTAAGCCTGGGAGGACGTGACCTGCTCTTATACCAATTGTTGGAATTAGGGTTCCAGAGAAACACACACAGCTTGGAGAAGACGAAGGAAGCTCAAGGCACACAATAGAGAGTGTGTTACTTAGTGTGCAATAGAAAGATAGATAGCCCTAGAGTGATGGGCGTATATACAATGCACGGGGGAAAAAACCTCTTAAAGAGGGAAAAAATGCCCCGGCGGTCCAAGTGTGTTCATACACATCACTACCACATGTATATGGTAACATCAGCCTGATGCATTCATTTCATTTTTATTCCATCAGCTGCTGTTTCCCAATCTGGCACGGATCTGCAATCGACTTGAACTTTAAACTGCCATAACTTCTTCATCGTAGCTCCAATCGACGAGCCATAAATACAGGCCGGTAGAGCACATCGAGCACTGTAGTTCCAGGGCACAATACCCCATCCATGTTCACTTCAATCATAACACTTTTTAGCATCATTAAGGCATGTTTTGGCCCTTTCAGCCGCATTTGACATACATTCTGCATTGAACTCGGCCTGCAACCAGCCCTTAATCACTGTTCATTAAACATATAAGCTTCAAACAAACTTAATGTGCATTTTCCTGGCATATTTCTTTGCATGGGAGCGGAGCTACAGGACATTCACCCCCTTTGAACCTGCACAGCCTCCGATCTGTGCCAATTGCACTTAATCAGCTTCATTAAAATCATCATCAAACATATCATCTGACGCATACATAACATGATCCTCTGGAGGTGGATCTGAATGAGAATCTTCAAGAACAATCTCGCCTTCTCGCTTCTTGAACAACTTGATTCTTTTTCCTGCAATAGGCACTTTAAGCATAGTACCATCTAGTTCACATAATTGATATGTCGCATTATCAAACATGTTGCACCACATATGGTCCAAACCGCCATTTCACCATTTTCTGCATAGCAGAGTATTGGTTCTCCAAGCTACTGTCATAGACAAGTACCCAGCTCTCCTCTATCTGCAGTAATTCTGCCAACACATCCATACCTAGAGATAACATCTTCAAGCAAGAACTTGCATACTGAACTGGTAGCTTTGGTACGCAAAGCTCTGCCTTCAACCTGGTTTGTAAGATCTTCCTTGGAAAGAACAATATATCTCATCTGCCACACTCCTACTGGCATTGTAATAAGGTCCACCACCCACTTGTAGTGCATAGCCAGTGGATAGGTGGGATGCAACCCATCTCTATGTCGCACATTAGAGTACTGTTGACATATTAAGCATGACTCCACAAATTGAACCACATCTTTATACATACCTTTCCACCAATATCGGTCTTTAATTTTGACAAAGGTTGCCCAGGATCCTCTGTGTCCAGCCCATAGACTTTCATGAAACTCTTTAATCACTTGCTGTTGGGTCTCTTTGTCGCAAATAATTCGTTGTGGTACCCCTCCTAGGCACTTCGGTTGCTTCCATAAATGTCCCTCTTTCAGGAAACAGCCATAGGCCTTTTTCCTAATCTTCTTGAATTCTTGATCACTCCATCCTTCTTGTCTAGTGAGAGTACTTAGGTAGTGGCCAATCATAAGCCACTCTCCATCATAAAACTCTTCAAAAAATACTTCAAAAACATGAGCAATACTAACGCAGTTGGCATGTAGATAAGAAGACGTGTAGAACTTATAGCCAACATCATCACTCGTGGTCATCATCTCTTCTTCATCTTCAAATCTAGCTCTTGATAACATATCTGCAATAGGGTTATCTCTACCTGCAATATGACAAAATTCAGGGTTGAGAGACTTGATATACGCTATCCATTGTAGCATGGCAATGTCCGGAGTAGAGCAATTTGCAATCATTCCTATTAGTGGCAAGCAATCTGTCTCTACCACAATGGTAGCTCCAATAAAGTATTCTTTATCGGTCCTTAGAGCAGTAGACCCAAAGTTCCTTCTTAACCTGTGGATATCCTTGTTGACGAGAATTGAGCACCTTGGCTCCAAATCTCACTGCATACCTGTGTCCTTCAGCATCATCTTGACCTATAGCCCATCCAATTCCTGTCGGGCTAGTGTCAACTGTTAAAATAACTGGCCTGTCGCATTTATAATCAACTTTCCTCAAGGTCGGAGCCTCAAGAAGCATCTTCTTTAATTTCTTAATAGCTTGTGTGTGAACTTCTTCCCAAACAAACCTCTTACCTTTTCGTAGCAATTGATACAGCACCTCTGCAACATGGGCAAAGTGTGGCAACCAAATACGATAGAACACGCACGCACCTAAGAATCGACGAACCTCAGTAACTGAAGCACATGTGTCCTTCATCTTTTGGATTTCTTCAACTTTTGCAGGACTTGGCCTTCTTCCTTCAGAACTGCACATGTGTCCCACAATTAAGACCTCCTTAGCTCCAAAAGTCGATTTTTGACCTGAAAGTGTTAAGTTAACTTCTTCAAGCCTTGATAATATAGCATCACAGTCAGCAATATGTTGAGAAACAAACTGTCTGCACCCCCTCTGGTCTTTTTCTTCATTTTTTGAGCCTTCTTCACAACCCTTAATTGGTAGATCATCAGTGAAAGGCATGGTAACATGTGGGATAAAGTCCCTTAATACCTTATTCATGCCGTTCATTATCTGAGCTACTGAATTAGTAGCACCCTGTGGTAGAGTGCACATCCTTACCAAACCAAGAGGAGTACGCATTGTAGTAAGATCCCTGCTCTCCAAAGCTAACTGGAATTGATCATATCCTGAATAAAGATCGCCCATGGAGTAAATAGATCTCCCTGCAAAGGCCTCAGCAAATTCATCCACAATTGGACCAGTACCCACATTACGGATTGTTACCTTGTTAACCGGTTGCATATCCTGAATGAACCTTAATGTGCCATTTTTCTTCGGAATAGTAAACCATCGATTAGAATACGGAGCACATGACGGCTTCAAAATTCCCATTTTTTCATTGAGCAAATTGATGAGCTTTGGCAAGTGAGCTTTAGGAACTGGAATAGGATGCAAGCTCCATGGCATGTGTGGAACAGTGAAAATAACCATTGGTGAAACAACACTCGGATCCACACACCCTATCTCATTTGGCTCAAAAGAAAAAGCTTTACCATGTTTTTCGAGCATACCTTGAAAACATTTGATCTCCTCTTCATTGAGGAAACCGTATTCACCGACCTTTAGCTGCTGCTATAGTGTCTCCTTAGTAAACTTATGCCCTATGTTCTTCGGATCTCTGAGTATAGGTTGTCGAGAAGCCTCCTTGATCATCCCATCACTTCCTTCTAGAAGGTGTGTAGCCACTGGCCTCACTTTCTTTGCAACAGTTTTGTATTTGGTATCTACCTGTGCTTCAACAGTTTCACCTGAATCATCTTCAATATGCATAAGTGCTTCATATGAACTTAACTCACCATACATGTCCATTGAATGAACCTTGACTACTTCAGTTACACTTTGTAACCTGTTTTGCCTGATCTCTTCAAGCACTGACATAGTATCTTCATAAGATACCTCTCAAAGACTCCCGAAATCACATCATCAGATTCAAGCACATCACAACCCTGCAATTCACTTTGAATACCTGAGACATAATGGTTTTCCCACTTCGACAAATCATTAAATTTTCTGAAAAGATTGAACCTTCAGATGTTAACCCCAAAAACCCCGAAGAGAAAGATTCTCTTTGCGAGAACTTCTCCTCACTTGTACCACCATAGTCCCGCTTTATAATGGCATTGCGTATCTTTGGCATTGGATGATCCCGTAGACTGTCCTTATTCCTAGCATGGTCAACACATACAATCAAGAATTGCAATGTTTTCTTACCATTATGGCTCCGAACCTTGGCATATGCCGAGCCATCACCCAGCACTTTGGTTTCTATTCGCACAGCCGTAATGTATGGTTGCCCCAAATGTAAAGGATAAGAGGAATGCTCCTGAATAAAGAAATTTTGCTCATCACATACATCCCCTACAGTTACCTTAACATTGGCACATGCACCATAGAGGTCGCCTGGAAGCATATTGGCATCTCGAATCCACCAACCATGGTCCACATCAATAGGCCATTTCCCCCTTTTGTGCAAGCTTTTAGCCATCAAATTGATCTCTGATCCATGATCTATGAGTGCTAAGACCAGTTCTTTGATATCACCAAGCTTTACAACAGTTTCGATTGTTGCTCTTGCCCAATGAGTCCTTGAAAAGTGACTCCTTGGTATGGTTTCACTATCTTCATCTTCATTGAAATGAACATGCCTTACCTCAGGTACAGTTGGATTTGACACCACCATAGACCTCGACTCTTCTTCTTCTTCAAGATTCGCCAAATAATCTTCATAGTCGTCTAGAATTGCTTCAATGTGGCATACCGCCTGGCTCTTCACTGACTCCGGCTCCTGTTCACTTGGTATTTGCCGCTTCCTTTTGATGATATCTATTATCTCCTCATGAAACTCACGTTTGGCAATCCCCAATATATCACCCAATGATAGCTCCACCTTGCTATTTAGAATTCTCTCTTCAAAGAATTTCTTTAAATCTGTAGCTAATTCAATGTCAGACTTGAGCTTATAAGAGGGTCCCTTGGGTTTACCTTGCTTTTTGTCCTTAAGTGCTTCCTCCATCACCACTTCAAGAGCGGGCTTTGGAGCAAGACCTTCTTCTTTCTTTCTGTTGAACCTTGTTGTCCTCTTCGATGTCCCAGGAGCTTCTTCATCTCTTTTCCACTTCTCCTCCACCATAGCCTCATTAGCTTGAGACTTCACAATGAATGCATACACTGAGAGGAAATCCACTGGATCAGTCCACCCTGTGGTTTCTCGAATCGAATTCCCTACTTGCCGCAGCTTCCCATAAGTTACCTGTCCAGTTTTTGCTATCTTCAAAGCATAAGGCCATAATTGACCTTTGGTACTTGCACCATCTTCATCACCCTTCCCGCAGACTTGCAGCCCATAAGTAGCTGCATCCACAAGAGAAACATTATGTTGAATCTCATCAACTATCTTCTTCATGCCGCCCCCATCGAAGTTCAGGCGGAGCATCTCACCTGTTGCCCTAAGGTGTATCTTCTTGTCCTTCCAGAACACCACATTCTTTTTATATGCTTCGTCAAATTCATCACATTCCTTAACATACTTGTGGTCTTCACTGTCACACCACATGCATCGGTCCCAGCCTTTGCGTGGTGGTTGCTGCCTAGGCTCCGATGTAGACCCCTTTGCAGCTAGACCATCAAATTTAACAGCTTTAAAATTCAAATTCAATTCTTGAATATCTTTCACCAATTCGTCAAGAACTGGCTCCTCCACTCTGGGTATTGCCGAGGTTGTTTTCTCTTTAGGTTCCTCCTCTGCAACATCCATGATGTCAGCCACGATCATCTTGTCAACTCTCATCTGTCGTTTCACAATCATGTTGACTGCTTTGGTGACTACCTTCCAGTCAGATGTTAAGCACAATTCTCCACTTGGATCCTCTAGCAACTGCACTAAGCTCTTTTGAAGTCGAGGATCAACAGCCTGAATGAACAACTCAACCTTCTGATCCCTCATTGAACATTGCTCTGTCGAAGACAGTTGCTCAAATTTCTTCTCAAATTCCCGCATTAACTCTCGTGTAGACAGATTTTTGTTCTTCTTCTGCACCCACTTCATGAAACTTTGCCTGGTTACTCTTTGAGAATCCTCCAGGAAGTACTCCTCCTGAAGCGCCTTCTTGAAATCCTGCCAATTCGGGTCTTGAAGCACCTGAATTTCTTTAATTCGACCCCTAAGTTTCGGCTCAGCAATCAAATGGAACCCTTCTACTGCGTTCTGATCATCAATTCCATTCTCTTCCATTGCCTGTTCATAGATATTGCAGAATTTCCTAATATCTCGGCCTTCAAATCTATGTAATTTCTCGGTAACTGTGTGACGAGCTTTACGGATCCTCTCCTGCAAATTGTACTGCTGTTGAGTAGCCTGCTGTTGTTGCATGTAAGCAGCAAATTGTTGCATCATTTGTTGCATGGCAGCCTCTTGCGGTGTCGACATCCTTCTTCACCACACTGCTCACCTCGGCTCGTTTCGCGTCGGGTCACCAATTATGTCGGGGGATAATTGTGCGAAAGGTGATCCGGGAAGGCACCGGGCCCCTGGTTGTGAGAGGTGCGGAAAACAAGGTGTAACAGATACAATTTACCGACATCAGTATTTAAAACACGCAGTCTATTTAATTCCCAGTTAATTTGACAAAATCCATGATTAATCGATCACTAATGGAGCTTAAATGCTCTTTACAAGAAGAAATCCTGGCTAAAACCAGGTGCTAACAGAAAAATTGATGCAATTCTGCTTACTCTACCTTTTGCTTCCTGATTCGAAGGTCACTGCTAACGGTTTGAGATTAGGCTTCGTTTTGGCTTACGGCTTGGCTTGAGGGCTTAAGCTTGAAGATTAAGCGAGCTTAAGAGCTTGTAGACATTAATAGGAATCCTGATTAAGCTTAAGAACTTCTCGAGATTAACTTCCTATGAGGAGGAAGAGGTTAAGAATTTCTGGCTATGGAGGTTCAGAGATGGAGCTCCAAAAAATAGAGGTTAAGAACTCGTATTAAGCTTCAAGCTATGGAGATTCCGAGATGGAGCTCACGAAAATAGAGCTTAAGAACTCGTATTAAGCTTCAAGCTATGGAGGTTCCGAGACGGAGATTAAGAGGATGTATTGAGAGCTTAAGAGTATTCCCTAGATTTTCTTCCCGTGAGGAGGAAGAGAGCTTAGGTCGAGCTCGATTATGAAGGGCTCCCCTGTATGGAGCTTCCCAGGATAGAGCTTAAGAAGAACTCGATTATGAATGGCTTAAGGCTATGGAGCTTAAGAAGATATAGCTTAAGAAGGGAGTTTCGGCCTCTAAGGAGATTATGAGGCTTCCTTTTCCTTGAACCCCCACGTCCCCTTTTTTGTGCATGATATATCTATTTTTAGCCATCCCATTAGCGACATCGCTAATGGGAATGGCTGCTTGATGACATGGCAGTCATGCGGATGACCAGCACGAAATCGTGTGGGAGCGGTGCCAAAATTGATCGCGCTGGCGTTATGAGCCTTTTTCGCTCTGCAGCGAACCCATCCGTGCTCCGTAGCGCCCAGCGCCTCCTCTTTCTTCCCTCCTGCGCCTTCTGCGCACTGCCGCCATGCCTCCTCCTTTGTTTTTCCCACCTCTTTAAGATTTAGGTTAGCCCATTTACAATGGGCGGCCACTCTTTGGTTGACTTGGGCGGGCTAGCCATTTTACTCCACCTTGGGCGGCTCCTTATTGCTTTGGGCGGCCGGTTTAAAGCTTGGTCTCGAGGGTTTTAATGCCCTTGTAGGGCGCCACATTTGGCATAAATATTGGAAAAGGCCTTACCAAGCTCAACAATTTGGCGATCGGCCTTCGTAAAGGCATCACATTAGGCATACAAATCGGCCAAAAGCTTTGCCAAGCTTATTCATTGGCGGCCATAAGCATCGTAAGGGAATCACATTTGGCATTCATATCTTTAAGGTGCAAATTTAGGTGATTGCATTGAATCAAGGCCTTCCCATCACATCCGATAAAAAGTGTCAAAGTTACTTTCCTGTCAGCTGGGTATTACTAATACGACCACTGCCGGCCAAGCACTGCATCAAATGACATCCCGGTCATGAGACTCATCAAGCTATTTTTGCTTCCGCATCCCAAACCCTTGACAATAGACAAAAATTCCAACTGAGACACCGATCGAGCCGACTGGACTGATACGGAACCGACCCCCGGTGAATTTTTATTGGCCAATATCTTGGCGACCAGGACTACGATCACTGATCTGAAAAGATCGACACGCTCCACAAAGTGAGCACTTCAGCCTGATGCATTCATTTCATTTTTATTCCCTCAGCTGTTGTTGCCCAATCTGGCACGGATCTGCAATCGCCTTGAACTTTAAACTGCCATAACTTCTTCATCGTAGCTCCAATCGACGAGCCATAAAGACAGGCCGGTAGAGGACATCGAGCACTGCAGTTCTAGGGCACAATACCCCATCCATGTTCACTTCAAGCATAACACTTTTTAGCATCATTAAGGCATGTTTTGGCCCTTTCAGCCGCATTTGACATACATTCTGCATTGAACTCGGCCTGCAACCAGCCCTTAATCACTGTTCATTAAACATATAAGCTTCAAACAAACTTAATGTGCATTTTCCTGGCATCTTTCTTTGCATGGGAGAGGAGCTGCACGAGATTCACCCCCTCTGAACCTGCACAGCCTCCGGTCTGTGCCAATTTCACTTAATCAGCTTCATTAAAATCATCATGAGACATATCATCTGACGCATACATAACATGATTCTCTGGAGGTGGATCTGAATGAGAATCTTCAAGAACAATCTCTCCTTCTCGCTTCTTGAACAACTTGATTCTTTTTCTTGCAATAGGCACTTTAAGCATAGTACCATCTAGTTCACACAATTGATATGTCGCATTATCAAAAACATGTTGCACCACATATGGTCCAAACCACCGTTTCACCATTTTCCGCATAGCAGAGTATTGGTTCTCCAAGCTACTGTCATAGACAAGTACCCAGTCACCTTCCTTTGACATACATTCTGCATTGAACTTGGCCTGCAACCAGCCCTTAATCACTGTTCATTAAACATATAAGCTTCAAACAAACTTAATGTGCATTTTCCTGGCATCTTTCTTTGCATGGGAGCAGAGGTGCACGACACTGGTCAGCCTTCTTGTGTTAAGACTCCTCCTACAGTGAGTCCACTTGCATTTGTTACCACCTCAAAATCTCGAGAAAAATCGGGTAGCTTGAGCACGAGAAAGGAGGTGAGATATTGTTTCATTTGTTGGAAACAATCTTCTTGTTCTCTCTCCCATGTAAGCTTGGAGGATTTCTTGAGTAGCTAAGTCAAGGGTGCAACAATGAGTGCATAATTTCTGACGAATATTCTATACCATCTTGTAATACCTAGAAACCCTCTAATATCAGTTATAGTTTTGGGTTGTGGCCATTCTATTATGTCCGTAACCTTTGCAGGATCCATTGAGATCCCCTTAGAAGATATGATAAATCTAAAACAGCTGACTTCAGGAGTGTAAAAAATACATTTTCTCATCATAGCATATAATTGATGTTGTCAAAGAATACTCAAGACCTTGCATACATGTTCCTCATGCTCCTTAGCATCTTTAGACTATACCAATATATCATCAAAGAATACCAGAACAAAATCATCTAGGTATTCTTGAAATATATCCTGCATGAGCCGATTAAAAGTTGCTTGTGCATTTGTAAGGCCAATCGGCATGACGATTAACTCATAATGCCCATATCGAGTGTTGAATGTAGTCTTGTATATATTTTCTTCTTTGATCCGGATTTGATGATATCCTGACCTGAGATCAATTTTTGTGAACATTTCGGCCCTGTGCAATCTTCCTAGAAGTTCGTCTATGTGAGGGATAGGATACTTGTTCTTTACAGATACCTAATTAAGGCCTCGATAATCTATGCAGAGGCGTAAGGATCCATCTTCCTTTTTCTGAAACAAAACAGGTGCTCCCTAAGGAGAAATACTTGGTCGGATGAACCCTTGCTCGATTAGTTGTCAAAGCTATTCTTTGAGTTCTATGGCTTCGGGTAGAGACATCTTGTAAGGTCTTTTGGAAATAGGTTCACTACCTGCAAACGTTTCTATCTCATGATCTATGTCCCTTGGGGGAGGTAAATTTGAGAGGTCCTCTGGAAACACGTTTGAAAATTTCGTAAGCCACTCCAGAAGTTGGTTGGCCTCTGAATCTTTGGCTTTGCTTAGTTTGACCATGAAGATTTGTTGTCCCTTAGGTAGACCTTTCGTAAGTCTACTAGCCTTAACTGAATGGGCTTTCGGTTTCCCATTACATCCTTTAACTAAAATTTCCTCCCCTAATCATTCCTAAAGGATAAACTACCCTCAGAATAGTAAAAGTGTGCTTTATTTTCTATTAGCCAATCCATTTTCAAGATACCATCATAGATTCCAACAGGTAGGGTGTGAAAGTAAGATGAGACGGAAACTCCTCCCAATACAAATTCTACTTTTCCCGTTGAATATTGAGAAATCTTTTCCGTTTTCTAATTCCACTACCATTCTTTTGACTGGATACTGATTCAACTTAAGTTTCCTTAAACATTTTGGAGAAAGAAAAGAACGGATGCTACCACAATCTATAAGTAACTCAAACTTTTCACCTTGTCGGTTTGTAGTAGTTTGAATGACCTCGTATTGATGGCGTGCTCCATGATTGTCAATTGCGGAAAATAGGATTGCCTTTCATCTTTCTACTTTACTAGGGTAGGCTCTCCTACTGCTGCATAATCTTGGACTCCTCTTCCTCTTCCCCTGCCACGTCCTCCATTTCTTCCTCTTCTTTGTAAGTTACCCTGGCTAACTTGAGGTTGGCGGTTAGGCCTAGTCATATCTCTAGGGTCTAACTATTGGGGAAAATTGTGCTTGTAGTGTCCCATCTGACCGCATCCATAAGATCTTACATCAGGGAAGGTTTGATTGAGAATTGTTGTAGTAGTTACTGTATGCTGTTGACTTCCTTGGTTAAAATTTCCTCTAGCTCTTCCTCTATAATTTTTATAGCTATGATAGTTTCTAGTGGGGTTTTTTCTTTCAGCTGCAAGAGGCTTGGCCCGAAGAAAGGCATCCTGAATTGATATAGGTCTCAACGGCTTCGAGACGTGTACTCAAGGGCTTGTTGCGACCTTGTCAGAATTGGGAAATTTGTTGTTCCATGGTCATCTGAGGAGCATAACGTCGTAAAGACACAAACGTTGTATAGTGCTCCTCCAGTGAAAGTACTAATTGGCGTAGACCAAAGAATTCATTCATCTTAATAGCTTGGTGAGCAGGAGGAAGATAACGTTCTATAATGGCATGCTTCAACTTCTCCCAAGTTGGTTTATTAGTAGGATTATCTCTACAGTGTTGTTTCCACCACAGCTTGGCATCTCCGCTGAGACGGAACATATCTAACATTGTTTGGTTTCCTTGAGTAGTTTTTGCGGCTATGAAATAATTATCCATAGCCTCTAACCATGATTCTGTATCCCGCTCTAGATTGGGCCCTTCTCCCTTGAAGACAGGGAGTTGGAGATGCTTTAATAGTAATTTCTTTTCTTACGTAACAATGTAGAGGCTATTTATGCGAGGGTTACCCCTGGGATTAACTTAGGGAGTCTAGCATTAATTTACTTTTTCTCTATTTTATTCTTAGTTCAAAAAAAATTAGCACTTCATTCACATTGCAATGATGAAACGGTAAATCCACTAATCTTTATTCCAATAAACATGACATATAGTATTCCAGTAAAACTCATGGTATATACAATGACTTCAATACAAGAAAACTAATATGTACAAGGACATATACACTCCTACATAAAAATCCTATGCACCATGGGTGGGTTAGATACAGGATCACAAAATTTTCTTGGCCCTCTAAAGTTAGGGCTTGCCCCCATAGGCCTAAATTTTTCCTGGGTAGACTATGGTAGTTACTTGATCAAATACCCATTGGTTTTGTGACACTAAAATACCACCATCTATTGCCAAATTTCTATTTGGATCCTCCGTTCCTATGAAAAAGTACACTTCAATTACTCGAAGCTCCTTGGCCCACTTGAGTCTTTTGAGATTTAAAGCAAATCCTTCCAGCTATCTCGCATCTATGAGAAAGACTCCACCAAACCTTCCCCAGCTAATTCCCCGAGTGGGTGGGGAAAAAATGTAATCCAATAGCTTCATTACACTCTTCCATACTATGTATCTTCGGGATGTGCATGCTCCCATAAACATGATGTTGAAGACCAAAAACTTGTGGAAGGCTTGATGGAATTCTTCCTGCATAGATGGGGACAATATTTCTCTTTTCTCTTTCTCTCTCACATTTCAATTACACACACTTTTAATCTCTTTTTGTCAAATCCAATTTCCCCTAATACCTTAATGTTTTCCCTCTTAATTAACCTTGATCTGATACCACTTGTGAGACCCCCAACCCACCAATACCAAAATTGGGATGGGGTCCTTGAAAGGTCTCTAGGCCTATTAAAGAGTCTCTAAGTAAGAAGGGTCCAGGGAATAGAACTTTACCATTGATAATGGCTTGGATCTATAGCCCTAGAAGAAGACCTAGTCCTTTCTTACAGCAGAGACGAGACAACATCTTAAAAGTCCAAAATTGTTTTCAGCCGTATAACTTCCACAATTTGAGCTAGGTATTCTCAACGAACACTTTTTTCCCCCTAACAGATGTGAGGGCACAACACGGCTGGTGAAATTTTTTTCCAATTGGGGAAGCATTCTAAATATTTTTAGTGCACATGAATGGATAGTTACTGACTAATCAGGTCCACCCATTGATGATTGACAACCTTAGTCAATCCCCAGTTACTACCCCACACTCACACATGATTCTTTTGTTTCCTAATTACTACCACATGTGTTTTAACTATTAAAATAATAGATTCCTCTTTAAACTTTTTGTCACAGTAATTCATTAAGACAAGTCATGGAAATCAGCATTGAAAAATAGTCCTTTAGAAAACAAACATCTTTAGACTTCAGACAAGGTACGGTCACTTGTATAATATATCTTGAAAACCCTGACTTGTTTCAAGCAGATTGAGGAGTGGCTCGGGTCAAGCACACCTATACATGGGTGTAGCAAACAACACCCTTCCTTATTTATAAACAGGGTGAAAATCCATCACCTAAAGTTTGAGACACCCATACGCCAAACAAGTTGCCCATACAACCGGGCGGTTCCCCTAGGATAAAAAGGTATCCTAAGTACTATCCACAAACATACACATGTAGGAGGTATAGACTCATCACTCCATGTACATGGGGAAAATTGACTCATCCATGGATGACAAGCCATCATTACTCACCACTTGAAGTGAAAATATTCGAAGAAATCAGAGGTGTCTTCAGACAAAAGTTGTCTTAAGGATGACAAATCATTCTTTCCTAGGTCAACCAGCCTTAACCCAAACAATTTCTTCCTAATTTACAAATAATTGCACGTGGTTTTCTTGGAAGATGTCTTCCATTTTCTGCCAGTTATACTTTTCCTAATTCCTTACTCCCTCTTTTACGTATGCAATGTTAATATTTAAAAAAAAACTTTAATTATTTAAACTTAATTTATAATGAAGACCATCCTGAGACTGGTCGGGCATTTTTTGCATTGTTGGGATTCGAATGCTCTCATTAGTAGGCCTACTACTAGACCCGGCCTCATCGTCGTGTGACGCTCCAGCTCTTTTAGGAATACTACCCTGATCATCAGATTGAGGAGTGGCTCAGGTCCTTTTTGGTGCCATGACTTCTTATTCTTATAAAAAAGGACGTGTATTTAGTAGGTAAGTCATCCAAAAACTTGACTTAACCTTCGTATTCAATCTAATTCCTCTTTTTAACCCAAGTAGTCTGGGTTAAATTTGTAGTCTTAGATGATAATTTCTTGACCTAGTAATTTTTTATTTGCTTATATGGGTAAGATAGCTTTATCATAGCTTCCTTAAGGGTTTTTTAAAGCTCTCTTAATTTTCTTATAAATTTCTACATCTTTTTCCTAATTTTCCCATCTTTATTAAGCTTGAAATTTGCTTATTTTAGGCTTAATATTTATTATATTCATTATCTATTAAAGATTGGATTTCCTCAACTTTATATCAATGGTTTATACTTCTAGTGAATTTCCTATAAAATTTTAGCAATAATTTCTATTTATCCTAATTAAGTTTTAGCTTAAAATAAGGTTTTGGATCTATTATAATTACCTAAACTAATTAACTAATTATGATATAATTATTATAGCTAGATGATAATGTTTTCTAACTTTGATAATTACTTCATAATTATCCAAGTTAGTTATCTAATTTTCTCTTTTAATTTTCATCAAAAATCTATATATTTTAGCTTAATTAAATATCTAGATTAAATTTTTTGAGCATAAGCTAATTATCATGACTTACATAGATGTTTACTAACTCTGATAAATATCTTATAGTTATCTAACTTGATTAGCTAATTTCCCTTTTTATTCTCAACTAAAATTTGTCTGTTTTGGCTTAATTAAATATCTAGATTAATTTTATGAATATAAGCAAATTATCATGGCTTATGTGTGATGTTTAATAACTCTGATAAATATCCTATAATTGTCTAACTTGATTAGCTAATTTCTCCCTTTATTTTCAGCTAAAGTCAATCTATTTTGGCTTAATTAAATAGCTAAATTATCATTGCTTACTTACAATGTTTACTAACTCTGATACATACCTTATTATTGTCTAACTTGGTTAGCTATTTTTCCCCTTTTATTTTTAGTTAAAGTTAGTCTATTTTGGCTTGAATTAAATAGCTAGATTAAGTTTCTGACCATAAGCTAATTATCACCGCTTACTTATGATGTTTAAAACCTCTGATAAATATCTTATAATTATCTAACTTGATTGGCTAATGTCTTGCTTTGTCTCTAGCTAAAATCTACCTATTTTGGCTAAATGAATAGCTGGATTACCATTCTATTAATGAGATAATTACTCCATGTTTTTAACAACGTTTTCTAAATCTTATAATTATCTTGTGATTTGTTCACTTGTTTTACTATATTTTCTATTAGTTTTCTAGCTAAGAATAACTAATTTTTATCTAAATAAGGACAAAAATTAATCAAAAAATTATGATATAATTTCCTTAGCTTAATAACACTATGATTAAGCTTTGATAATTATCTTAGAACTAGCTAAGCTTGTTTAACATAATTCCCATTAATTAAGGTAAAAATTAATTAATTTCAGTCCTAATTAGGATTAGTAATTAAGTAGAATATTAATCTTCATTAAGATTAAGTAATCAATAGATAAATAATGTATAATAGAGTGTTTAATAGTACATAAGAATCTAATCTTCTTTAATTAATAGATTCATCAAGAAAAAATAGATCTAAATTGCTAATTAATTGGGGTTAGCATAATTACCTCGCTTAATCACTTGGATTTTTCTCCCTAAGTGATTTTCGTGAAGTGTCTCTCTCGTACAAGAGATGCTTGCCAGGATTCCGAGTGTGAGTGAAATGAGTCTGGAAATTCTTTGCAGCTCAAGTAGTCCCCCATCCTCAAGAAGATGCCATATGCTGCTAAAATAGTCCCTGAAAGGTCCAAATACCCTCTCCTAGTACGTACCTAGTCTGAAAATCAAGCCTGCTAATTTTTTGTGCTATTTTTTCTAATATCTAGAAAAATATCTAAGGGTTATTATGAAAGTCCTTAGCTTTAATGATTACTGAAAACCATCCAATTATTTTTACAAATTAAAGTGGCAGTGAATTTTTCAGAAGGGATAGGGGTGTTAATGTTTACCCAAATTCATTTTTGATAATTCCTAGTTATAGGTTTGTTGTGCTTAAGATTTTAAAAATACCAATTTTAACTGCTTTGGAGATAATGTGCCTGTTTGTATGTCCAATGCTTTCTTCTATAGCTTTGAGTTCATTTCACTGTAGCTAGAAAGGTGGAAACCTTACACCAACACTTTCAAGAGTCTATTAATGAGAAGCCTTTCATATATCTCCAATTTATGTTGCAGCACCAAGAGCTCCACGTCCTTCCAAAAAAAACTTATATCATCCAAAAGATGCAAAAGTTTAGAGATTCCTTTGTTGTTCACTAACCATGCAACTTCCCTCCAAAAGGAGTCCAAGGAGCCCCTTCCAAGTTTGGAGAGCCAAGGAGACCAATTGCGAGAGAAATCCTTGAGGTATCTTAGATTTTCTCCCCATTCCAAAGTTGAGGCTACTTTGTTACACTTTCGTGCTAGTTCCCATGTGCAACCACCAAGCTAGAGGGATGTCCAACAAGGTGCCAAAATCTTGCCCGGCAGAGTGGCTATTTTCCATATGCCCCCTTTTGAGGCAATCTTTGTGTCGTTTATCAAATCCTAGTCCATAATAGCCCACTTATGTTTTTGGTTCGTCAAGAAACCATGTGTTTGGCACAAAAAGCTTTTGCATGCACCATGGGGTCAATAAACTTGGTTTTGCCCCGATTCTTAGGTCTTGCTACCCATTCCTATCTCCCCCGTTGGTAAGGGGTTGTAGCTTTCATGTTGCTTTTCCATAAAATCCTATTGATAGGCTTCAAGAATTCTTTCCAATTAGATTTGCTCATTTTTAGCAACTAGTGATATAAATGAAATATACGGTATCATGGAAGCATTAATCATTGTGACTCTACTATGAAAAGGGAATCATTTTGTTGTTAACTTTGGTTAAGAGCCAGTCCAATATCTATTTATCAGTGATGCCCACCCCAAGTGAGCACATAGGTGCCTCAGCATAGTGCCCTTGCCTATAACCTCTCCAAACCATTGCGCGGGGTTGAAGGTGTTGCTTTTTGAGAGCGATATCAGTCTTGATTTCTTGATACTGCACATTGAGCTGGAGGTAGAGACATAAAGATGAACAATCTCAAGGGCTCCTCTTAGCGTTTTAGGCTCAGCTTTGAGAAAAAGTAAAGAGTCATCTACTTGGAGGAAGGGATCCCTTCAAATCCTAACATTGATATTATAAGGAGGAGCAAAGTAGCCCAAAATAGAATAAGAAAAGTACTAGCTACTTGCTCTACTCTAATTCCATTGTGTGGAATCTTCACAAGATGCTCAAAATATCCACCCACTCTCCATTTCAAAAGGTCACAACAAAACCACCATTTATATCAATGTTCATTACTCACATTAGAACCCATCACGTTGAATGTCCAAGGGTCAAGCTAAACCACTAGGCTACTTGGTGAAAGCATGTATTGGTGGTACCGCTATTTCACTTTTTGGTGGTTGGCTTAGCAAAATGTAGGACACGTTAATTTTTTTTTCAAATCTTATCAAAATTTTGTGGACACTGCAATTTTGGATTCTCCTTGTCAAAAGCTTTCTAATGATATACAACATGGTTGGTATGTTCATACGGGAAACATGAAATTGGGATCCTTAAGTTGCTATCAAAGTAGTGTCCAAGACACTACTTTTTGGACCACCAATACATGCTTTGTTTTTAGCCTATGATAGTGTGTAGGGTGGCCTTATTCATCAAAAACAAAAAAAATTGATACAACCCCCCTCCCTCTTTTTTCCACTTATCTTTTAGCACTCCCGTTAAAAACTTTTTATTCAAAATTAGCCCCACCAAATTTATTTATTTATTGGAAAGCTGAACAATTTGTGAATGAATTGTATTAAGCACAACATGAAATTACAAAAAAATCTCAACCTTTAGCCGAGCCTTAAGGTGATGAAGCTTTCAAGTTGTATTTCTAACGCCTCTCATCTAGGCTTGTCCTCACCACCTTAACAAACTAGGTGAATTGTAGTCCTAGGCTTTACTTATTGCAGGTTGACAATACATCATGGGTAGCCCTAGACCAGTCTTTTGAGTATTTCTTGCGTTCAAGCATATAGATCACCACTCTGCTTTCTTGTATTATCTTTGAGAAGCTTGCCATGTCTAAATTTCCTTCAAACACACGGCGGTTCCTCACCTTCCATATATGATGGAAGAAGTACTTGACAGCTTGAGTGCAAATGGGAAGAGCCGGACTTCCCAACTTCTTACGACCAAAGAACATATCCGTATTGAAGAATCTAATCCTCCATGTCCTTTGTAGGTTTTCCATGCCAGGCCTCTGATTGCTTGTCATTCCATGAATAGGTGGGCCATATCCTCACTAGCTATCTTGCACCCCAGGGATCGATATGACCCAATTCCTCTCTCTTGGATCTTTGCACCCGTCGCTAGAGCACCCCACATCACCTTCCACAAAAATATCTTCATAAATTAGCCCCACCGACTTAACTTGTGAAACTTTTGATTTCAAAGCAAAAGTATGGCCTTTTTCTTTTCCCTCTCTCCTAAGGCCCAAAAGATCTCTCAATATTCCCCTTAATAAGGCATGTGGGAGACCCTATTAGATACCTTGATACACTCATGACATGTGCACTTTGATTTCTGTAAGAAAATATCCATGGAAATTTTCACGTGAAGGTTTCTCAAGTTTTTAAAGAAAGCGGTCATTTTTAAAGTGCACTGATGTTGATGTTGGTATTAAAGACCTTGCTCAGTATGCTCAAAATATTTTTGCAAAAAACTTGAAATATCTCCAGATGGAAGTCTTGAGAGGTAAATAAACTATACTTACAAGAGGTTTTGGCTTCTTCTTTTTTTTTTGCAATTGTGAGGGATATAATCTATGAAATAAGATTGATACAACAAAATAGAGCATCATGCACAAAAAGTGTTGTGAGGTGCATCATGAATGCATAGTATCAGGTACAAAGAATCATAAGATTATGTAACAAACAAAAGACAGCATCAATAGAACTACCAACTAAAAAATAGAGCACCAACCAGATTGGAGTGCTACCTCTTGTTCCCCCAAATCATAAGCAAAACTTTTGGCTTACTTGTCTCCTCATGATTTTTTGCTTAAGGGTGAACTTCATCCTCTATCATTCATCCTCTACCACATTTTGATCACATCCACTCTCCTCCAATGTGCTAGCATTTGTAGGTGGCTTGCTATCTCTAGAGGCACAGTCCAAGTGGATTTGACCCTTGGAGTGTTGAAAGTCACCACCTCTGGCTAGTTCTTAGCATAGTGTCCGATTGTGTGAGATTTGTAACATGCATTGGGGAATGAGGAAAACACCATATCTTGTTGAAAGGCTCCAAAACATCCCATGTAGAGATCCAAAAATCTGGGGATGGACTGGCTCATGTTCCACAAAATGCATACCTCTAACATGTTGCGCTCTTGGAATGAAAAGCACACACCCCATCATATAGGCAATGGAGTGCACGTGATCATGAATCCAAAGAGGGAATCTTTTTAGAGTAATCCTCACTACATAGAAATCCATAATCTCTATATTTGGGCATAACTCCAACATCCGTGGGACGGCATATGCAAAGTGGGAAGTCCCCCCAAACACCTCCTCTGATAACCAAATCTTCAACCGATCGGAGGCACATCCAATCACATAGACGCCTTTGCCCATTACCGTGAAACGACATATTGTGTTTATATTGTTAAGCACCGCACACGCCCACTCCCATAAGCCTTGGGTCGTCATGTGCCAGCCCATAAAGTAAGCACCACCAAATTAGCATAACAAACTTCAAGGCTCTATAGAGCTAATTTTGGATTCAAGTCAACTCTCAATACATATACATCCAAGTATTTCTTTTGGCTGAACATGATATCCCCATGCATAATTTCCTCAGTCATGGTGAGAACTCTGAAAGAGGATGCCTACAGAGATTTCTCCGGATTGTTAGTATTTGTGTTACTTTCATTAGCGCATTCGCTACCCTCAATAGCAAACAAAACATCCGGAGGGGAAGTATTTGAATCCTTGTCATACAACATTGTGCTAAAATGAGTTGGACTCCCCTTAACAGCCACAATGCCCCACTTGCAAACCTACATCGTGCTAGAATCACAATGGTTGAGGTCTGTGTATGCAAACTAGGTCCCCTACCCTTCCAATTAGTTGCCATAGCTCACCACATAACTGCTTTAACGGGGCCCATCTTCTTGCCTCATTGCTTCCTCATCATGATTTGTATAATTTTAACTTGAGGGAAACGTTGTTCACATATTCCTCTCGTCATTTGTCTCATTTGCTGTTGTTTGCTTTTGGAAATGTGGGTATCTTTCATATCCTATAGAAACTCTTACCAATCATGGAAACTTTTATTTTTCTAACCAATAGCAAGCTGCACATTTTGCCAAAAGTGTCATAATTTTGTTTCCATTTACAAACATCATTCACATCACTGCCATGAGAAAAGCCCTATACTCTATGTATGGTAGAAAATCCATTGCATCCTGGTCAAAATGCAATACATAGAGAGAAAATCCATTTCTTAAGCAGATTGAAAGTGATCAATTCATTTATGTTCCGCTATATAGCATTCAATCCCCCACTGCTTAAGATAGAAAAATGCATCTGGAAGGAGTTTCTAAAACTGATGAAAATATTCCTCTTAAAAAAAAACAATAAGGACTCGCTGCCATGGCAGTGGGCAAGCTTGGAGGCCATAGCGAGACCGATAGAACAAAGCGGTACCAAAATACTTAGCCCTAGTATTCACGCGGAGGCACAGTGTGCCAAGCTTATGGTTGCAATCACGAAAGAAGACCAAGCCTGGGCTGTTATGACAAAGGTCATGAGATTGGCAATGCCAGACTATGCTCTCAAGGTGGGTAGTGGAAAGGGCTAGAGTTGCATGATAAGTTGCTTGTCCCTCGGTGGTCTAACCTGAATCTTGGGGGCTTAACGGGCGAGCTTTCTCAAAAGTGAAACAAAGCAACAGAGGCCTTGAGACGGGGAGAGGTAACTAGGTACTTTCACAACTCGATGTCTCACTAGTCCCCTTCACTATCTAAGGCGGGAAGCATCCTCTTGAATAGTGCTTGGAGAGAGGTGCCAAAAAAGATGAACAACAAAGGATTGCAACGCCTTGGCTAGTTTTGGGACTACAATAGTAGTGGCTTGAAAAGGTCAGACCAACTTGCCTCCGAGTTTTGTCTCAATGGGAATAAAAGATTGCTATTGAGTAGGGTCTTGGAATAGCTTGATAGATGTTGCTGGTTGACCTGCGAGTCTGGGTTTGAATGGAAAGCATTGCGGTGGTCCATAGATAGACACTTCCAAAAACCACACACCAAGGATCTTTATAACATATTAATGGTCTCGCTCGATTAGTTCTACCCCCCCTTGAACAATTAGTGGGGCAAGCAATGGCCGGAGGCAAGATGGGTGACAATTGTAAAGAACATCTGGTGCCCACAATGGCCGCTTGGGATGAAGATTTTTGTATGGAAAGTAGTCTAGGGGGCCTTGCCAACTCCGGTAAAGGTCCTAGCTAGAGGTATTGGTCCATATTGATGCCCGTAATGTAGATCAGCACGTGAGAACCTCCTCCACCCTTTTAAGGAATGTCGAACGATCTGTGGCCTGGTAGGAAAGATATGCAAGTGAATCCAAAAGACATGGAAGATTGGATTCTTCAAGAACGATCTCTTCATGGGTGGGAAGGTGTGACAGACAACCACTACTAATCAGTACACAAATCATCACGTTCTGTTACCTCAAACATGTTTGGAAGGCTAGGAACTATGGACTATTCGAGAACGCCCTTGAAAGAGATGGGTTCACGGAGATCATTCAAGAAAGCAATGGAACAATTATAGCCAATGGGAAATGGAGGAACTCCAATGAGTGTAATAAGGTCTTGAGTTCCGCATTATCTAAACCGTAGGAGTAAGTGTATCCTCCTTGTCCATTCAAGTGTTCTATCTTTACCATGGGGTGGCCCCCTATTAACCAATGTAAGGATGGTTGCTGGAAGATGTCATGGCTCGATAGGAGCACGACTAGTAATTGTAATTCTTTTGGGTTGTTAATATAATCCACTCACGATTGTGATTTTTGTAGTTTTTTTTTAAAAAAGAAAATCCCCTCGATTTTACCCTGCTTTTACAAACAACCTTATGGTATGTATACATGTCTATGTATATGTATATGTGTATTTATTCACCCTTTGTGCCTTACACAGAGCAAATTATACTTATAAAGTAAATAAGAATGCATTTAATTAAATTTGTGCGGATAGGCAAATCAAACAACAACATGTAGACATAGAGAAATAGAGATGCGCATTCAAGTTCAAGCTTGTGGACTATCGATTCGGCACATAAGGATTGGGTTAAAAAATGAATGCTTCTTTGTGGTAGGGTTGAGATTAGAGAGCTTAATTTTTGTAGTCCTAAGTGAACATGAGGCCCTTATCCCATGAGAAGGTAGTTAAATTGCTTCCACTTGCAGTTTAAATAAATTGCTTCCACTTGCAATTTCTATCTAGGACAAAAATTGTGTCATGACACAAAATTGCTTCCACTTGCAATTTTTCTCCGATATGTCCAAAGGAGCTAGCTTGGTTGGTTGAGCACTCGATTGTTGTGCCTCGGTTCATGGGTTTGAGTGCGATCAAGTGACCTTGGAGTGTTCACAAATGTTTGTAATCATCTAGCACTATGCTACAAAAAAATTTGTCATAACCCCAAAAATTTGATTCTTTGCAAAGATTTTAAATTATTTGAGGTAACCAAAATCTTGGATTGTATCGAACTGAATTGTAATGGTAGATATGCAACGTGCTTGTTGTACAAGGTAACATTGTTGAAATAATGTAAGCTCCAACCGATCATTTATGCATCTCATGATAAAATGACAAACTTTATTGGCATGATAATAAAATGGTTTAGTAAGTTTGAAACCCATAAGCTTCACATGACCACAACTTTGAAGCACATAGGTGTCACAAAATGGGCAATTAAACTCATTGCAACCTATCAACCATTATTCTACTTCATTCCTTTTTTTGTTTTACGTAGTAGCACCCACATTCTCATGGGTGATGATACAAACTGCACCGATGGGCATTTCACATGGTTGTCTTGTTGTCCTCGAGTCCATCACCCGGATGATGAAGGGCAAGTACTCAACCAACCAAGCTAGCTCCAGTCAGCATTATTCTACTTCATTCCAAAGTGTGCTACGCCAAAGGTCAAGGTCCCATTTTCACCATATCTCTCATTGCACCCTTTAATTTCTATCATTGTGGGGGTCCAAGGGGGCCTATTTTCAAAGTTTTAGAAATAAATTTTGTTTGAAGGAAATTTTGGTTGTTTTAAAGTTTGTACATAGTTTAGGAGTTCATTATGATTGTTTTCCTTTGGTTTCAAATTATGACCCAAGGCACTCTTTGGAAGCCACTTTTGAAGGTATTATGGTGAGATTTTGGGAAAGTTTTTTAGGTAGGAAATGTAACCCTTTACACAAGGAAGAACATTGGTTTTTTGAGTATTTTTAGATTCCATGGTTTTGATACTCGTTGAAGCCTGTAGATTAAGGAAAAAGAAATTGCAAAAATTGACAACTTGCAGGTTGATTTTTACAGAATTGGAATAAGATATGACTTTTTAGCATCACACAACGGTTGAAGAGTGTGATGAGATGAAAAAAACGATGTGACATAAGCTTAAGAAGATTCGGAGCCAGCTAGGAGGTACAAGCTGTTAAAAACAACCTAAAACTTAAAAACAATCGTTAAAATTTTATGTGTTTGGCCATTCTATGCACCCTTGTGGGCCCTCTTGTTGAGGGGCCCTAGGGCCGTAAAATGGAAAACATGACCTTTTTTTAATGCATTTCCATGAGATAGAGATGTGGTGTTTGATGTACAGAGAGCATACCACCCGCTCCTTTTCCTCCCCTCTCATTTTGCTCCATGTTCAAAGACCTGACAAATCCTGTGCACTAAACACTCAACACTAGAAATTGGCCAAACAAGGAGCCAATGTTTACTCCTTGGCCACCCCCTATTCTTGGTAAATCCATTTCTTTTCATGTGACCCCTATTGTTATAGAATCCAACCAAAGCTTTCTTGATTAGCAATTTACATAGGCTTCATTAGGAGATATCTAATATGCATTCATCAGTGATTGGCACATATCTTCTATGTTAGCAATATATGCATTTATAATTTACTTTTACACTTTCTCTACCCAAATAAGCTACATAGTAGAAGTCAAATCCACAATTTTATAGTTAAGTTCACAAGGGTGATAGCTATTGGTATCATCTTCAACAACAAACAAGCTAATGAATAGGGATATTTAAGAAGAGTTGATACCAAAAACTTATCAACACTACTCAAAAGAAGGTGGAAACTCAAAGGCTTTACAATATATGTATAATGAAACATAAATCATTAATAAGTTAATTGACCAGCTATCAATCACCGCTATACATTGACACCTCCATTGCAAGCTATCCTTTCTCTACATCAAGCTTGGCATGGGCATACGAGTATGGAAAAAATAACATGTTGGAAAGCAAGAATTTAGATTTCTCGAATTGTGAAATGTTGCTAATGAAGCAATATATATTCAGCATCCCAAATAATGCCATCTTGACAAAGGTTATGATCCACATTAATAAGAATAACCATTAATATTTAAGCTGCAATAAAAATATTGCTTGAATTTCTTCACGGTGGAGTGATTAAGACTTGAGAATTGAAACATCTTAGAGACAACCAATAACATTAATTAAAATATCCATAAAGGTCAACAATGTTTCTTAAATCTGTATGAAACTCCAGTAATCTAAATTAACTACTCTCACTCAATATGAAACCATTTAAAAGAAAAACATATTTATATTGCACCAAAATGAGTCACTAAAATAAATACAAAAGCATTTATATAGGACTCCAATCTCGTGAAAAAATTTGCAAAGGGAGACAATTTTGCCAGGCTTCTCTTACAAGTATTTGTTTTCCTAATCTAGAGATTCATATACACTTGAGTATGTATGTGTCTATGACACTAGGAAAGATTGTAGTACTTTATAAAGGGATTTTATAAGATCTTCTAGAGAGTACCTATTGGTTCAAGATTCTGCACAAAATGCTACTATTCTTATCAAAATCTTTTAACATGCTATTGTAAGGTTCCTCACGAACCAATAATAATCCATTTCTACACATGGTTGCTTAGAACCATGCTTTCAAAAATCTTAAAGAAAAGCTTATCTCTCAACCTGTGTTACACTACCGGATCTCTCAAAACCATTTGAGGTCCAATGTGACGCTTGTGGTGATTGCCTTGGAGCTATTTTGCTCCAAGAAGGGCACTCCATAGCCTATGAAAGTTGAAGGATCGACCCCGTTGAGCCAGCTCTAGTAATATATAAAAAGTAACTCCTTGCAGTTCTACATGCCTTAGACTTATGGAAGCACTATTTATTGGGGACTCCTTTCATTCTGCAGAGGGATCACCAAAGCCTTAAGTATTTCACGACGTAGACCAAGCTCTCCAACAAACAAATGAGGTGGGAATATTTCCTTTCGCAATTTCATTTTCATATTGCTCACATTGCTGGAAAAAGCATAATCAAGTAGGTGATGCACTCTCAAGACGGTCGAGAGTGAATGCGGTTTCCATAGCAATTCACAATGATCTATCTTCTATGATAGATGAGTATGCTATTGATCCCAATTTTAGAGATGTGATTCAGCTCTTGCACTAGGGAAGAAAGAGGAACCATTTACTTTACAAGATGGTTCTCTTCTCTATGGAAATAGACTATGCGTTACTAACTTACTACGTGAGAAAGTAATGTATGAATCTCATGCTCCTCCTTATGCGGGGCATAGAGGGATTCAGTCTACTCTCAAATCGGATTGAAACATACTTCTATTGGCCTACCATGAAAGCAAACATACAAGAGTATGTTTCTAAATGTGTGGTATGCCAAAAGAAAAAGTTTGATAGAGAGAAGCAACGTGGATTCCTTCAACCTTTGCCAATACCTAATTCACCATGGGAGAGCATATCCATGGATTTTATCTTTGGAGTTCCTAAGTCTATCCATGGGGATACGAGAATATGGACAATAGTAGACAGGTTTAGTAAACAAGCTCATTTTATACATGTCAAAAAGACTATCAAAGCCCATCAAATGGCAACCCTCTTCATATCACAAATCTTCAAGTACCATGGCTTGCCAATGTCCATACTGTCGGATAGAGATCCTAGAATGACCAGTAATTTTTGGAAGGGTCTCTTTGAGAATTTAGAGAAAAGGCTAAATTTCTCTTCAGCCTATCATCCGCAAACGGATGGGAAAAGTGAAATAGCTAACCTAACAATTATTGATCTACTAGAAGCCTATGTAACGGACGTAGATCAAAGGTCTCAATGGGAGAAGTACTTACACTTAGTGGAGTATGCCTACAATAACACTCTACATACTTCCACAAGAAAAACACCTTTCGAGGTAATTGAGGGGAGATAAAAAAGTCCCCTACTACTTAAGATACATGGGAAGATCTTTGCTGCAGATGAGTATAGCCGAGACCTACAAGAATCTTTCCAAAAGATTAAGGATGCTATCTCTATCTCATAGCAAAGGCAAAAGGTTGCTGCTTATAAGCACAAAAGAGCCCAAGCCTTTAAATAAAATGATTGGGTCTTACTTAAATTTCCCAAGGCTCGATTAAGACACACGACGGGCAAGAATCCTATGGGACACCAAAAGTACTATGCAAAAAGGTACTATGGTCTCTTCCAGATTCTTAGACCATTATATGGCCTATCAACTCAAGTTGCCCAACCATTTGCTCATACACAATGCTTTTCATGTGAGCCTACTAAAACCTTACAAAGAAGAGCCACCTCAAGAACCAACTATTGAAGACCCACCGGAAATTGAGGACCAAGAAGAGGTGCTACAACCCGAGTCCATTCTCTGACATGAAGACAAGGTATTAAGAGGCAGTAATACTATCCGACGGTATTTTATTAAGTTTGTAAATTATCCAAGCTAGAATATTGGTTAAGCTGGCAAACCAACCATAGTAGGGATCCAAAGGGGGGGTCATCTCCAAAAGAGCAATGTGCAACAATGGGCTCCAAAGACCTTAGGTTCATCCCATTAAGACTTCCAAAATGCTAAGGTTCCAAAATTCAAAGGTAAGTCCAAATGGTCAAGCTTAGTGGAATTGGATGCTTTGTGAGTGTGCCAAAAAGTCTTTACAAGCTCCTACATAGGAGGGGACGAGCCCTTTTAGTAGGGGATGAGAGAGAAAAAAAAAAAAAAAAACACACACACACACACACACACACACACACACACACACACACACATACACACACACACACACTCATGCAAGCCCCTTTACACCAAGGGCATAGTGGACACATGTCAACTCCCTAGCCTAGTTGCCCCCAAGCTGTACTCAAATCCTATTGGATGTCTATAGAGGTGGACCAATGAGAATTAGGCTAGAGTAAATCTAGTTTAATTCATTTAAAAACCCTTGATAAAAGAACCAATAAGAATTAAGCTCTCTAGAAGACTATTGGACAGTCTCCAAAGGGGTCCAATGAGCATTCAGCAGCCCAACGGCTTGCCTGCTTCCTATTGGCAAAGAGACAACAGGGTCCAATGAGAGTTTAGCTGCATTATTTAATTACCTCAAGCTCTCACAAAGGGGGAAAGGGGGACACATGTCACAAGGCTATCACTTATGCCTCTTAATTCCTATTGGCTAAGCTTGGAAAGGTCCAATGGGAAGTCAATAGGAGGAATTAGCAACAAGGGCCGACCAAGATGAGAGAGGGGGACTGATTTGTGAAGGCATTATCACACACACTCACACAACCTCACGTGTGAAGCAAGAAGACTCTCTCTCTCTCCTTCTCAAGCTTTAATGGAAAGATCATCATCTACTCCAAGCTTGTGAGAAGGGAGACCTACACCAACTTTGTGATGCAAATCCAACCAAGAGCCAAGCTTCAATGCATGCTCATCTCCTCTACCATTCTAATTACTAAGCTTCAATGCATGCTCATCTCCTCTACCATGCTAATTATTAAGCTATGCTAAGCTTTTATGAGTGATTGTTTGAGGAGATATACTTCTTTCTCGTAAGACTACTCTTTCTTCCTCTCAATCTACTCTCATACCCCGCTAGCTCTTACCATCTTCGAAGGTGTGTGAGGTCTCGGGTCTGAGACCGTGAGGGAATTGATGTTGTGCTTTATAAGTATTTGTTGAGTGCTTTAATCTTCCATCTTCATTGCACTAGCTAGTGATTGAAGGAACACAAAGAATTGTATTGTAAAGCGTCTCCCTTGATAGGGGAAACCTATAATACAAATCCTTTTGGAGGGGGGACCGGCTCCATGTAAATCCGGTCCTCAACTATTGTCATTAGCTTAATTTCTCTCTCTTTTGAAGTATTGTTCATGCTTATCTAACTCATTAGGAAAAATATGGACTCTCCTTGGGCCTTTTTGATTAGTGAAGGCTTAAGGGAGAACCAATGAGAAGGCTCTTGGGATATCACCTAGAGGGGGAGGAATGGTAGGGGTGCAGCTTAATTGTCTCCCTCTTCAATGCTTGGTTCTTAGAGAGAGGTGGGAGGTAGGCTGGGGGGGGGGGGGTAAATAGGAGGAGAGATGTGTCATAAAAGAGGGAGGGACCCCCCCAAAAAAAACGCGCATACTTAAAAACCCTAAAAATTGATTTTTTTAAAAAAGTTCCAAAGTTGACCCATTTGCCTCCAAAACTGCCCCAAAACATAAACTAACTTTAAAAAGTCAATTTTTTTCCCCAAAATCCACTTTTCTCTCTCTCTCCCTCATTACTTTTCTCTCCCACACTCTCCCTCCTCCCATTCTCTCTCTATAGTCAAGGCAGCCATAGCCAAAAGCTTTCCACCACTCTCTTCCTCTCTCTCCATAGCTCCCCCTTCTCTCACACCTCCATCAACCCTCTACAGTCCCACAGCTCCACTATCCTCTCTACCTCTCACTCCTCCCTTCTTTCTCTATCTCCACTGTCAAAGCCACCATAGGCAGCTCACCTCACCCTCCCCTCAGTACTCAACTCTTTCAAATCCCTTCCTAAGCCCAACTTCCCAAGCATGTCCACGCATAGACGGCTCAAACCAGAGATAGACAAGATTGTGTTGCACAACACAAAAGACTCAGAGAGGGTATGGATCCCACAAGTATTCAAGAAGGGTGCATGGATCTACATGCAACCGTCACGTGCTGGACCTCATCGCGTACGGTGTCGAGGCGTATTGGAACGTCATTGGAAGGGCCGGCTATTGGCATTCAAAGAAACAAAGTGCGGAATGGTGGTCATCGTGCAACACGTCTACAGTGCAGCTGAGCTCCACCTCAAGAGAGCTTCAACTCAATTTGCACCTCATTGTAAGTTTCATGGTTTAGCTATCCCATGCATATGTCATGTTTACGTTTATGTGATCATTATGTTTAACTAAGGGCATTTGTAAAGATGTTTTTCCATCCAGCTTAGTTGAGGAGCAGCCGCTTGAGTGCCTCTTAGGCACGTTCATGGTTGTGCATGCTCACATTGGGGAGCTTATGTTTCCTAATGTTTCATCAAAAAAACTTACCGAGCAGCGAATATTCATGTACTCCCACAAGTACGTGGTGCCAAAGTCAAGCCAAAGCTATGGTAGGTTAGAAGCCGTGGAGACACCCTCATTGCAGAGTGCAGAATGGCCAACTCCAGACCATTGGGCTTTGCTTTCTTTCAAGCGCAAGGTGTTGCAAGATTTCCAAGGGTCCCTAAAGTTTGGTAAGGCAACCAGATCAGTGGGTCTCAGTTGGCATTGTCCCATTCATTTGTTTGTGCATGCATTCCGCTCTCTGCCGATTGTAGAAACACCAACAATGTTTGTTTGCAAAGAAGTTGACATAGATGCAATGGACACCATTCTAGGTGTCAATTGGGGCTATGTTGACGGTTTG
The DNA here is from genome assembly GCF_014529385.1 of Adiantum capillus-veneris. Taxonomy (NCBI): domain Eukaryota; kingdom Viridiplantae; phylum Streptophyta; class Polypodiopsida; order Polypodiales; family Pteridaceae; genus Adiantum; species Adiantum capillus-veneris. The sequence continues at coordinate 73,699,012 of NC_140934.1, read as the reverse complement.
CATGATGGTGACCGTTATAAGTGCAATGTGTCCCCCACACAGCTTTGCCTTCGGTATTTGAAAGCAAGGTGCACCTTGTATGCACAGTTTAGCTATGAGAGATGGATGCACAAATGTGGCAAATGGATACCCTTGCAGCTGACAGCCCTTTGAAATTCGTGTCCGCATGCCCAATAACGAGGTGGAGGTGGTTGCAGTGAATCCGCATTGGACTCTTGCCAATCTTCGGGAACACTTTGTCATAATGGGATTCGAGGATGTCGGTAATGCAAGTTTCAAACTAGAACAACGCAAGGTCTGCTTTGTGCTTGCTTAGCTACCTTTTCTTATTTTTTGTGGGTTTTTGTATTTTGATTGGCCATTTTTGGTTGTATAGATTGGAAGGCGGATGGAGGCCACTATGCTTGTTTACAAAGATTGGGCTACATACGAAATCATCTTGTCTAAGTGAATTGGCTTGTAACTTTAATCGTTTATATATTGGATATTTTATTAAAGATTTTGAAAAGTTTTTAAGGTGTTGTACTTGAGTTTTAAGGTGGTGTAAATTTATTTTTTAAATGCATATTTTTTATTTTTTTCGAGATGGAATATGTCTATATAAGGAGGACCACCTCCTCATTTCACCATTTTCATCCCAGCATTGCAGAGAGACCTAGCATACCCAATCACGCAAAGAGAAGAAATGGCTGCTACTAGTGCTTTAGATGCATTCCTTACTAAGGTTGGGCATGCAAATTGCCTTGAGCTTCAAGCATTTTTCACAACCCAACCCGATTTGGAAACCACCTTGACCCTCCACTCTCAATCTCTTGAGCACATTACTTCATACATTTCCACGTGCATGGGGAGATTCATTGTTGAGTTACCAAACCGGCCAGGGCAATGGGTCCCTGAAGGCCTTCTCCACCACATCTACCAAGGGGACAGGCCATTTCATCAGCGGCTTGCACGCTTTGCCACCATAGCATAACCCGCCGGACAATATGTGCGGCTTGAAGCTGATGATGTGCGAGCAATGCGTAAGGGAAGGATCGAAAACACTTTTTTCTCTGTTCAGGCTATAATGATCTTCCTCCTTCACGAGTGCCCAGCAGGCGCTGACATAGTGCTACCTCACTTGCAGATCGACGGGATATTGGCTGATGTGAAGGACCCCAAGCCCGTGGCCATTGACTCATCCACAGAGGAGAGGACGCTTGCCTTGACCTACCCTGTAGGGATTCAAGGCCTCTTGGAGGCCTCTCCATCAGTCGGTTCATCCTCCGGACCGCCAGAAGGAACCACCACTCGGGATGCCATCCCTGAGGTAGAGATTACCCGCTTCTCCTCCATTGTGGTGGGTGGGGAGGAGTTTGTGTTTATGCACGATCTAGAGAAATCCTTTGAGCTTCGCATGGATGAGTGTTTCGCCATCCTCGATGCCCATGGCAAGTTTGATCTTGATACCACCACCTCCCATGACGATGATCTCCTACTGCCCATGGGGAATACTTTGGCGGACACAGTGGGGATCGCACAAGCCGAGGTGGCAGCGGCCGAGCAGGCCAAGGTCTCTGAGGAGGAGTTTGTGGCCGTGCAAGCCATGTGTTTGGCTAAACGCACAAGAGTGGATTCACCACCACCGGCTGCAACACCTATTTTGCTTGATCCAAAGGGGAAGTCAAGCATGGATCTTTACTTGCACCCGGATGCCGATGAGGAGGATTGTAGAAAAGAGGTATAGATGCTCACTTACATTTGATTGTTACAAATGATTTTGTTAATGTTATATGATAATTATGTGCCATATCTCAGAAAACCTATGTTCTGCAGGATGTTCTGGAGGTTGACGCCTAGGCGCAACGGTCAGGGGGGAGGAGGACGCCGTTCGGACCTCAAGCAGCACTTGCTCACTACCTCGGCACACTTCCCACTGGTGTCGTGGTGTTTGTCCATGCCGACTACTCTCCCAATGGTCGCTACAACATTTTTGCTCTCCGTTCACTCTCCAAAGCGTTGTGTTTAACAACACTTGCCCAAACGGCCAACCTTGTAGTGCTTGTAAAGGAAGATTTTGTAATATCCACTTTCGGTGTAAACTTTCGCGGGCGCCTTATTGCCCATGTCGGCATGAACCAAGCTGTAGGGGTTAATGACACCCAAGAAATCACAACCACTTTACTTAACAGGGAGCCACCCCAAAAGGCCAAGCGCCAGAAAATTGTAATTAGAAAGATCCTAAAGCAAAAGCCGGATATCATGTAAAGCATTGATTTCTTTAATGAAACTACTTTTTGCTGTCTATGACTCTCTTTCTTGCAAGGTTTTGAATTTCTTATATGTTGGGCTTCCATTGTGTGTGAGAAGCACCATAATTTCTCCTATGACTACTAATGGGTCTGGCAGGCATTAAAATTTAAAAAATGCATACTTTGTTATATCTAGGCTTCCAAAGTTATGTATGTGCCTAGTAAAGGGCTTGGAAGTCCCTAAAATATGCTCCCACAAGGGCGCGCATTGGGGCTTTCCATCAGCTGATGAACTGTGCAAATGCGCGCCCTTGTGGCAGATGAAATTGGACACACCTAAGAGCATACCCAGGTACAAAACAGAGTGACAAGACATTAATACCCAGTTGCAAAAGAGAAAGACATGGATACCCAGGTAACCTTAAGCCCATCTTGCCCCAGATACCTAAAGTTGTATCAACAAACCACAAGAGTAAACTGTGGAAATATATAAGCCCTTTTTGGAGTATAGGAGCATACCCAGTTACAAAACAGAGTGACCAGGTAACCTTAAGCCCATCTTGCCCCAGATACCTAAAGTTTTATTAACAAACCACAAGAGTAAACTTTGTGGCAATATCTAAGCCCTTTTTGGAGTATAGGACTGACATGGACTAAGGGGGGATGATTGCCAGCAGCATCTATGCTAATTGAAGCATTGAAGCAAACAAAACATACTTATTGCTTGTCAAAATTGTCTGGAAACCACTGGAAAGTGTCTGGAAAGCACTAGGAAAGGCTGCCACAAGGGCGCGCATTATGTCCATCCATAGGCCTCTGGAAGCCCCAAATGCGCGCCCTTGTGGAAACCAATTTGGGGGCATTCCAAGCCATTTTCAACACTTTGTAGATGTTTTTTCCATGCAATAGTGAGTCACATAGCATGGATACATCAGGAAGTGCATGCCTCACTTAGCCAAGGTGCTAAACGTAGGTAATTTTTCACAATAACAAGCTAATGGCTACATACATACAATAGAAGGTAGACAAAACTTGAACCAGTGCTACATTGCATGGTACACAATTAAAACAATACAATGCGCAGTGGGGTATACAATAAAAGACGCTTATATTCAAATTCTTCCCAATACAATGCACAGAGTGGGATATACAATCAAAAGATGCTTGTATTCAAATTCTTCCCAATCTTGGAGTTCTGTAAATACAAAAAGGTTGATGCCTAATTACAAGCTACTCCTCATGGCGCAAACGGCGAGCAAGATGCATATCCTTGGGCATAATGGTTACACGCTTTGCATGGATGGCACAGAGGTTAGAATCCTTGAATATGCCAGTTAAATATTGCTCTGCTGCCTCTTGGACTGCCTCTATGGCCACGGCGCCCATCCGAAACTGAGTGTTGTACAATTGCAAAACCTCCCTGCATAGCCTTGCAAAAGGGGCCCTCCGAATCAAGAGCTCGGTGCTCTTTTGATAGTGTCGAATCTCCGCAAAAGCACGGCTGCGCTTTCGTACCTTCTGAGGTCAACGTCGAGATGCATTTTTGGCACGAGTCGGGGCAGCTTGCTTCCTCTTCTTGTAGACAATGCTCTTTCTCTTTTTTTTCTGCACAGGCACTTCCAGCACCTCATAATCTGATTCCACCCACTCTCCATCTGATTCGTGCTCTTCACTATTGACCAGATGTGATGGTGTAGGTCCACTCCCTTTAGGAAGTGTCTTACCCCCAATAGACATGTGAGCCTGATAAGTTTGTATTTGGACGCCAACCCATGGGGCATCTTCATCCGTTTGCGTCTCTTCAGAGCCTTCTGATGGTTGCTTTTGGCTGTTTGTTTCTTTGCCCTGGTCGCTCTCATCCTCCTTGTTGCCATCAGAATCGTTGGAGTCCGATGAATAGACAACAAGGCGATGCTTCCGTCTCTCTTTTGCTACTGTAGAGGACTGGCCATGCTGATTTGAAGCTCCAGCTTCTTCTGTGTGGACTTCACCTTGAGCTTGTGAAGTTCCAACTTCTGTTGCTGTACCTTTGAGTCGTTGGCCATCCGGCCCCTCTGGATATGCAATCCTAGCCGTTTGTTTTGTTCTTGCCATGGTAGCACCTAGTAGGGAAAATGACAAAATGAGCCCCTTCAACCTTTAAATAGGTTTTTTTGAGATTTGGGCCCTTTCACACTATGCGACCAATTGAGTGAAACTCAAATAAAGAAATTGAATTTAACAACTAAACCTGGATCATGCGGACGGCTGACGCTACACCCAAACGCTGCCTTTTCGATATTTAGTTGCACGCCAAGCTTCATGGCCTAGGGACGCTCGCGAGCGTTTCCACTTCTCGGATGCTGCAGTACGGGAAGTGTTGCGTAACTGCTTTGCTAACATCGATTCTCTTGCTTTCTCAATAGTACGAGTTCTCCCAAAGGTGTGCCTAAAAAATCAGTTAAACATCTCTTGGAGGTAGTTGGAGTGTGAACTACCACCACCATGCCGAGTATTCTTGAAGTAGACTCCTTTTGCTCGATAGTGGGACTTCTCCATGCCTTGTGTACTCCATATATCAAGCGAACCATAGCGGTCCATGAAGTATGCACCATGCGCATAGAGAATGTGCTAAAACAACCAAAAAGGAGATAAGAGAATAGAAAAGTTGCATTTTCAAACATTGCATATGTATTAAGTTCGTTAAAACAAACCATGTAGTGTGTAATCTTGCTTTCAGACCATCCGTCCTTAGCGGCCTTTGTGAATTAATAAAGCACCTTCTTGAACTCCTCTCGTTGCTCAATGGTGGTGCTTGAAAGATTCATCAATTACACAACCTTTTGAAAGGATGACCATACTAGCTTGCGTTGGTTAGCAACCTCCACATTGGGATCTTTGTCCGTCGTGCATGAACACAAATCTTTCCACAACTCCCACCGCTTCTCACTTGCTAGATCGACACTTGCCTTGGATACCTGCATTGGAGACTTTGACATCTTCTTGAAAAATCGACGTGCCTTGGCTCCATTCATGGAAACCTTCTGTGCCACCTCATATGTCTTCTCCCTACAAGTCTCTGCTACAATGTTCACCCTTGATCGGTGACATTCAATCTCATTAAGGAGCGTCTCCACCCCCTGCAAGGAGTCTTTTGACCGTTGAAGGGGCTTCATTGTGAAAGCATAATCAATGTGGTGCTTTAGGATCCTATCAAATATTTGCATAAACGCATGCAATGTACAAAAGTGAACATTGTTGAGGGAGAAAGGAATTATGGTGTTCCACCCAGGATCTTTGCTATCCCTATTCGGCACCTGCAGCATATCACATGAAAGAACCGAAGTTTGCCACTCCCTATTTATATGGTCATCATTATCTTCGTCCTGACCTTCCACTTGAGTTGCTCGACTTGTCTTGTGCCCTTTCATACAGAATGGACAGGGAAGTAAAGAATTTGCACCTTGTTTGCATCCAAGCATGCACTTTATGGTCTTTAGATCACCACCTAAATGCCATTCAACATCAAACTCCCCACGTCTTGGAATCATGAGCTTCTCACCGTTTATTTGAGCTTTAATGACCTCTGTGACCCATGGGATTCTACTGAAAATCCATGCAAGGACTTCATGTGTCTCTTTTGGAACTTCAATTGCACCATGCCACCATATATCCTTCTCTGATTGCACACTAAAAGAGGGCTTTGTCGCTTCACTCGAACTGCAAGATTGCTTGGCATAAGCTAGGGCTTCATTCATAAGCATGATGCTCATTCTCTCCAACTTTCTCCCTTTAACAATTACACACTCATCCAACTTCAGCACAAACACAAGCTTGCCTTCAAGAACTGCCAACAACATAAAGCCTCAGAATGCTTGTTATGACACATCATAGAGCATGTAGGCAACTCTAAACTAACCTGCATCACTCAGATTGTAGAAAACAGCCATGGACTGCTGCAATCGTATCAAGTTCACAAAGATATTGTTGAATTTGGTGTAAACAAACCCTTCGGTCCGCAACACACTGTTAGAAACAGCACCGCTTCCCTTCCCGCGGCCCTTCCTTCCTTGTGATTTGATACGGAGCGGCTGAAGAGGCATCGTGTCTTCAATATACAAGTAGTCCCCTAATCGGTGAACAACATCTTCATTTGACACCTTCTTGGCAATCTACACTCTATGAGGAAGTGGGAATAGGTTTTCCGTGACTTCTCAACTTCTTAATGCATCTTTTAACACTTGATGTATTGTATGATAGCCCTTGGTACTAACCCCAACAGCATCACAAATATCCTGAACATCTAGATCAGTGACAATATTAGAAAAATCACTAAGAACTCTCTTAGTGATTGCATCTTTCAAGTGTTTTGCCTCTGGAGCATCAAGCATCCCAATAAAATCCTCTTTGTTGAAACAAGAACGAAGTAAAGTAGCCCTAGCTTCCGCATTCTTGCCGCGGCACGTTTCTTGGACGAAGTTCCTATTGCCCAAAACAACCATGATGAGCCGTATTAGACTTAAACAACATGAGGGACAGAACATGTTACCTCATAGCTGTCACCCTTCATTTTCTTGCACCTCCACGTGGTGCAAGAGTCTAAATTTCGGACAACTCTCGTTTCCTCACCCTACCTCCCATGGCAGTACTCTTCATGTGTGAAAGAGTATCCTCAAGCTTTTTAATTACATTTTCCTTGGTTGTGATGGTGCTCTTTGCCTCCTCAAGCGCACTAGTAGTTGTTTGCATCTGATCTTGAAGATTGTGGAAACTCCCATTGAGCAACTGCCAATGACGCAAGTAGATCTCGGACCGCGCAATCTCGTGTTTGTTGAGTCTCTTGCAGTAGCCCAACAAACCTTGCTCTCCATTTCCAACGTATTGCAACAGTGATGGAATGTTTGTAAAACACGGATGAACATTGAGAGAAGGATCCTTTGGATACAAGCATCCGTCTATCCAGAGATCCACATTCTTCTCCCCTTGAGCGCGGCGTTCGTTGGCTGAAGGTAATGTACCCAAGCATGTTTTCTTTGTCGGAACATACTCTTGAGGTAGGTGTAGGAAAAGCCCTGGAGACCTACCGCGTGAAGAGCTTGCTGGGACATTGGTCACGTCATCAAGAGACATTGTAGGATGGAGAGATGGAGCTTGAAGGATAAAGAGATAGAGCTTGTAGGATGGAGAGATGGAGCTTGAAGGATGGAGAGATGGGTGTGTAGGTGCAGCAGCAGGTGCAGGTGCAAGGGGGATGGGTGTAGGAGAGGAGCTTAGATTAGGAGGGAAAGTTTTCAATTTTGGGGGGAATTTCTTAAAAGTTTGGAGGGAGTCAAAAAATATTGAATTTTGAGTAATTTAACTTTAAAATCTTTTTTTTATTATGTGTATATGTTGGGGGTACTTTTTAGGGGGGAATAGAGTTTTTTTGAAAGTTTTTGAAAAAAGTCATTTTTTTAACCTCTTTGACCCACGGATTTGCTTAGGTGGCATGGGAGAGTTAAAAGGCCACTTACAAGTTGGCCAAAAAGTTAGAGAGAGAAGACCCCCTACCCCCCTACTTTTCAAATGGTTTACCCCCCCCTTCCCTACTTTTTAAATGGTTACCCCCCCCCCCCCCTCTTCCCCCTACCTTTTTAGGGGTCAAAGGTGGAGGAGACCCTACCAAAATAGCCCCATTCAAAGCCTTTGTCCCCCTTAATCTTGGCAAGCTTCCTTTAAATTAGAGATTCTTACAAGGCCCATGGAGAGTCCATTTTTTTCTTGATGTAGGTGTTATGCTTTTTGTTGCTCTCTCCACCCAAGCACTCTTGTTATGCTCATTAGGAATCTATTCTAATGAAATGCTCACTATGTTCATGCTATTTTCCACTACACACAAGTCACTAGGCCATTAAATGTTACAGTCAACAGTTGTTGCCATAAGACAAAAGAACCAAACTTGGTAGTGTGATTTTCAGGCATTTGGTTCTACATAGAACTATTGTAATGTAGGAGAGTACCAAATTGCATACTTTATAGAGGCTTGGGTACTACAGACCGACCTTTAGTACTGTTAATGACCATTGCCATATATTAAAAAGTCAAACATGGTACTATCTTTATGCTTTTGAAAATATCTAGAACTAATTTTAATGCAATGTAGAAGAGTACCAAAATGGGCACTTTGCAAAGGGTTTGGTGCTACATAAGAATGCTTTTTTACAATATAAAGAAACCAGTTTTGGTGCTGCACAAAAACATTGGTACTGTACATGAGGCTTTGGTACTATAGGCGGTGAGGCTTAGGTATTGTATAGAGTCTTTGTTGGATTTTTGTTTCACCTTTGAAATGCCTTTAAAGAAAGGTCTCCTCAATATCAATTAAAACCCCTGTTTCTCCACACATGATCCACACATGAACCACAAAGGCAAAGTTGTGTGAAGGACAATCCATTTTGTACCACCAAAGCATGCTTTCATCGAAGCCTTAGTGGCTTTGTGTAAACATAGTCTAAAAAGAACTTAAGAAATGTTTATCATGAGACATAATAAGAGACATTTGTAATATTGTCTTTGCCCATGAGCGACATGATCACTGAGAAGAATAGAAGAAGTCAAAGTGTTTGGTACCCAATTTCACTAGAATTTCTTTTTGCAAGTCTTTGTGTTAGGTCAAAGCTTCATGTTTTATTTTTCTTTTTAAAAAAAACTATTTTTTCATTTTATTTCTATTTTTTTCCAAACGAAATGGGCAATTTAATGTACTCCCCATCTATTGATTGGTGCCTTTGTCATATCCCATTACTATAGAATGGGATTTTAAAGCAAGTCCATCAAATCTTATTGTTGTAAAATGTGAAAGATTTCTTGGAAGTGATATGAATATTGGCAAGGCTCAATAAGCATGAGAAAAAAATCCACTATAGCGGCACAATTTGTGATTGTCCACAAAAATAGGACAAAACCAGTTGAGCCCCCTGAACTCTACAATTTCTTTTTGCCGCATTGGGTATCATCCCAAATGATCTTGTTCCGTATAATAGGAGGTTCGTTTTCATTGAGGGCCTTGATATGGCATTAGACCTTCATGAAAGAGTCTTATTACAATAAAAATTTTCAAGGGTGGGGGATGCACAACCTTCCCTTTCCCTTCCCATGTTTTTCTACATTTGGACATTGTCACGATGAGCCCCTATTGTACCATTGTGAATTTTTTTTCATAGACATCCAAGTAGAAACTTGATGGAAAAATACTAGCCATGGTATAATACAGGACGGTTGTGACTATGTAACATCACAACAAAGATTTTTAGGGGGGAGGAATACACCAACCCTCATCCTTGCAAAGTTTCTCTAAGTTTCTGAATTGAAGGCTGATTTAAGACAATTTAAGCAGTGGGATGGTGGTATTGCCTTGTATCAGACAAGTTACATAGAGACATTGCTATGTAAGTAGACTCAAAATTCAAAAATATGTCTCTCATTTGGTCCAGTGATTAAAAAATTATCCACATAGAGAACCACAATGAGAAGTACATCACCCTCATGCTTTGCATGCAATGTGCTTTCTGTTGGATTGTTACAAAAGCCTCATTTGACCAAATGAGTGTCATTGTCCGCCTTATTTGAGCCCTTTTGGCTTTATCTAGAGCTTATTTACACCCACGGTGCTCAGTAGTGATAATCGGCAAGCACTTGTGAGAAGGTTTTTGCGTGCTTCTCAAAACACTGCCTTTTTTGCAAGCAGTCACAAAGGCTTCAATGACCATCACATCGGTGCAGAGCAAAGCAAGCTTTAGGTGATCTTATCGACGACAAGACAATATTCAAAATACTATTCAAGGTTACGGATCACGGTTGTAATCAAGACGATGCATGGACACATTCAAAATTCCAAGGAAGGTTTACAACACGCTCGCACACATCGACAACCACAGGTATAGAGAACATTTCTTTCCAAAACTTTACCCAAATCGAAATTCTACTACAACAGTTGGGTCCATCAACATATGCCAAGTTTCAAAACTTTTTATTGTCCAGTGTCATAGATTTGTTATTTTCTACTTATTGTCACCACAATCATATATTTTTTGCCAAAAAACCTTGATTTCTCTCATTAGATGTCATATACTTCCATGATAAAAATTTGTACAAGTTAGACACTCCCACACATACAAAGTGGTAAGACCTCCCAAAGATACCTGTTTTTGTTCAAGTTCTATTTTTTGTTCCACTTCTCATGAGGTTATTGGGTATACCTTGAACCTAAGGTTTGGCACTGAACCAAAAACTCCATTTGTCGATAGCTTAATAGTAGCACCAGGTTATGGGTACACCAAAACCCTTGTTTGTGAGAGAAACTAAAACTCACGGTTCATGAGTACACAAAAAATCAAGATATCATGAGAGTCGTGTATCCAATTCGATCTTGAGGGGGGATTGTTGGGTTTTCAAGCCCTAGTGGTGTCAGTTCGTGGAAACATGCTCTTATGAAGCATGCATGCAGGCTCCGTTAGAAGTGCAGTGTTTTTTGCATGGCTACCAAGATGGATACCTAAAGCCTCTTATATATGTAAGGCTTCACAAAATTAATAGACAACATAGCGTGATATTTATTTTAATTGGTGTTGAGTTGCTCTTCGTGCTCTGTCTCTCTCTTTTCTCTCTTGCTCATCTTTGCATGTTGGGAAGGGGGAAAGGGGAACACACCCGACACACAATCAACACCCCTCTATATAGCATAGCATATACACAACACCCCTAACCACTAGACTTCACCTTCAAAACTCACACAACTCACAAGAAAACTGTCGTGTGCACACCACTGTATGCACACACTCGATGTGACAACACAAACAAAACCCAATCCTCCTGCATTGCTCAATTCATAGCCTTCACCACACACACAACCTCTCTCAATCCCTCTGTGCACAACAGACCATCAGGGAGGTGCAACTATTGACACACACACGAGCAAAGAAGAGAATAGGGAAGGGAGAATTGACACAAAATGCACAGTAATGATGGCTTCTTTTCAACAAAGTCGACCATATACATGATGCTCCAAGCGAGCACACCTCCGCAAGCACAAAATTATGAATCGGTAGCCCTTCGGCTTCGCATCAGCAACATAGCCACGCCTCAACACCACATAGCTCAACTCGGCGCTCAACAATGGAGCAAAACGGTCCAAAAGCCAACACGGCAAAAATTCCTTCCAACTGCATGAGAATTCCCTCTTATAGGGAGGCTAAGCACCAAGAAAGAAAAAATTGGGTTCAATCTGATCGTACTACTCAACTAGATCTTTTCTTGGATTTTTTTGTGTTGCATACAAGTGTCCCACTTATTTTAGTATCCCCATTGAATGCCCGAGACACCTTGACAACATTCCCCTTTCAACTGCTCATGAGCCGCCACTTAGGGCACCTCCTCGGCCAACCTTTTTCTCTCACAACTTGTAAACAACCCTTGGATTCAAGGAATCTCCCTCTCATGACACCACCCTTGAGGGGGGCATGGACAGCACCGTCGGTGCTCTGCCTTGTAGCCTTCAAAAATATTGCCCGCAGGAATGCCTCTTGGCGAGCATGCCACATCATCAACCACTGTCAAGTGCCGTTGTCCACCAAAGCTTCCATGGAAGTAGGGATCCACCGTTGTGCCATGCACAAGCACACAGCATCGCCACAGTGGTCTGCCATAGCCAGAGGAGGAGGAGTTCTCTCTCTCTCTCACTTCATGTCAATAGGGGCTGACGGTCCAACCCAAATATCCTGCCATATTGTCTCCTTGCCCCGCATGTGGGATTAAAGTGGACACGCTGACTAAGTACTTTGCATCTATATGTTGAAATCCACTTTGACCACCTAGCATCACCTACCTTGTCTGTCTCGACGGATATGCAAACACCTTCAACTTCAAAGCATCATATCTTGCACATCGTGGCTCCGTTTGATGAGCCGTCTGGACCTAATTCTTCAACACTTCAAACTCTACATTTACAGCCCAAAATCCAACAACTTGAACCTCTTTGATCTTTCACCGAAATTGGCCCCTTTTGGAGACCTTTTTGGCCTATAAACCGCATCATCCATACACAACCGCCGCTACCTACCCAATATCCTTGTAGCTACTCTAGCTCTCTACCATGCTCCTAGCCTGCACATACCTACTTTTACCATCTTCTATGGTCGAACAACCTTGGCTTCACCAATGCCCCAAGGTCACCATGATTCTCCCCCATTGGCATCCTCCCTAGCCATCCCCAACAACACCACTGCTATGGTACCATCTGTATAGCCAAAAAAACTAACGTGCGCTTTTGAATTGCACACCATAACCATACGACCGAATATAGTGAGAATGAGATGTGGCACTCACAAAAGAAAATATCATGCTACCAGAAACAATGTTTCACAAACTGTGCCTTGTGGGAGTGATCGTCACTTATGTAGAAATGGTACTCATGTATGATCACTCAGAATTCCTCAGATCTCTCCACTCCATCAACTGTCGCCTCTACATGATGATAAGATTGCCACCTTCAAGAGAATTTAAAAAGTTAGAGTAAATAAAACAATGCAATTACATCATGTGCCTAAAAATGCAAAGCGAATGTAAATTTATCCACTTAATATCATTTGTACCTACTCAGAGAAGTAACATTCACCCAAAACTGTCCTATGAGCTCCCTCGTGCATGAATCTAGAATGTGTGAGCATTGCCAAGCACGCCCAGTGCTCCCCCAAAGCTCCCCACTATGTTGTCCCAAATCAAGTCGTTGTCTCTTGAGGCGTCCGGTACGCAAGGTGGGCCAATGAATACACAACACACAAGAAGTGACCCGAGAAATACATGTGACAGATGTAGCTACCATCATTGGGGTGGGTGCGTGACGAGTTGCAAGTGCATCCCTGAAGCCCCGTTGGGATAGTGCAAAGTAAGATCATCTGACACTATCTATAATTGTTGTCATAGCTTGACGAATCCTCGGACTACGGATCTCGATAGTTGTGTGGGCTTCAATGACACAAGTGTGTCGCAACAAATGCTCAAGCACCTAAGTATGTGAGGGGAGATCAATGTCGCTGAAGTAGATCTTCGTAATGATGCCTGCATGAAATCTTGCTCCAGACGCGCTAAGAGAGCACTCCATCACCAAAGGACCAAGCTCTGAAGAAAACGTAGGTCTACACATGCCTCCATACCAACTCCAGAGGGTGATCCAAGAGCAAGCGAGGGAGATCCACCTGAATAAATGAGGCAATTGTGTTGTGTCAATGGATTGCTGAAACGCTCCACGGCTAGAGGTACCATGTGAAACTCGCCAAAGGCACCCACTATGGGAGGTGTGAGCTCGCGACCAACAGGTGAAGTCTCTCCTAGCGGAACTCTAGACGCTAAGGAAAATAGTATAGGGACCAAGGAAGGGAAGAAGGTAAAAATCTAAGCGATAATGGGAGAGAAGAAGTGTCACCCTCAAATGGTGATACATGCATGTGAACATCCCCACAATCATATGGTGATAGATGCATGTGAACATCCCCACAATCCTTGATCGTAGGGAGAGTATTGGGCTCTTATGGCACATCCACACATAATATTTCTCTAGAGTGTTGATTGCATTCTTGAGCTTTTCGTTGATTTTCTTCCACAAAAGCAATTGCCTCCACATCTCGAACTTTGTGGATGGGGTCTTTGTGATGTCTATCATGCTTTCGAGACTTTTATGAGTATGAACCCATGCTTAGTTAGACAAATGAGTGTTAAAATACTTAATGATTAAATCAAAGAGACATAAAGGCTCCAAAACTCACTCACACTCAAACTCTGAAATGAAATGAACTAAAAAAAAAGGGTTTATTTAAGTTTACTCCCTAATGGAATCTAAAAAGGGATAAATCTTGATAAGATCACACCAATCAAATTATAGAAAATTAATATACATGAAATTTTAATTATCTTTTGAGTTAGGTGACTTATATTAAGTGAAGAATTTGTTTTTGGGAAAGAAATCATAATGCTTAAGTTCTCATCCAATAATAATATAAATAAACTAAAATTTAATAATAATCATAATACTATAAAATAAAAAATACATAAAGATTAAAAAGTAGTGTACTTTGAGTGGCACTTTAATAATTATGCTATATTATCTATATATTTTAGTTATTTATAATAATTTATTAAAGTTATAAATAAATGATGTGGCGCTAGAGGTGGCCATGCATGGATGACATGGTCGTTTATGTGACGGGTTGATGTGGATGATTGATGACATGGAATGCAAAGGTGGCAAGATGACATGGAAGACGGGATCCTGCTCATATGTCATGTCATTATGTGACATGGCAAAATGGTGACGTGGAATGTTTAGATGGAAAGAAGGTAGATGGAAAGTTTGAGAGTTGGTGATGTGGCATGCTTAGTGACGAGTGATGTGGCAAGCCATGCAAGCACCATGCACAAGTGGTAGGTGAGGTGGTGGATGACATGGTATCTAATGTGAGATGGCATGCAAGGTGACACTTGAGGGTGGTGGATGAGGTGGCATTTAGGGTGACGTGGCAAACCAAGTGTAAGGTCAAACTTTTGATTGTGGTGATATGGAAGGTCACATGGACTTTTGGTGATGTAGCAGCCTGTGGAATAGACAATTAGGATTGGGAGAGAGAGAGAGAGAGAGAGAGAGAGAGAGAGAGAGAGAGAGAGAGCAAATCATGGTATATGGACAAGTGTCAAAACTTCTAAGCTTAACACTTTACCAAACCTAAAGAGGCACACCTTAAGTGAATTATGAAAGTGAAAAAATTAAAATAGTGGAAAAGTATCTTTCTCTAACTCAAATTGACTCAAATATTTTTCCATGAGTACTCTATGATGAAAATCATAAGATACATGAAAATCAAATTGAATGGCAGTGTACATTATTTCTTAGAACTTTTTTAAAAACTCCCTCAAGATCCTCTCAACAGTCTTTGTTATTTTTCAAGCTAGATCTAAGAAAAGTAAACCGTTAGAGTTTTTTTTTTTTTTTTTGGCATGGTCACATTCTTCGAGTCATAATTTATCAAATGATTGTTGGATCTTGCAAAATAATCTAGACATCACTAGAGATCTGGTGTAAAAAATTAAGGCTTTTCTAAACAGCGATTCTAACAAAGGAAAATAAACAACAATTACATAAAGACTTAAAAAATCAAGTTAAATTGCTTGTCAAGTGAATAATTGATATAAAAATGGGCAAGTTAAGCAAGAAATCCATATAAAGATATAGACAATTGTTCATCAAGGTCACAGTGTTGTGATAGGACTGACAGGTTGGACTAGAGTAATTCTTGTACACTAAAATTTCTATTTTGGTTTGGAAAATTGAAGATTGAAACTTTCCATAGTGTTTAATACTATGTATTTTATGTGGCCACCAAATCTTGCCTCTAAAAAGTACGTGCAAGCAAGTCAAATATAAATAATACTGTGAAAAGATAGACTTTTTTTTGTAATTCTGCTGAGTGATATTGTTGATGAAAGTTGGTACACCTTATCATCCATACATCCGACTGTTCATTTAAAATATTTGCCTGAGGAATGTGTGTGACTATAAGAGGAGCATTCCACAACCGCTAGCATCGCCGCAAAAAAAAAATAAAAAAATAGAAAGAGAAAATATTATGTGTGTGCGGCAATACCAATGGCAAAACACGCGATACTGGTTAAACAACAATATACGCAGTAATAGTCACGGATATATACCCACGACTATTACCGCGTGCATTCCCATTGCTATTACCACATATATTATCGCTAAACGTCTTTTCAAAAATAAAGGTGCTCATTTGGGCTACCCAATTTTGGGTGGCCCAAATGAGCACCTTTATTTTTGACGTGCATAAAATATATGAAACATCAATTGTTTTTTGAAACATACAAAAAAAAAAAAGAAATTGAAACCACTTTACCTTGACAATTTAATGTGCAGAAGATCAACTATTTAAAGAAGTTACAAATAAAATAAAAATAGTTGTATATACATTGTGCCACAATGGGACTTTCTGAAAGTTTGGACAAATATTTTTCTATCTAATCCTCTTGCTCATCGTCGTTGTCCACATGCACGTACGTTTGATCACCTTGACTCTACATAAACCCAGTTCAAATTAAACAAATATCAACAGATCAAAACAATTGATACAAAATTACCGCTTGTAGTGATCTAATCGTTGCATCGAATTGCTTGTGAGAGATGTGGTTGTTCTCGAACAACCATCGCCAAGTTTCAAATTCTATATGTCGCTCCCAAAACTTGACCATCTCTCTGGTTGGTCAACTAAGAGTGATAATTTCCTAAGTTCGCAATATCAAAAACAAATCATTAACTAAAATCTTTATAATCATCAATTTAGGTTGTAATTTTAACCAATCTTACATATTTGTCCTTCCATGCTGCTTTGCCTCCCGAGCCATAGTGCATGGAAGTTTGTCTGACCCGAGCTTCGTATTGTTGTCTGTAGGATGAAACTGTTGGAGCCTGATCGCTCTTTTCTTGCATTGCCCACTCCCACTCCACATCTCCCATGTTGCCACCATGATAGCTCCTGTTTGGATCTCTAACTTGGTTGGCCATTGCACGCCGTACACTGGACTGCTTGTTTTTCAAAAATGTTTTTATGTAGCCCTCCAATTATTGTTTTGAAAAACATTGATCGGGGATACTTGAAAATCTAGCATGTAGCGCGTCCGCAATGTAGCATGCATGAGCGGGAAGCTAGTCTCTAAACTTTACAAAACAATTCTTATACTTCAGGTGTATAAGAATCTAAAGATGACATCAAAACACCTTGCCCTCTGATGTACCAAAGTCCACCTCCCCATCATATTTTACCCTGTAGTAGCATCCATGCATGTCTGACATGGGTGCATCTGTATCCTCATCCTCTACGTAAGGGGCGGCACGCTCTAAAATAGGAAACTCCGTCCCCCCCACCAAAACAAGCGAAGCCACAAGATCCTCCATCGCTTTGTCTCTCTCGATGCTCGTTGCCTTGAGACGAGCGTTGATGCGTGCCACTAGAAGAAGTGCGCCGATGGTGCGCTAGCAAAGCAGGAGTGGAGTGACATGGAATCCTGCAATGCCATGGGAGTGGGACCTCTGGATGTAAAGAGTCCCTCCTTGACTCCCCCATGGCATGAACTACAGAGAAAGATCATAGGTTGCAAGTTGTTGTCGAGTGTACCAGCCAAACAATGCATTTGACGAACGGAGGTACTGGTCCCATAAAGAGATAGCCCATTGTAGGTCTGGATCTACCACCGGTGAAGAACCTGAGTAGAGTAGGTGTAGGATGGCCATGCCTACAATTAACAAAAATAAATCTATAACACTCATGGTTTAGGGTTAACTAGCAATAAATAAGCTTAATTTCTTTGCTTAGTCTCACCGCCTCAAAACTCGGGTCCACTGGAGGCGATGTCCACCTTGGGTGGGAGCCAACCTGGATGTGAACCAACCAAAAGAAGAACCAAATGGCTGCTCCCCACCATGTGGTCTCTCGTCTAACATCTACATTATAGAGAGTAATATGAGATTTAGCTTTTCCCCCCTACTCACTCATATATATATATATATATATATATATATATATATATATACACACACACACACACACACAAGTATCTATGCACATAAGCACGTAGATACATATACATACTAGTAGACCTAAGCAAGGGCTAGTAGTGCCAAAGGTCAAATGGCACCTCTTTAGATATCATCATAGTCTCAACTGTGGTAAAACCAAAGGTACGTTGCAGTAATCATGCATGAATGGATCAATGACCGCAATACCACAATTAAAAAATGACTATACCCAAGAGAAAGTGTAACCTTCGGGTGTTATGCTCCCGCACTTAGTGCCTACATACATGCATAAACAAATATATATGCACATCCACCCCTATAATTTAAGTATATACTCTCTATAATTAAGTATAATTTAAGTATATACAATTACGTGAATGTAGCCATCGTTTTGAGTAGAGATAAAGATCTAGTGTTGTAAATGTAGCAATTGTTTTGTGTTGTGCACAGTGCAAGAGTGCTTCTGCCTCTATAGAGTTCTTTGAAGAAGAGCTTCTTTATTGTGCTTTTTGTGCCACATCTCTTCACAGCAGCTGCTTCTTTGAGGGATTATTGTGAACATTACATGTTTTCCTCCATTCTAAGGTACTTTGCCATTGAAAGCTTTCCAACCAAATGCCGCATCCATAGAGAGAAAAAGAGGGAGAAAGAGAAGGATAGGTAGAAAGAGTGAGAGAAAGATAGAGAAGGTAGAGAGAAGAGCGCAGAAATTAATTTATGAACTCCATCTTGGGGACGTAAAAAAGGTATTTTTCAAAGCACTCTACAGAAGCCTCTTCACTCTTGCATGACACACCCCACAAAATGGTGGCTTCGCTTACAATCGTTGCTCTTTACTTACTTGCAAGCTCACATGCACAAATGACATTCTCTCTCTCTCTCTCTCTCTCTCTCTCTCTCTCTCTCTCTATACATCATGCTGGTATGCGCAACTGTCCTCGTGGTTTCAGAGACACGGGTTCAGTATGGAAAGATTACCCCCCTTCCAATACTCTCTTGAGGCTCCATCATTGGCAATTACACGAACGGAGATTAATAAAATCATCCGACAGGATCTTATACAATTGAATACTAAGACGACATGGGTAGACCCTACACAAGAATTGGGCACGAAGATGGCCGACTACAAAGAAAACTTCCTACAACTATCTGAAGATGGATTTGTGATTCGCCCGAGTTACATGGATACCCACCTGTCTCATGGTTTGAGATGTGCTATTGGTCAGATTCGTACATCCTCACACCAATTGGAAATTGTATTTGGCAGATTTAGGGAAATCCCACCTGAGAGCAGAATTTGCAAGTTATGCGGAATGGAGCCGGAGATAGAATTACACTATATATGCCACTGCAAAGTATACTATGAGATACGTGGGCGTTTTCATTGCCTCTTTAAAGAAGGATTTGGACCTCTAGATAGAATCATGCAATACCAAGATCAAAGATGCTTAGGCTTGTACCTACTGGAACTACATCGGCACAGGGATAATCTAATGAGAAGACAAAGAGCACTACGGCCTCAGAGGCAGATCACAGACTTCTTCGGATCGAGAGAAGCAAGAGTGGAAGGGGAAGCAAGAGGCCAGCAGCCAACACAAAGGAGTACCCACATTCATACCAAAGGCACCCTTGTAGCAGGCTACAGTGTCACTTTCACAGGACACAGTTAGTATAGTGGTCTAGGTTGTTTCACACTGGACGGACCCTCTGGGTTGGGAGTGACACGTGGCAGTGGCAGGGTACCGACGGTGGTCTAGTGGACATCGTGGCCAGGTCACCACATGGCTGACATTTATGAGCCGTTGGTGGCCCTTTATGGTGTTACATATGAGTAGTAGCGGTTGGTCAGGGAGATATCTTCTTCACCTTTGGTCCAGCATCATGGTTCGAGGAGAGAGAGTCCTAGACAGAGCACATTAGCACCATCCCTGCACATCTGAGCCTCGACAACCCCATTGTACCTGTGAGTCCTGGGCTGGAGCTGAGGGTGCTGCCACGCCAGAGTCTGTACACGGTTCTTTGAGCTAGTCGAGTCCACATGTTCTGGTCCACTGTTGTGTCTCTGTTGTTATCCATTGTTTTTGTGTTTCATTCTGTTTGAGAGAGTTTCCATTTGTTTGAGTGAGATTGTCTCGCACATTGCACTGAGGGGCACCCACACTGTAGAGAGAACG
The DNA here is from genome assembly GCF_014529385.1 of Adiantum capillus-veneris. NCBI lineage: Eukaryota > Viridiplantae > Streptophyta > Polypodiopsida > Polypodiales > Pteridaceae > Adiantum > Adiantum capillus-veneris. The sequence continues at coordinate 73,679,012 of NC_140934.1, read as the reverse complement.
ACATATTATCCGCGCTACAGGTGCTCTCATTTTGGCGATCACGGTGGGACCTCAACTGAAGTCTCACTCCGTTGAGTACCTGGTTTCTTCGCTTCGCCTGTGCAGCCTGTTGGTCTGGTCTAGTTTCACCCTTGACAACTTAATCTAGCTGGTCTAGTCTCTCGCCTTGTTGGTCTTGTCCTCTCTCCACCCTGGTCCACCCAGTACTCGTCCTGGTCTAGTCCTTCTCGTCCCTGGTCTAGTCCTTCCTCGTCCTGGTCCAGCCAGGTGGTCTAGTCACTCGCCCTGGTCTAGTAGAGTCTAGACCAATGTTCAGCCAAGTGAAGGTTGTCTTGCCCAAGTGAAGGTCTTCTTGCCCAAAGCTTGGTGGGGTTGGCGGTTACTGCATAACACATACAAGGAGGTCTTTGGAGCTTCAAAGTGCACTACTGAGTCCTCTGAAGTACTACCACAGAAGGCGTCAACCCTTGGTGCCCAATAGAAGCATATTAACCCCATCACCCATACCTACTCATACTGCTACCTCCATTCCTTTGACCGGTTCTACATCCTCCAGGTCACCTTCTCCGGTAAGGCTCTCCCCCATTTTGTTACAGCAAGCTAGGGAGCAACAGACTTAGGAGCAAGAGGCCATGGAGGAGCTCACAAGTGTTCTGGCAAAGGTGAACATCAAGTTCCCTACCTTTAAAGGTCTCTCCGCAGAAGATGCAGACGACCATGCTCGGAGGTTTGTCTCTCTTTGCAAAGGTCGTGGCCTCAACAGAGAAGACGCATACCTAGTGCTCTTCCCGTCCACCTTGGATGGTCTTGCAGATAAATGGTACAGTCAGTTTGTTGAAAACCACTTTACTACTTGGACCATGTTAAGACAGCAGTTCTGTGAAGCTTTCCGACCAGGGGATTATCAAGAGAAGATTCTAGATGAGTTGGCCAACCTGTTGCTCCAGCCCAAGGAGACATTTGTAGAGCTCATGACCAGAACAAAGTCCCTGGTCGCCAAGATGCCTCAGCAACCAGGGGAATTCATGGTGAAGAAGTGGGTAGAGAAGGCTCTGCCTAAGACTTCTCAACAAAAGCTCAGAGAAAGTCTCCGTCCTGAAGCCAGTCTGGAGGACTTTGTTGCTACTGCTACTAGAATAGAGGGAGCAAGAAGGCAATTCACTGACTCTCCTCAGTTAGATACTGCCCCTGTACTCGTGGACAGTCCATCAGACCCTTTGACTTCTTTAAGAAGGGAATTGGAAGCCCTAAAGTTACAGCGGGCCCTTCACGAAGAGAGATCCTTCTCTCTCAGACAGGAGAAATCTCCACATCAAGAGGCTTATGATCAACTTAAAAGAGAGTTAGAAGAGCTCAGGTCTCAGCAGGAGACTAAGGCTATGGTATGGTGTAGTTCATGCCGCTCTCCAGCACACCCTCCACAGGACTGTCCCCTTTGCTCTTATTGCCACTTCTGCGAAAAATCGGGTCATGAAGATAAGGATTGCTACTATATAAAGGGATTGCACAAAATACAGCAAAGTCTTGGTCCTACTCTCCAACAGGGGTTAGCACCAGCATCCAACATGGTTTCCCACTACAGCCATCCCAACTACATGCCACCTTTGCTCAATACCCCTGCTGTCCAAGGTATGTCAAGTACTTTCCCGACTCAAAGTTTTTATAATGCTAATGCCACCTCAACCCCTCAGAGCTTCTACACTTCAGCCTCCAACTCCATGCAGCAACCACCTCGTCCCACGTTTCGTCCTTCCAATCGGCCCATACTCTGCTACAGATGCGGAGAATATGGGCATTATCAGAGCAAGTGTCCTGTACCTAAGGGGTCCCCTCCTTGTCGTCATTGCCCTGATTCAAAAGATCACTACAATAAGGATTATCCCACGCAAAGGGCATCCACGTCTTCAAGCTCGACTCAGAACCAGCAAGAATTCACCTTCCCAAAGATAAACTTGATTACTGTGAACATCGTGCCTCAACCATCACCTGCTACTCATGTGGTTAAGCCACTACAAAAGAAGGAGCCTGATGGTGTCCTTACTCGGGCACAAAGAGCAGCTCTTGGTCTCAATCTGCCCACAGGTCCACCTCGCCAATCCTCACTTCCTCAAGCTGTTCTATTTGATCCAAAGGACGACTCCTTCAAAATTGCTCAGAGCAAACCAACTTCCCTGTTATCTGACATTGATGGAGCCTTCTTGGAAGCAGTGGCTGACTTGGAACAGATTAAGGCCCCAACGGGAGCCCAGTTCGAAGGTGCCAAGCCCACAGCAGAAGCCATCTTGAAAAATACTTTTCAGCAGGTGTCACTATACGATATGCTAAGGCTCGACGCCACACTTAGAAGTGACACCCTGTCAGTCATTCAGTCTCTGTACCCGAGGGCTGGGCCTAGTGGCGGGCACCTCCCTGTACAGCCCTCAGAGTCTTATTTGATTTCCTATCCATCTGCTGTTAGGTGCAGCGGAATGAATGTTGTATTTTCTCAAGATTAGTGATCCTTATTGCTCAAGGTTCCTTTTAGTTCTTAGGGAAAGAGAGAGCTTGCCGTCTTATGGAGAGTGCTATGATCACGAACAAAGTGAGTGGATATTGTGCGTGCAAATGAATGAGACTGAGAGAAGGAGAGAGAAGAGATACGACACCCGAGAGGTTGTAAAACCCTACTCCGAAGGCCCCACTCTCATCGGCAAGAGTGGTCTATTTCTTGATTGCACAAAGGTGTACAATGCGTATGCAATGGACTATGCAACTTGGTCTATGCCGATGACGACGACGGTGACGACGACGACGATGGCTGAAATCTGAGATCTTCTAATCGCTGAATTTCGGGACTGTTTCGGTGGCTGAAAATGATTGTTTTGGCTGCGTTTTCTTGGCTGAAAAATGAGGTTTCTTAGGGCTGAAAATTGATGGTCTTTACGGGCTGAATCTACTACACTTTAGGTGAATAATGCCGGTCTTAATTTGCTGCTGAAATCCAAAAACGCCAGGGGCTGAAATTGGTCCTTCTGTCGCCGCGGTTCTGCAAATGCAAAAACGCTAGGCTGATCTGCTGTGTCGTGATGACGCCGGGGCTGATCTGCTGTGCACAAATCGCCAAGGCTGATCTAATGCAAAAACGCTAGGTCTTCTGTGGAGAAAACGCTAGAGTAGTCGCGGGGGTTAGTCTTGTTGAGAAGTTGCCTGATGAGAAAGGTGCTCCTGCTGCCTCTTCTGCCATTTAGTGCTAACTTGGGTTTGCTTATATATTAACTTAGCAAAATTGCCCTACCTACTTTTGTTGGAAAGTCACTTAAAAATAATAAGTGAAAATCCCAATAAATAGGAAAATAAGCTAAATGCACTGGAAAATTCCCCTAACTGATGCTGATGGATTCTGATGGGAATTCCGATGATCATGCTCTGTGCAACCGGAGGATATGCATCTATGCTAAGTGACTGGCATGCACGGTCTACAAATAGACTCACAAAAGTGTCAGATCACTGCTAATCTAGAATTGACTTGACTTGACTTGACTGAACCCTGCTGTGGTGTAGCTTGTCCACGGACACATAGGGTTGGGATGTGTCACGTGACATCCCCTCCTTTTCAAAGTGAGGTACTGGTACCGAACTGTGGCGTCGAGGGAGATCGCCAACAGCATCCGGAATCCTGGAAGGGACTCTTCGCCGGCCCACTCTGATGTGTGGGTCGTGCGGTACTTGAACTTCATAAAGGTCTGCAACGCTTGCTTCTTTGGGCCGCGCCGAAAGCGAGACAGAGTCTTTTGAATCTCCTTTCTTGCGTCAACTGCGTCTAGAGAGCTGCTTCTTTCGTCTTTAAGAATCTCCATGGCTGAAAATTCCTGAAACCATCTCCAACACAAAACCATGAACATACCCATTCCATGTAAAGTGAAGGAAACAAATCTTGTCTTCTCTAAAGACTGTGTATGCAATGTAGATAAACATAGAGACGGAGTGACAACCCGTTCATCAAACACATGCAAACAATGCACTCGAATCTTTTCTTTTTGATCGAAATCAATCAACTGTGGCAAATCACAATGGAAATGCCCATGCTTGGTGCTCATACTATCATGTGCTCTTTTGGAAACTGTGTCATGCCAAGGAAGAGACATGGAATGTGACTTCCTGACATACAAACATTTCAACTTTTAATGAACAATCCGCATACATTCGTGTTCATCCATGAGAGAAACGTGCTCAACATACAGTATGTCATGCCTAGCAAAAGGGATCACATAACGATGCTAACTAAAATACAGGAAACCTTCACAAATGAAACACTCGAACAATGCGTGCGTATCAATCATGCGAACACATAATACTTCCTGTGATGGTTCTTTGGACCAAGGCTCGAGAGCCAAGATCGGTTCGTCCTGAATGATCAAATCGTCCTGGGGGGGTTCTTTGGAATCTATCGAATCTTCTTGTGGGGGTTCTTTGGACCTCGACTCGAAAGTCGAGATCGGATCTTCGTGATTGATCGAATCTACAACGAGGTTAGTTTCGCTAGGAAAAGCATCCACTAACACATCATCCTTGTGAACAATCACATCGTCTTCATGCAACTCATCATGCTTGTGAGAAATCACATCTTGATCATGCAAATCATCATGCTTGTCTTTGTCATCCAAATTATTATGCAAATCATTGGCATCCAAATCATCATGCTTCACACAATCATGGAAATCCTGTGTGTCATGCTTTGGAGAAGAAGAAACGAAGAGAGTCTCCTTTTCCCGATCCTATTGAATCTGTGCCTGCATTCGAGAAAAAAGTCGCAACATCTCTTGCCTTATTGCTTTGTTCTCGTGATCAAACTTGGCTTGCATTTCTTTGTTCTAGCGATCAAATTCTGCTTCTCTTGCTTTGGCTTCCAAGCGTGCTTGCTCGCTCTGACGCGCTATGGCTGCCATTCCTTCTTTGTATTCACGATCTATGGCTGCCCTTCGTTCTTCGTAAGCCTTTCTTTCTGCTTCTCTTTCTTGGTCTAACTCGTCCATAGGAGTTCGTGCAATCTTTGTCGTAGATGGGGAAGGGTCGGAAAAACCTCTTGGTGAGGAAAATTCTTCTTCGCCTCTCTCATGCTCATCACCTCCAAGCGAAGTATCCATTCCGCTTCGAGTGATGACCATTCTGAAGTCGTGGGTTCTTGTTGGTCTTGGGTTCTTAAGTCCACGAGGAACTTGGGTTCTTGGGGGTCTTGGGTTCTTGAGGTCCTTGATTCGTGAGAATCTTGGGTTCTTGAGGTTCTTGAGGTTTTCTTTTGCTTGCAAATCGCGTTGGAGAAGGATCTTCTCTTCACCCGAGTTCTACCCTTTTCTGCGGGCGCACCCCTTGGCGGCCTTGCGCTCACACCAAGGTTGCTTTTTCCCACCTCACGTCGATTGGCCGGCCGCTAAGTGCACGGTCCGCTCTCAATGAGTGAAAAGAGACACAAGGGGAGACTGGACAACCCCTTCTTTCTTGGGATTCCTGTCACTCTTCAACAAAACACGATTAGGAATCGCCACGCCCAAGTAAACTTGAGTTCGTGCGATCACAACAAGCAAAAAATTCTTGTGGTTCTTGTGGTTCTTGTGGTTCTTCCCTTGAGTAATGCATAACACTTCCAAAGCTCTGATACCAATGTTAGGTGCAGCGGAATGAATGTTGTATTTTCTCAAGATTAGTGATCCTTATTGCTCAAGGTTCCTTTTAGTTCTTAGGGAAAGAGAGAGCTTGCCGTCTTATGGAGAGTGTGTTCGTGAGTGGATATTGTGCGTGCAAATGAATGAGACTGAGAGAAGGAGAGAAGAGATACGACACCCGAGAGGTTGTAAAACCCTCCTCCGAAGGCCCCACTCTCATCGGCAAGAGTGGTCTATTTCTTGATTGCACAAAGGTGTACAATGCGTATGCAATGGACTATGCAACTTGGTCTATGCCGATGACGACGACGGTGACGACGACGACGATGACGATGACGACGACGATGATGACGACGACGACGATGGCTGAAATCTGAGATCTTCTAATTGCTGAATTTCGGGACTGTTTCGGTGGCTGAAATGACTGTTTTGGCTGCGTTTTCTTGGCTGAAAAATGAGGTTTCTTAGGGCTGAAAACTGATGGTCTTTACGGGCTGAATCTGCTACACTTTAGGTGAAGAATGCCGGTCTTAATTTGCTGCTGAAATCCAAAACGCCAGGGGCTGAAATTGGTCCTTCTGTCGCCGCGGTTCTGCAAATGCAAAAACGCTAGGCTGATCTACTGTGTCGTGATGACGCCGGGGCTGATCTGCTGTGCACAAATCGCCAAGGCTGATCTGATGCAAAAACGCTAGGTCTTCTGTGGAGAAAACGCCAGAGTAGTCGCGGGGGTTGGTCTTGCTGAGAAGTTGCCTGATGAGCAAGGTGCTCCTGCTGCCTCTTCTGCCATTTAGTGCTAACTTGGGTTTGCTTATATATTAACTTAGCAAAATTGCCCTACCTACTTTTGTTGGAAAGTCACTTAAAAATAATAAGTGAAAATCCCAATAAATAGGAAAATAGGCTAAATGCACTGGAAAATTCCCCTAACTGATGCTAATGGATTCTGATGGGAATTCCGATGATCATGCTGTGTGCAACCGGAGGATATGCATCTATGCTAAGTGACTGGCATGCACGGTCTACGAATAGACTCACAAAAGTGCCAGATCGCTGCTAATCTAGACTTGACTTGACTTGACTGAACCCTGCTGTGGTGTAGCTTGTCCACGGACACATAGGGTTGGGATGTGTCACGTGACATCTGCTCCCCTCACCAATTATAAGAGTCCTCGTCTCACTGTATCTATTCTTGGGCACCAGCTATCCGGCATCATTGTTGATGGTGGATCTGGAATCAATTTGATGCCCGAATTCACTATGATGGCCTTAGGTCTAAAGCCTACCCGACCTGCTCCTTTCACTGTTACATTGGCCGATCAAAGAACAGTCTACCCAGTTGGCATAGTCGACAAGGTGCCTCTAAAGGTACAAGATTTCACTTTTAACTTGCATTTTGTGGTAGTTAGTCTTCCCCAGGTTGAGGGCGGATTTCCCTTGCTTATTGGAAGACCATGGCTGCGACACACTAAAGCACTCCACGATTGGGGAAACGATGCAATGTGGATACATACTTCTGGCTCCCCGATGCAACCGATTCTCTTAGAAGGAGGTATGGATCCCGTGGTGCAACAAGTTTCTTTGTCAATGGAAACCAATCCTGAACATGAACAGCCTACTCTACCTGACGGGTCGGATGAGGATCTGTTGGAATGGTTGGATGCTACCAAGTCTATGCCTTGTTATGGAGTCTCTATGCACTGTTTGCCTGAAGGTACACCCTTTTCAAATGTTTCCATAGTTACGAAACTTAATGAGCCACCTGAGCCTTTGAAGAAGCAGAGAAACAGGAAGAAATCTCCTCTACAGGAGTTCACTCCCCCTCAAACATCAACCCCTTTGGTGTCTCTTTCTTCTTCGACCAGAAGAAAGCTCTCCTCTGTGTCTAGCAAACTCCATTCTCAGAGCCCGTCCTGCAAGATGAATTCCAAGATCTTGATAGCTGTCTTGCTCATGATAGCGGTCTGCTCCTTACTTGTACCTAGCTACCCTTACCCCCTCGAACTTACCCACAATCAAAATGCCCACATCCTTCGGGTTCACAGTTGTGGCAAAGAGATCATCAAGAGCGCCGAACATTGTTGTTCCCATCATCTACATGAGAGTCACCAAAACAATAGAGAGCAGGCACTAATGTTCTCCCCTGCTAATGCTATTGTAGGCTCCTGGCGGCAGGCCCTCCATTGGTGTTGGCTCCTACAGAATCCTCCCTTGGTGCAGCAGGCCCTCCATTGGTGCTGGCTCCTACAGAATCCTCCCTCGGTGCAGGTTCCTGCATTCTGTTGTTCAGCAGATGGAATTGTCGACCGCTTGTCTACCCCTAGCTCTCTCCCCACTCCCCCTCGTCCCTACCCACCCCAAACCCTATCGCCCTACCCTCCCCTCCCTTGCCCTCGCCCCTACCCTCCCCCTCGCCCCTACCCACCCCACCCCCTCTCACCCCTACCCTCCCCCTTCCCCTCGCCCCTACCCACCCTTGCCCACCCCCTCACCTCCTCTCGCCCCTACCCACCCCACCCCCTCTCGCCCCTACCCTCACCTCCTCTCGCCCCTACCCACCCCCTAACTCCCCCTCGCCCCTACCCACCCCAACCCCTCTCGCCCCTACCCACCCCCTAACTCCCCCTCGCCCCTACCCACCGCAACCCCTCTCGCCCCTATCCATTGGTCTCACCCCAGCCCACCCCCTCTCGCCCCTATCCATTGGTCTCGCCCCAGCCCAGTTAGAATTCGCCCCTATCTTTGGTCTCGCCCCAGCCCAATTTGGCTCGCCCCTATCCAATCGCCCCTACCCACCCCCTCACTTCCCCTCGCCCCTCCTCCTCCCCTCCCCCTCTCTCTCTCTTTCAATTTTCATCTGCGCCACCTTGGTTTTTTTCAAACTCCCGCCCGCCGCTTTTCACAAATGACCCGATCAGCCTCTGCTTCCGATGTGGCCGAGCAGACCATCTACGATTTCACAGATAAGGATATTGATGGGAAGGATGTGAGCTTAAGCACCTTCAAAGGCAAGGTCCTGTTGATCATCAATGTAGCTTCTCGCTGCGGTCTTACAACTTAGAATTACAATGAACTGGCAGAGCGATATAGCAAGCTGAAAGATCAAGGTTTTGAAATTTTGGCATTTCCTTGTAATCAGTTTGGAGGGCAAAAGCCTGGAACGAATCAGCCAATCAAAGAATCATCTGTGGCCATTCTGTTGTTGCTTCTGCAATCATTATGGAGCTTAACCTTAATTGCGGCCTTACTCGGGCTTATGGTCATCTCTCGTTTGGAGGAGAGTGTTATTGCAATAAGATGAAAGGTTCATCTATAAGCATGGACCAGGTCATTTTTTCTATCAGTATGGTTATGGAGGATAAATATGCGCTGGATCCAAACCAAGCAAGTACCTACAGCATTTGAGTCCGTTTTGGGGCAGTGCTTTGCGTGCCAAGTTGCAGATTTCGTCCGCCGTCCTCTTCTTACGCCACAGCAGTAGACACAGATGGAGGCTCCAGCTTCGCCACAGAGGGACTCGCCCGAAGCCCCCTCGCCCGACCCCGCTGAGCCCACCATTCGACTTGCTCTTTCACCGACTGAGCAAGCGAGCCTTGCCGCTGAGGTAGAGCGTTTGCAGGCGACTTCGGTCATCTACAAGATTCTCGGCACCCGACCTAGCAGAGGAGAGCTGCGTGACCTTCTCCAGGCTTGCCTTCTCGCAGAGGTGGGCAAGATCTTGGATGTCCAGATTCTCGGACGGGGTTACTATCAGATTGAGTTTGAGACCTCCGAGATGGCGTCCAAGGTCATAGCTATGAGTCCACTGGCCATCCGAGCATCACGCGCCCACTTTCGACAGTGGCGACATGATTTTGACCTGGCTGTGGATGTTCTAGTAGAGGAGGCAGACATCCCCATCTCAGTCTACTTTCCGGGTTTACGGAGGGAGTACCTACCACTTCTTTCCAAGATCGGCTCCGCCATTGGGACTGCCCTGGAGTCACCTCGTACGGCAGCATCAGTAGCTGCCAAGGCGGCTGGCATCCCCTTAGTTCGAGTTTTGGTCAGAGATACCCACACGCTCCCGAAGGTTATCCTTCTACCTCGGGTGAGTGGGGGTTGGTTTAGACAGAGTGTGGAGTACTCGGGCCTCCCGAACCAGTGCTTCATTTGTCGACAGATGGGCCACCTAGCGAAGGCTTGTCCACAGAGGAAGCCGCGACTTGCACCACAGCCTTAGCCCCAGCCTGCCAGGGCTGGCCCGCAGCCACAGTCAGCGGCACAGTGCACACATGCAGAGCCACCCTCCGAGCCTGGGGCTCCAGCGGATGAGGGGTGGCAGCAGGCCCGTGGCTGATGACGCCAGGGGCCACAGCGTCAGCCTGGCACTCAGAGTGGCCCTCAGGTGCCTACTCAGCAGCAGTGGGTTCCCACGGGGAACCGCTTTGGTCCTCTTGAGCAGGAGGAGATCCTTGCACCAGCCCCCACCTCCGCTTCACCCTCGACAGCGGCTCCCCCCCCCAAGAGTTTCCCCCCTCTTCCTCATCCTCCCCCCCGCCTTCTGCTCCCGTCACCTCTCCACCTCGCCCCTCTACCTCTGTCACCCCATCCGGCCCCTCTTCTCCTCCGCTCCCCCCAGCTCCTTCTCCCCCCCCCCCTCCTGCTCCAATTCCACAGTCGACTCAGGAGAGAGGTCCCTCTCCGGCGGCTAGGAGATCTCTTGGCAGCACCTTTGCCACGAGTCACCTAGCGAGAGAGGGTCAGCCCTTCTTGCGTCCCCCTTTGCAGATTCAGACTTCTTCCCTTGCAGCTATCCCTCGTGGTCTGACGAGCATTGACCTCAGACGCTGCTAGGACTTCTTCGACTACGGGTTCACTCGTTTTCCCGGCGATTCCGCAGCAGACCATGAGGGAGCCTGCTTCAGGGTCCAGGCTTTGTTCCTCGCCGCTAGGGGGACAGAGGCCTTGGACTCAGCAGTTGGTTTCTCCTTCCCCCTCTGTGGTAGGGCCGAGACAGAGTGGTCCCTCAACTCAGTGTTGGGATGGTTGCATACACAGGTCCTAGAGTTCTCTCACCACATGGGAGAACTTGGAGTTACAGATTTGCTGCAAACTTTGTGGCCATTGGCCAAGTTTGCGGTGACACCCCCAGACTCAGCAGGATGTAGGCACATTGTGGTGTACTTCTTTACTGATACGCAGTGTTTGCCTTGCTATGTATACATTCATGAGGACTCCTGGACAGAGGAGGTTGCTTTACGCACGGCCCGCTCTGCTTGGGCTTGGGCTAGGCACTCACTGCAGTCACGCCTATCTAGAGGACACTCGGATGCGGATTACTCCCCATCCAAGCCAGCCTCGAAGATAGCTCGTCTTGCTGCTGCGGCAGCATCTGTTCTCTCTCGCTCCCCATGAGGATCGTCTCATGGAACGTGCAGGGACTAGGTGGGCCCCAGTTTCAGCGACAGCGGGGCCGATTGCGTCAGGAGCTTCAGCGTTGCCTTGTGGGAGGAGAGATTGATCTCCTTATGCTTCAGGAGCACCATCTGTGTGAGAGCCGCATTCGGCGATGTGGTCAGATTTTGCGTGGACGATATGATACCTTTTGGTCAGCTGCTTTTGGACCTGGAGGCATCCAGGGTGGGGTATGTATGACTATTGCGGCAGCAGGCCATTGTGGGCAGAGGGATTATTGTGCCAGGCAGGGCTCAGTGGATTACCATGAAGGTTCAGGGTTGCCTTGTGGGCTTCCTGAACATCTATGCGCCCAATGTGGCCAGTGCTCGTGCAGAGTTTTGGTCACAGATTGTTGAGTCTTTGCCGCAGGCCGATCATTGGTGTATAGGAGGGGACTTCAACATGTTGGAGGACCCTTCTGACAGGATTGGTGGCAGCCATGCTATTGTGCATGGAGTCAAGTTGGCAGCTTGGGAGAGGTTGTGTATGACTTTGAGGGTCTCGGATACCTGGCAGTAGTCTGGTTTTGTGAGGCCCCCAGACAGTCTTGCCTTCTCTAGATCGGACCGCAGAGTGGGGGGAGTGAATCTATCGCAGATAGATCGCTTCTACACTAGTGACCACTTCAGTGACTGGGGGGATTAGTGGGCATCCTGGCAGGGACATCCTTCTCGGACCATGCACCAGTGATCCTCACAGTGGCAGACAGGTAGAGGAGTGGGAGCACGATGCTTCGCATCCCAGAGAGGGTCTTGTTGGACTCAGCACTCAGAGAGAGGGTAGAGGCTCTCTGGATAGAGGACATGGACAGCCAGGTTACACCTGCAGACAGAGTGGCCTCAGGCCTAGCTCAGCTTAGCCACTTTTTTCTTCAGGGGTCTCTGGCTCGTCGGGCTACAGCGAGAGAGGAGGAGCAGTGTCTCAGACGAGGCATTGCTTCACTACAAAGGATGCAGGAGCAGCATCCAGACAGTCCATGGTTAGAGGAGAAGTTACAGCAGGCTCGACAGGAGCTTGCTAGCACAGAGGAGAGGCGTCATGAGTTTGCCTTCCACCGACAGGCATCTCAGTGGACTCAGGTGGGTGACAGAGTGATTGGTGCTTTGTTTGAGACAGTGGGACCTCGGCACTCGCATGCCGAGGTCAAATGAGGAGGCCCGATGGGTCAGTTGCTTGTGAGCCCGAGGATATGCGTGCAGTTGCTACTGACTTTTACCATGAGTTACTGTCGGCTGAGCCCCAATCAGAGCGGCAGGATGCATGCAGGAAGCAGGTTTGGGCACAGATGCCTTGTCTTGTGACAGAGGAGATGCGCCAGAGGCTAGAGATGCCACTTCAGCTTGAGGAGCTGCACACGGCTCTTAGGGCCCTCCCTCGTGGTAGCTGTCCAGGTGAGGATGGTTGACTCCCAGCTTTTTCTTGGAGTACTGGGACCTGCTTGGCCCATATCTTTGTAGTGCTTTTCAGTACATTTTGCACAGAGGGGTGATGCCTGACAGCATGAGTGAGGGCCTGATCTACCTCATTCCCAAGGAGGGTGGCTCCTTGGATGAGATTCGACAGTGGCGCCCCATCACCATCCTCAACTCAGCCTACAAAATTCTTGCCAAGGCTCTGAGTTTGAGGATTCAGCCACTTTTGGAGAGTCTTATACATGGGACTCAGACAGGTTTTGTCAAGGAATGCAGTATCCTTGACAACATCTTTACTTTCTGGGAGGCTTCTGCCCTTGCACGACTCCGTGGTGAGGACCTTGTGATTCTTCTTCTCGATTTGAGAAGGCATACGACAGAGTTGACTGGACTTTCTAGAGGGCACTTTAAGCAGGATGGGCTTCTCAGATGCTTGGATTAGAGGGGTGTAAGCTTCGTACAGACAGGCTCACAGTCAGGTGCTTTTGGCAGGAGGTAGAGGTGAGCGCTTCATGCTCACACGCTCGGTCAGACAGGGTTGTCCTCTTGCCCCCTTTCTCTTTCTGTTCTATGCGGAGGCGATGAGCAGATTTTTAGTGTCACAGCAGGTTGGTCTGCGGGGCTTAGCACTCCCATTCGCGGAGATGAGCTACTGGACGCTGAGTTTGCCGATGACTCAGCCTTGTACTTAGAGGGCCAGGAGGCCAATCTGCACAGATGTGAGCAGGGTTTGGAGACCTTTTGTTGTGCATCGGGCATACTGATCAATTGGAGAAAGACAGTGGCTTTCTCGGTTGGTAGTGCTCCTGTGCCATATTGGATGCCAGGAGAGGGTTTCAGGTGGATTCCCCCAGGGACTGCAGTTCGGTACTTGGGTTGTTACGTTGGTTTGGACTTGTCTCCCGAGCAGCAGATTGCTCCTCTTCTCCTGTCCGTCAGGAGAAAGCTGTTACATTGGAGCTCAGCACGACTTTCGTTGGCTGGTAGAGTAGTAGTTGCCAACCAGATGTTGTTGGCAACTATGTGGTACATCACTTCCTGCTCGATCTTCTCGAGTTCTTATATCAGCCAAGTAGAGAGGCTGATCAGAAACTTCCTTTGGTCAGGACGTGACACTCAGATAGCCCGAGCCAAGGTGGCTTGATCGGTCATCACGCTTCCTTGTTCTCAGGGAGGGCTTGGGATCATTGATCCAGCACAGCAGAGCAGAGACCTTCTTGGGAAGTTCGTAGTCAGAGGACTTCTTCCAAGTGAGGAGCCCTGGAAGGAGTTCTTGTTGCAGAGGCTTCGTGCCAAGGTGCCTCAGTTAGGAGGCCCTTGGCAACCTTCGACCCAATGGATCTTTACAGAGTTGCGCCGAGTGGGTTTGAGCAGGAGACTGGAGGACCGCTTCGCTGTGAGTTTGCTTCGATCTTGGGAGCTCTTACGGCATGGCCTGGAGCAGAGACAGCCGACGTGCACGGAGGAGCGCCTACGGTAGCCCCTCGTCTAGAACCCCATGGTTAGCACTCAGAGAGGCCACTTGGTTGGTAGTCGGCCTCATGTTTCATGGGGTCCCATGGCAGCAGGTCCAGCGCGCTCTCTAGGTGACTGGCTAGCGTTCACAGGTTTGTCAAAGGAGATGCAGGGTTTCCAGCTACTACAGGGCATGAGAGGGGTGCAGAGCATGTGTCAGGACATCTCAGAGTCAGTTCCAACTGAGTGGCTCACGTTTCTCGAGCCAGTAGCACCCCGGTGGATGGGAACCTTCACACGACTGGAGGTTCTCATTTCAGTCAGGGCCTGCTCAGAGACTGTCCCAGCCCAGTTCTTCGAGATTCAGGGTGGGGGACGATTACAGCGAGTTGCAGTAGAGGCCCCGCAGGTAGCAGAGTGCTGCTTCCAGAGGATCTGAGTTGTGGGCATCCATGGGAGGACTTGCGTCATAGACCCTGACCCAGCAGCTCTTGAGACTGGACACTGGAGGCTATGGGCTTGGGAGTGTTGTCCACTGGCACGAGTACAGTGGGATCCTGGTGAGTGGCTATGGAGGGACCCCTTCTCTTCTGCAGACCACCCAGGAGTCCCATTCTTTCAGTACACTGTTCGGCTTGGACGTCATATACTTGCAGCACAGAGAGAGGCCCGCCCCGCTGCAGCACGTCATTGGCAGGAGGAGGGCCTCATACTCGAGTTCTTGGCAACATTTTGGCAGAGGCTGTGGGACTCCAGACAGCCGAGGTGCGTCACTTTGTTTCAATGGCTGGTTGCACACAGAGCCATGGGCCTGGGCCTGGGCCTTTCTACACCATTGTCCAGGGTGTGCTCAGATGGCACTACCGTCCACCTGTGTTGCTCTTCCCTCCTCCCATCTCTTGATTTAGCCTCATTGTATATATGTTGTTCTTTCATTGGGAGAGTCTCCCCATCATGTTTTGTTGTAGCCCTCTCTTGCAGAGGTGGTTGTAGCCCTATGGGCAGTTTTCATTAACTAATAGAAGGATCTTTTTCTCGGAAAAAAAAAAACTTACAGATGCTGGCCGAGGGGCCTAAACCCTAAGAAGAACAAGTAGCAGAAGAAGAAGTCCTACCATCTTATGGGGACCCCATCTGATGGGGCCCCAGTGACATAAAGGGATTAAAATAAAGCAGGACTCACACACACAACTGATGACGTGGCAGCTGTACGGACGCTCCGCGTTTTGCGCTGACTGATGACGTGGCTGCTGTATGGAATTCTGCAAATCACGCTGGCAGCTTTTTGGCATTGCTTTTGGACCAGAAGCTTTTGAGTTTTGAAGGCTTTTCATTTAAACTTGTTAGATGCAGCGAAATGATTGTTTGCGCTTTGCTCAAGATGAGTGCTCCGAACTGTGCTCAAGGTTCCTTTTAGTTCTTATGGAAGGGAGAGCCTTCCGTTCTTAATGGAAAGTGCTATGATCACGAACAAAGTGAATGGACAATGTGCGTGTAAGTGTATGAGACTGAGAGATAGGGAAAGAAGAGAGATACGACACCAAAGACGTTGTAAAACCCTCCTCCGAAGGCCCCACTCTCGTCGGCGAGAGTGGTCTACTTATTGATTGCACAAGTGGTACAATGCGGATGCAATGGACTGATGCAACTAGGGACTATGCCGATGACGACGACGGGGATGACGACGACGACTTTAGGGCTGAAATCTGTGGTCTTCTATCTGCTGAAAATCTGCAAATCTTTGGGCTGTTTTGGGTGGCTGAAAATGACTGTTTGGCTGCGTTTTTATGGCTGAAAATGGCTGCTGTCCTTGACTCCAAAACGCTGGTTTGATGCGGCGATTGAGGGTTGAAAACGCTGCCCAAATGCAGTTCCAAAGCTGCGTTTTTGTATGCTGAAAAACGCTGGATGAATATGTTGAAAAACGCTGTCTGCTAATGTTGGAAAACGCTGGCTGCTGCAAGGCTTGATGGCGATCTAGAAACGCTAGAGGATAGGGATCTGCTGCGGTCAAGGACTGCTGAAAACGCCAGGCAGAGGTGGAGTCTGGCGATGGCAAAAACGCTAGGATTGGGAGGATTGCCGGCGATAAGGTGCTTGATGGGGGTTCCTGCTGAGAAGATGCCTGTTGAGCGGGAAGCTCCTGCTGCCTCTTCTGCCAGAAAGTGCTAACTTGGGTTTGCTTATATATTAACTTAGCAAAATTGCCCTACCTGCTTTTGTTGGAAAGTCACTTAAAAATAATAAGTGAAAAATGTCAAAAATAGGGAAAATAGGCTAAATGCACTAGAAAATTCCCCTGACTGATTCTGATGGATTCTGAAGGGAATACTGATGATCATGTTGTGTGCAACCAGAGGATATGCATCTACACTAAGTGACTAGGCATGCACGGTCTACGAATAGACTCACAAAAGTGCCAGATCACTTCTAATCTAGACTGACTGGACTGACTGAACCCTGATCATGCTATAGCTTGTCCACGGACACATAGGGTTGGATGTGTCACGTAACATCCCCTCCTTTTCAAAGTGAGGTACTGATACCGAACTATATGGTGTCGAGGGAGATCGCCAACAATGTCTAGAATCCTGTGAAGGACTCTTCGCCGGCCCAGTCTAATGCGTGGGTCATGCGATCCTTGAACTTCATAAAGGTCTGCAACGTTTGCTTCTCTGGGCCGCGCCGAAAGCGACTCAAAGTCTTCTGTGGCTCCTTCCTTGCTTCAACTTCATCTAGAGACCTGCTTCTTTCGTCTTCAAGAATCTCCATGGATGAAAATTCCTGAAACCATTTCCAACACAAAACCATGAACATACCCATTCCATGTAACGTGAAGGGAAAAAATCTTGTCTTCTCTAAAGACTGTATGCAATGTAGATGAACATAGAGACGGAGTGACAACCCGTTCATCAAACATATGCAAACAATGAGATTGAATCTCTCTCTTATGATCTAGAGCAATCAATTGTGGCAATTCACAACGGAAATGCCCATGCTTGGTGCTCATACTTTCATGTGCTCGTTCGGACACTGTGTCATGCCAAGGAAGAGACATGGAATGTGACTTCCTGACATACATACTTTTCAGCTTTTCATGAAAAATCCGCATACGTTCGTGCTCATCCATGAGAGAAACGTGCTCAACATACAATATGTCATGCCTAGGAAAAGGGATCACATCCCCATGGACAGACTGCCCCCTTTCCAGTACTCTCTTCGGACACCCTCAATGTCTCTTACACGGGTGGAGATTACTAGACTCATTCGTCAGGACCTGCTTCAGCTGGATACCAGGAGGACATGGATAGAGCCACCACAAGAGTTGGGCACAAAGATGGCTTTCTATAGAAAGCATCTTCTCCTCACAGGAGATTACTAGACTCATTCGTCAGGACCTGCTTCAGCTGGATACCAGGAGGACATGGATAGAGCCACCACAAGAGTTGGGCACAAAGATGGCTTTCTATAGAAAGCATCTTCTCCTCACAGGAGATGGTTTGTGATTCGACCCAGCTACATGGACACACATATGTCTCATGGTTTACGGTGTGCTATTGGTCAGATACGCACATCCTCACATCAGCTGGAGATTGAGACTGGTAAATTCAGAGGGATACCAACAAACAGTAGGATATGCCGCTTATGCCAACTAGAGCCAAAGACAGAGCTACATTACATGTCATTGCACAGTGTGATACGGGGCCGTTTCCACTGCTTATTCAGAGAGGGTTTCGGTCCTTTCTCCAGGGTCATGAGTTATGAGGATCAGAGATGTCTTGGGCTATATCTACTTGAGTTATACAAATATAGAGACACTTTACTGGGGAGAGATAGAGAGAGACAGTCCCAGAGACAAATTACAGATTTCTTTTCACTAGATATGGGACAGCCAAAGATGCAACCATCACTGCAGAGCTCGTCCCATACTCATTCGACCACTAGCGGCACTCTCATCGACCGAGCACTGGAGCTACGGAGATCCAGACGGCCACGATTGAGGAGAGGGGCTACACAGCATCGACGGAGACTACAATAGAGAATTTGAGCCATACTCTCTAGACATCCAGAGTGCAGATGAGGATGGATTCTAGTAGTAGTATCTTTGTTCTAGTTCTTTTGTACCCAGACATGGTATTAGATTCACCATTTTGTAACAGATTGGTCTCATAGGTCATTTTGGCTTTTTGAAGACGTTAATATAACAATATATTTCATCTCTCTCTCTCTCTCTCTCTCTCTCTCTCTCTCTCTCTCTCTCTCTCTCTCTCTCTCATTTTGTATGCGCAACTGTCTTCGTGGTTTCAAAGACACACGTTCAGTATGGAAAGATTACCCCCCTTCCAATACTCTCTTGAGGCTCCATCACTGGCAATCACACGAACGGAGATTAATAAAATCATCCGCCAGGATCTTATACATCTGGACACTAAGAGGACATGGGTAGACCCTACACAAGAATTGGACACAAAGATGGCCGACTACAAAGAAAACTTCCTACAGCTATCTGAAGATGGTTTTGTGATTCACCCAAACTACATGGATACCCACCTGTCTCATGGTTTGAGATGTGCTCTTGGTCAGATTCGTATATCCTCACACCAACTGGAAATTGAATTTGGCAGATTTAGGGGAATCCCACCAGAGAGCAGAATTTGCAAGTTATGCGGAATGGAGCCGGAGACAGAATTACACTACATATGTCATTGCACCGTATACTATGAGATACGTGGGCGTTTCCATTGCCTATTTAAAGAAGGCTTTGGACCTCTAGATAGAGTCATGTAATACCAAGATCAAAGGTGGAACTACATCGGCACAGGGATAATCTAATGAGAAGACAAAGAGCACTACAACCTCAGAGGCAGATCACAGATTTCTTCGGATCGAGAGAAGCAAGAATGGAAGGAGAAGCAAGAGGCCAGCAGCGAGCACAAAGGAATACCCACATTCATACCAAAGGCACCCTCATTGACAGGGCGACTGAGCTTAGGAAATCGAGACGACCACGACCGAGATGCAGAAGCACACTTCATTGGAGGAGACTACAACAAAGGATTAGAAGCATTCTAGGCAGACACCCAGAATGCTCCTAAGAAGTTTATCTAATACTTTGTATTTAGTTTTTCGCTTTTTTTTTTTTTTTTTTTCGACACACCAGAGGGCCCACAGGGGGAGGTGCTTATCCCTTCCAAATATTAGCCATGTTACATGGTCGGGCAAGGGCCGCGTACCATCGGGCAAGAGCCACGCGTAGGCATCACCATGGCCACCTAATTGATGCACCACATGCTGGGAACGACGGAGAGAACTCGTAGCAACCAGCTAGGAACCTCTTCCTCGGGTGACCCACCCGAGGAGGAGGATGCACTCGAGTGTCCAAGGGCAAGAGCCCTAGCAACGTGAACACCAGGTGAGCACAAGGTGTCCCTCTAGAGTGTGACCCAATAGGGGATCTGAACCCACAACCCGTAGGTTGAGAGGCCAAAGCCTTACCGTTAGACCAACTCTTTGGGGACTTTTTCGCATTTATTTTCACAATCTCACACTTTTCAGACATTGTACCAGATTTTCAGACATTGTACCAGATTCACCACTTTTGTATCAGTTTGGTCTCATAGGTCACTCTGGCCTTTTGAAGACGTTAATATAACATTTCATCTCTCTCTCTCTCTCTCTCTCTCTCTCTCTCTCTCACACACACAAAATAACACACATGCATGCATAGTGTTTATGACTTGCCTGTCATGTCCCCATTCCAACAGTATTTCTGCTTGTTTGGAGTCCTTGTTTGTGTGTTGTACTAAGGTGTCTAGTGAGCTCAATCCAATTGTGTTTGTCAGCTTGGATTTGCGACAACGTTTTTTACACAATGCGTTATATCGATTTTTAACAGCATTATCAGTCCTGAAATTTGAATAAGTGACCGCTTAGATTAACTATGTGGAACTGAACATATGGCTTCAGCAAGTAAAAACAATTTACCTGCCTGGAACAAGTTTGGCTATCTCAGTCCAACGATTTCCATAAGCATTGTGCCCCTAGTAAGAATTATTAATATTTCAAACATTAATCGAAACGATTGTTGTGTGTAGTTTACTATCGTCATCAAAAGTTTGCACACTTTCAAAAATCTTTATGCGTACTCTACATACATACTACTGGTAGCTTCTCTCTCTATTATATTCATTAGTGGCTAGATTCCTCCCAACTCAACATCGGCACCCTCGCTCCCTCAATTTGTCATTTGTTGCGTCAAACAAAAGCAAACCCCGGATGGTTCCGATCCCTTACCGATCATAAATTGAGTCTTGCGTCTCTCGATCTACGCCAACCGAGCACCATCAGTTGGCTGCACTTACAGAGCACTAAGAAATAAACAAAAATCTGCTTCCCCGTCGTCCACCTCCCTGCACCCTGGTCCGCCGCCTTGCACATGGGCAGGCCTGCTGCTGCATCCCCGCCCCTGCATCCCCGTCCTTGTCCCTGCCTCCACCTTGTGCTTTGTCCCTCCCTCCCTTCTTCGCGTGATGCTGCATCTGGAAAGATTCGCTTGTTTTTAGTTTTTCGAAATCGTTAGGACATATTGCGTAGATAATAAATTTTACCCACGATCTTATAATGACAAGTTGCACAATGTGGTGATATATTCTGAAAAGAATTCAAAAAAGTCAGATGAAAATATGGTGTCCAGACATTTTTGTGCCAAAGAGAGGCAAATGCATGAATGACGGATTTTGAAGGTTTTCGATCCTGTACTTGAGAGAGAGACATACATGATTGTCTGCATTAACCTTGAGAAGGATGATAAAGATGGGTGTGTGTGTGTGTGTGTGCACCCATGCATGTGTAGTGGGAAGAGTACGAATGGTTTCTCCCATCTGCTCGGCCAAAGGTGGTATCAAAGCTTTTGTTCACAGATGTGAAAATAGATTATTTGTGTAGAAGAGGATTGTCGACAACCTATGGAGCGGTAAATTGCTAGCGGATTTCTTTCTTTATGCAGCAATAAATTGTGCAAAATCATCAAGGTTGCTTGATGGAGGCTCGAGAGTCGGCAACATTAGTTTTGTTAGGTCGTTAGTAATTACATGCAGCGAAGTGAAGGAGAAAAGCTATGGTAAGGAACTTAAAAGGAAGACACGCTTGCGTGGGAACCACTCCTTGGACACAAGAAACTTGAAGATCATCCTCCTGGAAAAACGTTATAGGCAGGGCTAGAAAAATACATTTTTCTTAACCGAAGAAAATAAGGGCAAACTTGAAATGCTACCGGTTTTTAGGTCAAAATTTGAAGCTTTTGCAGGTATTAACGCTAAAAGTTGTGTAAATTTACCGGTTTTCTTCAAGGCAAGCTCAAAATCTAACTGGGATTTTATGATTTTAGCCGGTTAAAATACACTGTACCCCGGTTTTTTTCTAACACTGGTTATAGGTACAACCAAAGCAGGTCACCTAGGCATAAGGGTCGTTCTCATCTCCTATAGCACGGGCTAAAAGTGCTCCCTCTACAACCTACAACTTCTTCTCCTCCTCCCATCATCGTCTCAATTTGGTTAAGAGAAAGTGTAACCAATTGGAAACCTAAAACCACACAAGAAGAGGAGGTGGGAGGGTAGGGTGTGTGTGTGCGCGCGCGCGAGTGATGAGTTTCCGCAGAAGCCGAAGGAGGAGCAGCAAATACATTCCCAAAGTGTGAAGCCATGGCATCAGCAAGCTCATGGTTTGAGGCCGTCCAAGAGCCCAATCGGAGCATAACCCTCTTGATGGTTTGAGAGGCTCTTGAATGGTGTAGGTGCTTAAAAAAATGTTTCGAGGCACATCCCTTATCCACAAATGCTTGATGTCGAGCACGAGCCTGTCATTTATCTAGTTTGCGTTTATCATTATGTTGCAAACATCTCACATAGTGTTGTCAATTCACATTCAATCAATAGGCGTGTATCAACCAAACGATGGAGCTTTTGATAAACACATTTGGCATCCTCAACATCCCCACGTAACTGATGCATGTAGTACTTGCCATAATCCTGAATCACACATTGCAAGCGCATGATGAAACGTTACTATGTAATATCAAGATCAGCATGAACTTGGGCGATGAGTGGGGGAATAACATCATGAATCGTCTCGTGAAGCAATGGAGGTTGATTTTATTGAAAATGAATTGCACTAAGTGTTACTTGCTCTTGCCCAACGGCATTCCCCTGGTTGGAATGGGCTCACTATGGAATTTTTTCGCCTTTTTGGAGCCCTTAAAAGATCCTTTACTCTACATGATGAATCCTTGACTCTACATGAGAAATGTTGCATGGACTACACAAAACTTGTCATTATCTTGGAAAGAAGGCTTGCTAAAATTATTACCCAAACACGCACTTTGTGAGCATTTCTCTCATTGGCAGCCGATCACTCTTATGCCGGTCATATACAAAATATTGGCTAAGATGATTGTTCACTTCACAAAGCCTCTTTTTGCGGGTATCCATCCGGCTTAGTATGGCTTCATCCCTTGTCGCCAACTCATGGATAATCTGGCTAATGTCTTAGTTGGAATGGAATATGCCAAATATACCCAGCAAGATGTACTCGTGATGTAGGTAGACATTGAAAAGGCCTTTGCTATGGTACCGTGGGATTTCATTGCTAACACAATGCGACCCTTGGATTCGGTTCTAAGTTAGCCAATGTTGTGAATTATTGTATGCTGTAACATTTAATGGCCTAAAATCTTATGTGTAGCGGAAATTAGCATGAACATAGTGGGCATTTCATTAGAATAGATTCCTAATGAGAATTACAAGAGTGCTTGGGTGGAGAGAGAGCAACAAAAAGCATAAGACCTAGTTAGATAGCATCGACAATACTTTCAAAAGAGAGAGAAATTAAGCTATTGACAACAGTTGAGGACCGGATTTGCATGGAGCCGGTCCCCCCTCCAAAAGGCTTTGTATTATGGTTTCTCCCATCAAGAGAGACATTGTACAATACAATTCTTTGTGTTCCTTCAAGACTAGCTAGTGCAATGAAGATGGAAGCTTCATACACCAAGCAAAACACTTAATCAAACACAACTTGAATTATCCCCGTTCTCAGACCCAAGACCTCACACACCTTCGAAGATGGTGAGAGCTAGCAAGGTATGAGAGTAGATTGAGAGGAAAAAGGAGTATCTTACGAGAAAGATGTACATCTCCTCACATAATCACTCATATTAGCATAGCTTAGCTTAGTAATTAGCTTGGTAGAGGAGATGAGCATGCATTGAAGCTTGGCTCTTGGTTGGATTTGCATCCACATGCCAAGAGAGTGTTGATGTAGGCTTCTATCTCACAAGCTTGGAGTAGGTGATGAGCTCTCCATTAAAGCTTGGGAGGAGATAGAGTATTCTTCCTTCACACATGGTCAAGTGTGAGTGTGTGTGTGTCAATGCCAAGCAAAAATCAGCCCTCTCTCTCTCTTGGGCGAGCCCTAGCTGCTAATTAGGTCTGGCTTTTGCCTCATTGGACCTCCCCAGGTCAAGCCAATAGGAATTAAACAGCATAAGTGATAGCCTTCAGACATGTGTCCCCCTTTCCCCTTTTGTGAGAGCTTTAGATAATTAAATAATTAAACAAAACTCTCATTGGACCCCTTTGTCTCCTGGCCAATAGGAATCAGGCAAGCCATGCGGCTTTTGAATGCTCATTGGACCCTTTGGGAGACTGCCCAATAGTCTTCTAGGAGACTTATTTCTCATTGGTTTCTTTTATTAAATGTTTTTAACTTAATTAAACTACATTTACTCTAGCTTAATTCTCATTGGTCCACTTCAAGGGTCTTCCAATAGGAACTGGGCACACCTTGTGGGCATCTGGCCTAGGGAGCTGACATGTGTCCCTCATTCCCTTTGTGTAAAGGGAGCCTGTGTGTGTGTGTGTGGCTTTCTCTCTCATCCCCTAGCTTTGGGGCTCGCCCCCTCCCATGTATGGATGTGCAAAGACTTTTAGGGCACACACAAAGCATCCAATTTTCCCTAGGGTTGACCTTTGGACTCTACCTTTGAATTTTGGAACCTTAGCATTTTGGAAGTCTTAATGGGCTGAACCTTAGGGTCTTTTTGGCCCATTGTTTCACATGGCTCTTTTGCAGATGGCCCCCCCTTTGGATCCCTATTTTCCCTCCTTTGGATCCCTACTGTGGCCGGTCTGCTAGCTTAACCAATATTCTAGCTTTTTCTCCCTTGGCACTTCCCCACATTAAATGATCAGTTTAATATGAGAAAATCATTTAGGAGAATTAGATATTGATTATTATGACATTACCTCTCTCTTGAAATCATAGTCGTCCTCGACTATGGTGTAGAGAAGATAAAGCATATGCATGAGTCCTTTTCTTTAGCGGGTAGAGGATCCCTATGTTACCCTACGACATCATTCCATAATGGATGACTAGTCCATTTGGCGCTTGAGAGCCTGAGGCTGCCGCAAGCATGTCTGCACATTAGTCCTATCAGTCTTCCATAGTAGAGTGACAAGCTCTACTTGGTGTTCGGGAGACGTCGTCTCCGCAAACTTGATCTAAGCATGCATACTACTTCATTTTTGTGCACAAATAAAGAAAAAGAGAGTCTTATAAGACAAAAATTTTGTTCATTTTTAACATTTTGTACATTTGCTTACTCTTGGGAAGCATTGTAAGCATTGACAAGGCTTAGGTTATCCTTTAATTGTATGCCTTGCATCCATCTAGCATCTTCAAAAGGATAATTCTTAAACTTAATAAGATATCGTCGGATAGTCTTACCGCCTCTTAATACCTTGTCTTCATGTCGGAGAATGGACTCGGGCTGCAGCACCTCCTCGTGGTCCTCGATCTCCGGTGGGTCTTCAATAGTTGGTTCTTGAGGTGGCTCTCCTTTGTAAGGCTTTAATAGGCTCACATGAAAAGCATTGTGTATGAGCCAATGATTGGGCAACTTAAGTTGATAGGCCATCTCATTGATTGGCCTAAGAATCTGGAAGAGACCATAATACCTTTTTGCTAGTTTAGCATAGTACTTTTGGTGGCCCGTAGGATTCTTGCCTGTCGTGTGCCTTAATCGAGCCTTGGGAAACTTTAACAAGACCCAATCGTTTTCTTTAAAGGCTTGGGCTCTTCTGTGCTTGTCAGCAGCAGCCTTTTGCCTTTGGTGTGAGATAGAGATAGCATCCTTAATCTTTTGGAAAGATTCTTGTAGGTCTCGGCTATACTCATCTGCAGCGAAGATCTTCCCATGTACCTTAAGTAGCAAGGGACTTTTTGATCTTCCCTCGATTACCTCGAAAGGTGCTTTTCCTGTGGAAGTATGTACAGTGTTATTGTAAGCATACTCTACTAAGGGTAAGTACTTCTCCCATTGGGATTTTTGATCTACTTCCGTTACATAGGCTTTTAGTAGATCAAGAATGGTTAGGTTAGCTATTTCACTTTGGCCATCAGTTTGTGGATGATAGGCCGAAGAGAAGTTTAGCCTTGTTCCTAAATTCTCAAAGAGACCCTTCCAGAAATTACTGGTCATTCTAGGATCTCTATCCGACACTATGGACATTGGCAAGCCATGGTACTTGAAAATTTGTGAAATGAAGAGGGTTGCCATTTGATGGGCTTTGATAGTCTTTTTGACAGGTATAAAATGAGCTTGTTTACTGAACCTGTCTACTATCGTCTATATTCCCGTATTCCCATGGATAGACTTAGGCAATCCAAAGATAAAATCCATGGATATGCTCTCCCAAGGTGAATTAGGGATTGGCAAGGGTTGAAGCAATCCAAGTTGCTTCCCTCTAACAAATTTTGTCTTTTGACATACCACACATTTGGAAACATACTCGTGTATGTTCACTTTCATGGTAGGCCAATAGAAATATGTTTCAATTCCCTTTAGGGTAGACTGAATCCCTCTATGCCCCGCATATGGGGGAGCATGAGATTCATACATTACTTTCTCACGTAGTGAGTTAGTAACGCATAGTCTATTGCCATAGAGAAGATAACCATCTTGTAAAGTAAATGGTTCTTCTTTCTTCCCTAATGCAAGGGCTGAAATCACATCTCTAAAATCGGGATCAATAGCATACTCATCTATCATTGAAGATAGATCATTGTGAGTTGCTATGGAAACCGCATTCACTCTCGGTCGTCTTGAGAGTGCATCGGCTACTTGATTATGCTTGCCAGCAATGTGAGCAATATGAAAATGAAATTGCGAAAGGAAATTTGCCCACCTCATTTGTTTGTCGGAAAGCTTGGTCTGCGTCATGAAGTACTTAAGACTTTGGTGATCCGTTCGCAGAATGAAAGGAGTCCCTAAAAAATAGTGCTTCCATGAGTCTAAGGCATGTAGAACTGCAAGGAGTTCTTTTTCGTATATGCCTAGAGCTTGCTCAACAGGGTCGAGCCTTCGACTCTCATAGCCTATGGCGTGCCCTTCTTGGAGCAAAACAGCCCCAAGGCAATCACCACAAGCATCACATTGGACCTCAAATGGTTTTGAGAGATCCGGTAGTGTAAGCACAGGTTGAGAGATAAGCTTTTCTTTAAGCTTTTCGAAAGCATTGTTCTCCTTAGCAGACCACGTATACCTAACATTTTTCTTTGTTAGGTCATGTAATGGTCCCGCAATTCGTGAGAACTTTTCTATGAAGCGTCTATAGTATGCACACATACCTATAAAGCTTCTTAGTTCATGAAGATTCCTTGGTTTAGGCCATCCTTTTATTACCTCTAACTTGGATGGATCCATTTGGATTCCATCTTGAGAGATAATGTGACCTAAATATTGAATCTCTTGCAAGAAAAATTCACTTTTCTTTCGATTAACATAAAGTTTATTCTCTCTTAAAACTTGAAATATTACCTGGAGGTGTTGCTTGTGTTCCTCCAATGAATTAGAGTAGATGATAATATCATCAAAGAACACTCCAGTGAAGGTTCGATGAGGCCTGAACAGCTTCTCCATCAAGCGGTTGAATGTGGCTGGTGCATTGGTCAAGCCAAAAGGCATGACAATGTATTCGTAAAGACCAAATGTAGTACGAAATGCGGTCTTTACAATGTCTTGATCAACTATCCTTATTTGATGATAGCCACTTTTTAGGTCAATCCTACTGAAGTAGGTCGATCCTTGTAGCTTATCAAATAGGTCTTCTACCCTTGGAACGGGAAACCTATTCTTGATAGTGATCCTATTTAGTGCTCTATAGTCGACACACATACGATATGTGCCGTCTTTCTTTTGCACTAATAGCACAGGTGAGCAAAATGGAGATGAGCTAGGCCTAACCATGCCCTTCTCAACTAACTCATGCACTTGCCGCATAATCTCCTCTTGTTGAGCTTGAGAAACTCTATAAGGAGGTTTGTTAGGCGGTGAACTTCCTGGAAGAAGTTCAATTGCATGGTCGTCATTACCTCGTTTAGGAGGTAGCTCACAAGGGATGTCGTCAATAAAAACATCTTGAAACCCCTTGAGAAAATTGGATAACTCTAATTCCTTTTGGTTGCTTTTATTTTCTTTTGCTAAAGCATTAGGTTCATTTTGAGAATCTTTAACAAAAATCATGTACACGGAAATAGAGCTCTTTATTGACTTGTTGAAAGCTGGTGTATGTACAATGGGGATGGTGTTACCCATCTCCTTAGCATCTATATACATGTCCTTTTCCCTGAACTTAAAGGAGATTCTCCTTTCAGGAAATTTAACATCGGCAGCCAGGCGGTCAAACCATGGTGCCCCTAGGATTACATCCTCATGTTTGAGAGGAGAGATAAAGAAGTCCTCTTTGTCCACATAGCCTTGGACATGAAGCCTCAATTTCCCGATTAAGGGAGTGACTGAAGCTTCTTGCCCCTTGAAGGCACTGTCTGCGGGTAGGATATCTCCCATCTCGTAGGATTGTATGCCTAGCTTGGTGGCTAACTCCATAGATATGAAATTGTGAGTAGAACCAGGGTCAAAGAGAATAAAAGCATCATGTTCTCTTACCTTTCCCCAAGCATGGCATAGAGGAGATCCTTTGTGGTGAGTTTGGTGAATCTCCTCCTCTTGGATTTCAACCAAAGAAGCTCTAGGAGGATCTTGGCGGTTGTTCTTTTGGGGACAAGCGCGGTACGCATGCCCTTGTTCGCCGCACTTGAAACACCGGTTATCTTTACGATAACGCTCAAGCTCTTCAGGAGAGAGTTTATTCTTTCCTTTGTAAACTCCCTTCTCTTTAGCTTTGTTGGAAGTGCCCTTAGGAGACTTTTGGACATTGTCCTTCCCCTTAGGCTCATTGGAACCCTTGTTTTCTGGGGGCTTATTATTTCTTTTACCCCCCGTTTGGAAATTGATTCGCGAGGCCACCATAGTATGGTGTATTACCGCCGATATGGTACGTGGCCTTTGGGAGTTGACATACTCCGCCATTTCTTCGGTTAAGCCCGCACAAAATTGTTGCTTTTGCTCTCCAAAATCCAACTTTTTGAAGACAGTGGCTTTGAGTTGTAGGTCCCAAAACTTGTCTACATATTTGTGGATAGATTCATTGGGAGAGAGCTTTAAGCTTCGCCATTCGGTGAGTACTTTGTCTTTGGCATCGGTGGCCAAAAACTGCTTCATAATGGAAGCTCTTAAAGCCTTCCATGTTCGTGGAGCTTCACCGTTGGCTCGTAGGCTAGACCACCATTGTCTGGCGGACTTTTGAAAGTGCATAGCTACATGGCGTAGCTTAGAGGACTCCGTGAAGCCCTCATCTCCAAACGCCGCATCGAATTGCTGGATAAAGGCCAAAACTTTGTCTGTAGCACCGAAGGTGCCATCATAGGTAAGGAAAGAGATGCTCTTCCCTCCCTCTTTGAATTTCTTCAGCTTGGACGACCTCTTCCATGCGGCATAGGATTTCCTATGGCCTCTTCTTTTTGATGGTTCAAAAGTTGCACCATCACTTTCTTCAGAAGATGAAGAATTTGAAGAAGGTGGAGAAGAGGGTGACCTCTTTCTCGCCTTTTTCTTGTCTTGATCTTTGTCGTCTTCACCATAGCTTTCATAAGAGGAAGAGGATGAAGAAGATGGAGAAGAGGGTGTCCTCTTTCTCGCATTTTTCTTCTCTTGCTTTTTATCATCCCTCTTTGAATTATGGCGTGGAGAAGAGTGTGATGGTCTTCTCCGCTTTGGTGGTGATGGAGAGCGTTTAGCCCGCCGTCTTCGTGGAGCCATCTCCGCCGAGGTGGCGGGAGACTCGCTTCTTTCTCGTTCCTTCGGTGGAGGCTCTTGAGTTCTCCTTTGGGAAGGAGATGCATCATCAAGAAGTAAGTTCTTGAGCCCTTCATATGGATTCTCTTCTTCTTCCCGAATCGGAGAGAGACCTCTTTTGGTAGTCTCACAAGGAGGCTTCCTAGGTGTTCTCTCGTCATGGTGATGAGCTTGGAGAATCCCGTGAGCACGGAGCTGCCGTTGCACTTCACTTTGGAGAGATGGATTGCCCATGGCTTGTTGAAGCCTAGAAACAAGATAGTTAACAAGCATTGAAGCATCATTAGTAGCTTGCTCATGAGCAAAATCAAAGTTATCAACATTAATTTCACTCTCTTTACTATTGTCAGCCATTCTAACAACTTTTAGGTGTAAACTTTTTAGGTGTACTTTGGCACTTCAAGCCCTAGTTGCTACTCCTCTTTACCCCTTTAGAAAAAGCACTCAAGCTACTGTACCCGCGGCTCGAATACCATTAATTGCAAGGAATAGAAGAGAGGGTCTTTCGACACCAAAACAGCACCGGCTCCTGTCAAGCTTCTAATAGCTCAATAGTGGTTAAGCCGTAGGCAAGCCCCGTAGGACTCCACTATTAAGACCATAGCTCTCGACGGTGATGCCCCGTTAACTGCACAAAGGCAGGCGCACTGCAAGGCTGAAAAATCCCTATTCTACTTACTCACAGGCAATTAATAATACCAACCATTTGTAGCTAGCTTGAGGACCTCCCTTCTTGAGCAAGAAAAGAGAAACCTTGAGCTCTGATACCAATGTAACATTTAATGGCCTAAAATCTTATGTGTAGCGGAAATTAGCATGAACATAGTGGGCATTTCATTAGAATAGATTCCTAATGAGAATTACAAGAGTGCTTGGGTGGAGAGAGAGCAACAAAAAGCATAACACCTAGTTAGATAGCATCAACAATACTTTCAAAAGAGAGAGAAATTAAGCTATTGACAACAGTTGAGGACCGGATTTGCATGGAGCCGGTCCCCCCTCCAAAAGGCTTTGTATTATGGTTTCTCCCATCAAGAGAGACATTGTACAATACAATTCTTTGTGTTCCTTCAAGACTATCTAGTGCAATGAAGATGGAAGCTTCATACACCAAGCAAAACACTTAATCAAACACAACTTGAATTATCCCCGTTCTCAGACCCAAGACCTCACACACCTTCGAAGATGGTGAGAGCTAGCAGGGTATGAGAGTAGATTGAGAGGAAAAAGGAGTATCTTACGAGAAAGATGTACATCTCCTCACATAATCACTCATATTAGCATAGCTTAGCTTAGTAATTAGCTTGGTAGAGGAGATGAGCATGCATTGAAGCTTGGCTCTTGGTTGGATTTGCATCCACATGCCAAGAGAGTGTTGATGTAGGCTTCTATCTCACAAGCTTGGAGTAGGTGATGAGCTCTCCATTAAAGCTTGGGAGGAGATAGAGTATTCTTCCTTCACACATGGTCAAGTGTGAGTGTGTGTGTGTCAATGCCAAGCAAAAATCAGCCCTCTCTCTCTCTTGGGCGAGCCCTAGCTGCTAATTAGGTCTGGCTTTTGCCTCATTGGACCTCCCCAGGTCAAGCCAATAGGAATTAAACAGCATAAGTGATAGCCTTCAGACATGTGTCCCCCTTTCCCCTTTTGTGAGAGCTTTAGATAATTAAATAATTAAACAAAACTCTCATTGGACCCCTTTGTCTCCTGGCCAATAGGAATCAGGCAAGCCATGAGGCTTCTGAATGCTCATTGGACCCTTTGGGAGACTGCCCAATAGTCTTCTAGGAGACTTATTTCTCATTGGTTTCTTTTATTAAATGTTTTTAACTTAATTAAACTACATTTACTCTAGCTTAATTCTCATTGGTCCACTTCAAGGGTCTTCCAATAGGAACTGGGCACACCTTGTGGGCATCTGGCCTAGGGAGCTGACATGTGTCCCTCATTCCCTTTGTGTAAAGGGAGCCTGTGTGTGTGTGTGTGTGGCTTTCTCTCTCATCCCCTAGCTTTGGGGCTCGCCCCCTCCCATGTAGGGATGTGCAAAGACTTTTAGGGCACACACAAAGCATCCAATTTTCCCTAGGGTTGACCTTTGGACTCTACCTTTGAATTTTGGAACCTTAGCATTTTGGAAGTCTTAATGGGCTGAACCTTAGGGTCTTTTTGGCCCATTGTTTCACATGGCTCTTTTGCAGATGGCCCCCCCTTTGGATCCCTATTTTCCCTCCTTTGGATCCCTACTGTGGCCGGTCTGCTAGCTTAACCAATATTCTAGCTTTTTCTCCCTTGGCACTTCCCCACATTAAATGATCAGTTTAATATGAGAAAATCATTTAGGAGAATTAGATATTGATTATTATGACATATGCTCAAGCCTCATAGTACGTCTTCTGGCCTTCTTGATGGTGAATTGACTGACCCTTGGCCACTTGGATGCTCTGTCAGGCAGGATTGCCCCCTTAGTGCCTTATTGTTGGCCATTGCCATTCACCCCTTGTTGTTGCATTTTGATCATTTGACTTTGCTTGGTCGTCTTCATGGATTGCAATTACCCTCTGAAAATGAATTTATTGGGCAAGCTTATGCCGATGACTCGTAGGCCTTCCGGTCAATTTTCGAAAATCCAAACTCTTGCCTCTTAATTCACGTGAGTAGCACCATCTTTTGTAACCTGGGGATATTCTTGATCCGCATGTGATTGCCAGACACTTGGGATATCCTATTGGCTGGAAGGTAACCAATACTCAGCAAGTGGATTGGGTTATGCAATGCCTGAACATCAAATTGCAATGTTGGAAATTGTCCACATGGCCATTACATGTTCATCTCCGTATTGTCCAGAGCATCATGATGGCCTCGTTCAGTTCTACTTTCCATCATTGCTTTGGCCTCATCCTCGCCTCACATCGCTTATGTCTGATATTTTATCTCATTTGTGCGCTCTAATTCCTGCAACAAAGGGCTCTGTTGTTATCAATGGAGAAACTTTGCACTCCCAAGCAATTTGGGGGGCTGAATATTTTGGACCTTCGCCATCACACTCTTGCAAGGAAGGCCGTGTTATTACCTACTCTTACGCAACAGTCTCAACCATGGATAGTCATTATTGCCACATTATGTCAACATGTTACCACTTCCGCCTTTGGTCACTAGCAGATGTCCCTCTGGGAGATTGTGTTTGGCAAGATGGTCAGTCATAATCCTGGTTGCTTGGTTACCTCTAGTTTAATCTATGCTTGGAAAGCCGTTATGGCTTATCTTTGATGGCATGGCAAACAACAACCAAATGGGAATTCGCTATGCTTGGAAAGCATTCACTGAAGTAGGGCATTCTCTCTTATTCTCGTTGACCGGTCGCCACCCACGCTAGGCATACGCACAATCGATGATGTGGTTGATACGTCTAGGAATATGCTTCGTTTTCCTCAGGCAGCTACACGCTTTAGTTTGGGCGTGCATTATCATCAGATTTGAAGTGCACTTGAGCACATGCTGGCTGCTTTCCTACGCATTCCACCAATGGCCAATGGATGTCGTACATCGGATTGGACTTTATGGGACACATCTTTTGCTGCCATTTCTGCCCGCAACATTTATGCTTCTCTCCTACCTGAGTCTTGGCTGGCTGGCCATTGTAATGCACTATGGTCTTTGGATAAATCTGATCAATGGTGGAGAAAGGCTCTTACTGCAATTTGGAAGAGCCATTTGCTTCTGAAGAAATGTCTGTCTCTATAGCGCTGCTTGTTGGGAGTTCTCCCTGTTGGAACTCTCCTTAGTGTGCATCACATCAGCTCTTCTCGTTGTGTCAAATGTTCAAACTGTTAGACACCTGATTTGGGATTGTCGCTTTACGACCTGCTCTAGGGCAAAGTGATTGAATAACGGCAAGGGTGTCACTTCAAAAACCGCATCTAGCAGAAGCATGTCATAGAGAGACACTTGTTGGAAGGTGTTCTTCAAGATAATCTCTTCTGTATTTTAGCACATGCAAGTTGCAAGCTTGTGGTTGACCTTTCAAGGTACTTTAGGAGTGCATTAACTTTTTCTAGGTGAGTCAACACCCTTTAGTAATGATCCTCATGGGTACCCACACCCTTAGGTACCTTTTCCACATGCTAACGCGTGGTTCTTTGCCACCTATGCATACGAGTAGGATAGAGGAGATACTCACCAACATAGGACAAAGCCCACAATTTCCAACATTTCTTTCTGTGTGATTGGCAAAAGCATCTTGCCATTCGAATACTTTCACACGACTGTAGCTCAAGTCCATGTGAAAGAAATAACACTTGAGTCCTCTTCCATACAAAGAAGAGGAACCGTTTGAGCACGGCCTAGTTGGAGAGGCTACTCTTTTGGCATTGGAACCTTCGCCTCCTTGATCACATGTCTACCTCTCCCGAGCCTCGCCAAGTTTATGTTGACAAGATTGACATAGAGATGAAGGACATTCCTTATATTCCCAAAGCAGAGTTGAACATCTACACCGCATTGTATGAGAAGATGTCTGCTCCAACCCATCGCACAGGAGCTTCATCCTAGAGGGTCATTGCCGCGAGGGGTGGTGCCAACACTTCCAAAGATACATCTTCACCCTCTACTAGCACCGCAGATAAGCGCTCTCAGTAAGATGCTACTTCTGATACGAATGTAGAGGCCGAGGAGGATGATGAGAAGTGGACTTTCTAGACATTGTGTGGCATGTAGCTTGTAGGACTAGTTGGTTTCATGAGCCATTTTGAGTCCCAAACATTTCAGATTTGAGTTATTTATGATGTACCAAGCCTTGACTCTTGATATCGTTTTGGTATTCTGCTTTCATGATTCATTCACCTATGCTTCTAACTTTTGTAGTATGTACTCTTTTGTTGAAATGGAAGTTGGAATTCGTATTCAAGTACAAAAGTAAGGTACAGACCCCCCCCCCCCCTTCCGACATTCCTTACGTCATATCATACGGCACACTAAAAAAAGACATAAAAACACCTTCGTAGCAATGGAAATTGATCGAGTGAAACACTAGTGACTATACAGTGATAAATACTAAATATCATGAGAGAGAGAAAACGAACACATGGGCAAGAGTCCAGCCTCAAGACAGTGTACTACATAGAGTCTAGACTATCAAAATGAACTCTCGAGATTAAGGGCTCGAGCCATGGTCTAGTTACGACTCATAGATGTCATATATGAGAAATTCAACGACCACAAAACTAGAGCTACATCATGATCCAAGAAAAAAGACATAAGTAGGTGAAGCATAAGCCACAGTAGTCGTTTGCTCTGCCGCTAGCTTAGCCTTTGTCCATTCGTCTAGTCTCTTTTTCACCTTGCCATGCTTGTTGTTGGCATCACCCTGGTCTTTTTTTACTATGGCTGGCTCATTGGATGCTTTTGTCTCCTTAACACTAGGTTGGTAACCTAACAGGACATAAAAGTGTCCTTTCAGGGTTTTGAAGAAAACCTCCAAAACCATAGTAGATCCACTCATTTTGTAAAATCCTTTCATGAGATTATATCTCAAGGCCTACTACATATGGAAAAAATAAGAAACTTGTAAAATTTCTCATCTTTTGGTCACACCAAGCCTCCAAAGTTGATGGACCAGTACATTTTCATCAAAACAGTCATTTCTTACGTTTTGTTGCATAAAAATAAGATTAGGGATTTTTGTAGGACCTGAGATAAATTCCCTAGTTAACTTCAATGGGTTGGTGATCAGAACATATGATTACTTCTCACTCACTTTTTTTTTTTTGCCAAAAGAAATAGGTACAAAAAGTTGAATTTTTACAATTCTGCAAACCTATCATCAAAGTTTCTATAGCCACGCTCAATACAAATAATATATGCATGTTTTCTTAGTTCCCTATTGTCCTTTAGGTTCATAAGGAGCCATGGAGCTGAAGTCGCGGAGCGGAGCGTGGGTCGACTCTCTCTCTCTCTCACACACATACACAGTGAGCTTACACAGTACACAGTACGCAGAGATCTGTTAGAAGGGTTATCTCCCAAATCCTTAGTATTCACGAAGAATATGTTAGTATATACAAAGAGTTAGAGGTAAGTGAGTTAGGCGGGCGGGCGGCCATATCCGCAAGTCGCGGAGCGGAGCGTGGGTCGACTCTCTCTCTCTCTCACACACACACACACACACACAGTGAGCTTACACAGTACACAGTACGCAGAGATCTGTTAGAAGGGTTATCTCCCAAATCCTTAGTATTCACGAAGAATATGTTAATATATACAAAGAGTTAGAGGTAAGTGAGTTAGGCGGGCGGCCGGCCATATCCGCATAAGAGGCCACTTGGGCTTTAATCCCAACAACCTCCCACTTAAAGTCCAATGTGGCACTTTAAGTAACTGTAAATCTATGAACATAAATGTACAAAGATTTACATGGCTGCCATCTATCCAATGCCCAATAACTCACGACAATGCACAAAGCCCTCTCCTGGAAGTCCCTTTGTGAGTAGATCAGCAGGATTGTCCTTGGTGTGGATCTTCAGCAGTTGTATCTGCTTGTCTTCAAGTACTTCCCTAATGAAGTGATACTTCACATCAATATGCTTAGTCTTCGAATGGAACACTGGATTCTTTGCCAATTGTATAGCACTTTGACTATCACAATATAACTCTGGCATATCTGCATTGATTCCCAAGTCTGCAACCAATCTACCAAGCCAAATAGCTTCTTTGCATGCCTCATTTGCTGCAACATACTCAGCTTCTGTAGTAGACTGCGTAACACAATCTTGTAATCGAGATCGCCATGATATGGCACCTCCAGCCAATGTAAAGACATAGCCTGATGTAGATCTCCTCTTATCCAAGTCTCCTGCATAATCTGAGTCAGTGTATCCTCTGACACTCAAATCCTGACTACCATAGCATATGCGCATACTCTTTGTATGTTTTAAGTATCTCATGATACCTTTCACTGCCTCCCAATGTTTCTTGCCGAGATTTGACATATATCTGCTAACCACTCCCACTGCAAATGCAATATCCGGACGTGTAGCAATCATTGCATACATCAATCATTGTAAAGACATAGCCTGATGTAGATCTCCTCTTATCCAAGTCTCCTGCATAATCTGAGTCAGTGTATCCTCTGACACTCAAATCCTGACTACCATAGCATATGCGCATACTCTTTGTATGTTTTAAGTATCTCATGATACCTTTCACTGCCTCCCAATGTTTCTTGCCGGGATTTGACATATATCTGCTAACCACTCCCACTGCAAATGCAATATCCGGACGTGTAGCAATCATTGCATATATCAAACTACCCACTGCAGACGCATATGGAATCTTATCCATTTCAGCCTTTTCTTCCTCAGACACAGGACAATCTTGTTTGCTAAGTTTCACATATGGTGGCAATGGAACACTCAATGCCTTTCCCTTTTCCATATTGAAACGTTGCAAAACCTTGTCAATATACTCTGTTTGAGATAACCAAATCAACTTCTTTGATCTGTCTCTCTCAATGCGCATACCAAGTATATGACTTGCCTCACCCATGTCTTTCATGTCAAACGATTTTGCCATCTTTGACTTCAAAGCTGAAATTTCTTCCAAGTGTTTGCCAGCAATCAACATGTCATCCACATACAAAATAAGGATCAGCCAACTGCCATCCTTAGCCTTCTTTGTATATAGACAGTGATCGAACTCACTACGTTTGTAGCCTTGAGAAAGCATAAACTGGTGGAACTTATGGTACCATGCCCTCGGTGATTGTTTTAAGCCATAAAGACTCTTTAACAACTGGCATACCAAATGTTCCATGCCTTTCTCAACAAACCCTTCTGGCTGCTGCATGTAAATTTCCACATCTAAATCACCATGCAGGAACGCTGTCTTGACATCCATTTGGTGCAACACCAAATCCAATATAGCAACCAATGCAAGAAAGCATCTCAATGTAGTCATCTTAACCACTGGAGAGAAGACTTCATCAAAGTCAATGCCTTGTTCTTGCTTAAAGCCCTTGGCAACAAGCCTTGCTTTGTACTTTGGCTGACTATCATGAGCGGTGATCTTATACCTGTAAACCCATTTACAAGGTAGAGCCTTTTTGCCCTGTGGTAATTTAACCAACTTCCATGTCTGGTTTTTATGCAGAGCTGTCATCTCTGACTGCATGGCCAACTGCCATTTTTTCGAGTCAACCACTTGTAATGCTTCCTTGTAACAAGATGGTTCTCCGCAATCTGTGAGCATGACATAATTTAGAGATGGCACATAACGATCAGGTGGTTTGGAGACACGCTCAGAACGTCTCACCACAACTGAGTCTGCCTCTCTAGCCACTATAGGCTGTTCCTGAGCCTGACCATGCTGTCTTGATGTGCTAGCACTAGGTCCATCTTCCCTGAAGACAACTCTTCTGATCTCCTCTGTCTTCTCTGGCTTAGCGTGAAACTTGGCTTCATTGAAATGCACATCATTGCTACGAATAAGCTTTCTGGACTCAGGATCCCAAAGCCGGTAACCCATCTCGCCCGATTCTCCGTAGCCAAGAAATATACACTTCTTGCTCTTTGGTTCTAACTTATTTCTGAACTCCTTAGGAATATGGCTATAAGCTTCACAACCAAAGACTCTGAGATGCTTATACGAAGGTGCCTTGCCTGTCCATAGCATCTCGGCCACTGCACTCTTATCCAGAACCCTACTAGGAGACCTGTTGATCAAATGGACTGCTGTAGCCACTGCTTCCGCCCAAAATCCATTAGGCAACTCAGCATTTGACAACATGCTTCTGACCTTCTCTTGGATGGTCCTATTCATACGTTCTGCAACCCCATTCTGTGAAGGATTATATGGTGCAGTAAGCTCCCGCTTAATCCCTTTTGCTTCACAAAAGTCTTGAAAAGCTTTGGAAACGTACTCTCCACCATTGTCAGTTCTCAAGCACTTCAGCTTCTGACCACTCTGATTCTCCACCAGCTGCAAGAATGTCTTAAAGACCTTGAGCACCTCATCCTTGTGCTTCAAGAAGTAAACCCATACTTTGCGAGAATAGTCATCTATGAATGTACAAAAGTACGCTGCTCCCCCTAGTGACAAACTAGGCATTGGTCCGCATAGATCACTGTGTACAAGAGCTAACCGTTCGTCCCTACGATTCCTCTTTGATCTGTGCGGTTCCTGTGTTTGCTTACCATAAACACAATGCTCACAAAACTCGAAATCTTGAAATGAAAATCCAGGCAAATAACCATAATGAGAAAGTATTTCCATTCCTCTTTTTGACATATGTCCCAACCTACGATGCCATAGTGACACACTTGGCTGCTCAATCACATTAATTACATGGTTTTTAACCTCTGAAACATGTGAAGTGTACAGAGTTCCTGACTTGCTGCCATGTGCTACAGTCATCGAACCTTTGGAGATCTTCCAAGCGCTGTTACCAAAAACTGTCACATAACTCGCATCATCCAACTTCCCTGTACTAATCAAGCTCTTTCGGATTGCTGGAACATGTCTGACATTCTTGAGCCATAAAGAAGAGCCATTCTGAAACTTCAACTGCACATCTCCCACTC
Organism: Adiantum capillus-veneris; assembly: GCF_014529385.1. Lineage (NCBI taxonomy): Eukaryota > Viridiplantae > Streptophyta > Polypodiopsida > Polypodiales > Pteridaceae > Adiantum > Adiantum capillus-veneris. The sequence continues at coordinate 73,640,244 of NC_140934.1, read as the reverse complement.
CAAGTATGTCACAAACCTGCTCATTGCCAAGTCTGACATAGTCTTTAGTAGCCACATATGATGTAAACCACTCTTTGTGCGGAGAAACATGTAAAGATGCCCCTGAGTCGATAATCCAATCACTCATAGCATGTCCATCCTCTGCAGTCAAGAAAACAGAATCAAGATTGCTTGTAAGGAAGATGTCACCAGCTGCTATACCAGAATCACTGTCTGAACCAGATCCTGTGACATTCACCTCTTCAATCTTCACTGAACTCTTCTTTTCATCTTGCTCAAAACTCTTTGTTTTGCCTTTTTCTTGTTTCCACTTCGTACAGTCTCGCTTCATGTGACCCTTCTTGCCACAATGGTAGCATTCTATGTCATCCTTTGACTTCGAATCACGAGACTTACTTCGGTTTTGTGCCTTCTTACCCTTCTTCTCTTTAAACTGTTGTCTCCCTCGAACGACCAAAGCGCTATTGCCTTTGCCTTTGTCAATGTTCTTCCTGTTCACTTCCTCTGTGAGCAAGCTGCCTTCTACATTGGCACTTGTAAGACCTTCTGGCGCGACAGAATTACTTAACGCTGTACGAAAAGTATCCCAACTGTCTGGCAAAGTGATTAAGAGAAACATAGCCTTCACTGAATCTGGAAAGACTATCTCCTGTGCTGTTAACTGGATGAAAATTGAGTGAAATTCATTCAGATGATTTGACATGGTTGTCCCTTCCTTCATCTTCAAATCCACCAATTTCTTGAGCCAGTAAATCTGAGAAGCAGCACTTTGTTTCTCGTACATATCACATAGCTTTTGCCATACGCCATACGCTGTAGTCTCTTCTGCTACGTTGAAGTAAAGCTAACTCGTCAAGCTCTTCCCACTCATCTTGAGCCATAAATTCTGGTCTCTCCCCTTTGAGCTTCAGTGGCTTCACTTGTTTTTTCTGCACCAAAACCTGCCAAATCTGCTTCTTCCAGAATGGAAAGTTTGTGCCATCCAGCTTCTTTATGTTGTAAAGAGTCTCACTTTGAGAAGATGCCATATCTGCCAAACTGTTTACTCCTGAGAAAAATCCGGCAGAGTTTCCCCTGTAAACTGGCCTCTGGTCTATAGATGATGCTCTGAAGACTAATAGGTGATGTATGTCGATGCCGATATTGATGTCGACCACCTCCTGCTTGCCAATCTACACAAGACGGATTTCTTTGCGGCTGAAATCTATCTTCTGCTGTAGTGCTCAGAACGAAATTCTGAGGGCATAAACGGCTTCGAAAGGGGGGTAAAACCTCAGGTCACCTGCTGGAAACGCTCCCGGAACGCCGAGTGTGAATTTTCGAACTCCGGATCCAGAATCTGCCGGAAAAGTGCGCGCGCGCGCGATTGCGCAAATCCGCACTGAACCAAGGCTCTGATACCAATTGAAGTCGCGGAGCGGAGCGTGGGTCGACTCTCTCTCTCTCTCACACACACACACACAGTGAGCTTACACAGTACACAGTACGCAGAGATCTGTTAGAAGGGTTATCTCCCAAATCCTTAGTATTCACGAAGAATATGTTAGTATATACAAAGAGTTAGAGGTAAGTGAGTTAGGCGGGCGGCTGGCCATATCCGCATAAGAGGCCACTTGGGCTTTAATCCCAACAGGAGCATGTCAAAAGAATAATACATCTCTTACCAAGGGGAATCTTGGGGACAAAGATGAAGTGCTAAATACAACAAACATGAAAAAACTGGGTTCAACATTATGAGTTGAAGAATCCCATAGAAACTATTCAATATCTAGCCAAATTTGATCCTTATGACTAGATATGGTTACTACCTACAAAATGCATGTAGATGTCACAAGAAACTAACAATATTGAAAAAGCCATACTTGATATACTAGAATGTTTCGTTTTCTTCTATAATTGAAAAATCAACCATCGTTGTCTACTATGCAAAATAGGGTATTAGGTGCCCCAAAACTCAAGGAATATTAGCTTTATGTTACAATATGCGATATAGAAAATCAAAGCTGCATTTGGATATCATGAAAGCCATCAAAAAAATCATAGAAGAGCTAAAATTGGCTAAAAAACAGGATTTGACAATTTTTGTAATTTGGTCATAACTTACAACTTTAACATTTATTTCTCCCTAGAAGCATCAGGACATGTTGAGGACTACTAAAGATAGTTCTCTAGCATTATAGACCTCACAAACATGAATTCTAGAGTGGTATAGTTGCAAAAAGTTGAAAAAAGCCAAAAATAGGACCCGTTTTTTCACACAGTTTAGGTTGTGAAATGTTGTGCAAGGACAAGGTTAAAGATGGAATTGATGTTCCAAAAAAATGTCGAGTTTTTTTCAGCTCATGAGACAACTTTCTAGATAGATAGCACCTCAAAATACATTTTGAAACTCTTGACATAATTCAAGGAAAATGGTCACTTAACAGGACATAAAAGTGTCCCATTACCAACCTAGTGTTAAGGAGCTCAACAACATCGATTTCAAATAGCCCTACCATGATCTTTTTGAACTATATATACTGCTCTTCGTCATCATCGAGGCCAAATAGCCTCAGTATACTTTGGCAGAACTACTGTAGATACCATGGTTTATGTGTGGACACATATTTGAAGCTTTTTCTATTACTTTTTTATGGTCATAGTGTTAATTTGCCCAATTTTGTTTTGCCTTAGGTTGCTTCAACCAAGGTCTCCCAAGCAATATAGTGTAAGCACCACTGATATCCTCCATTCATAATACTATGATAGCGATAAAAAAGGTGAAACCTTCAATTTTAATTTGCACCTGCTAAACCAATTCCAGTGGTTAAAGTCACATGTGAGCAAGACCCCTCTTCAAGTAACTAGACTCTCTTCTCAGCCATAATGATATGTGAGCAAGACCCCTCTTCAAGTACTTAGTCTCTCTTCTCAGCCATAATAATATGCTCTGTGTTGCTTTCACCCACAACAATCCACGTTGCATTCTTTGAAGAAAAAGTGACTATCCCATTTGATGGAACCATGAAATCTGCTAGTACAAAGTAGAGGGAGGTACTAATTCAATTACCTGTTAATTTCACACACAGGATTGAGAAGAAGAGAGAACACAAATGCATCCATCAACTAGATTGTCACTACGCACATGAAGACAAACACCCTATAGGCCCCCAAAGTCTGCAGCCCCCTTCGGGATTTCTTTATTTAATTGCAAACGGCCCCCCCCTTTGGATCCCTATTTTCCCTCCTTTGGATCCCTACTGTGGCCGGTCTGCTAGCTTAACCAATGTTCTAGCTTTCTCTCCCCTGGCCTTCCCCACATTAAATGATCAATTTAATATGAGAAAATCATTTAGGAGAATTAGATATTGATTATTATGACATTACCTCTCTCTTGAAATCATAGTCGTCCTCGACTATGGTGTAGAGAAGATAAAGCATGTTCATGAGTCCTTTTCTTAGCGGGTAGAGGATCCCTATGTTACCCTACGACATCATTCCACAATGGATGACTAGTCCATTTGGCGCTTACGAGCCTGAGGCTGCCGCAAGCATGTCTGCACATTAGTCCTATCAGTCTTCCATAGTAGAGTGACAAGCTCTACTTGGTGTTTGGGAGACGTCGTCTCCACAAACTTGATCTAAGCATGCATACTACTTCATTTTTGTGCACAAATAAAGAAAAAGAGAGTCTTATAAGACAAAAATTTTGTTTATTTTTAACATTTTGTACATTTGCTTACTCTTGGGAAGCATTGTAAGCATTGACAAGGTTTAGGTTATCCTTTAATTGTATGCCTTGCATCCATCTAGCATCTTCAAAAGGATAATTCTTAAACTTAATAAGATATCGTCGGATAGTCTTACCGCCTCTTAGTGCCTTGTGGCCCCTTCTCTATCAGTCAAACACAAAATCTTTAAGCTGGGCGCACATACCTTCCCATGAGCCTTGCCTCTTGCCAAAAAGAGAAAGAAAACACAATCTTTGACACTTCAAAAGCCATGAGATCCCTTGAGCACTTCATTCTCACATATTTTTCATCAACCATAAGCTTGTGGAAACCTTGCATACACCTAGATACAATGCAATCTTCAATTTCAAATTGAAGTTTGGGGCAGTGTTTAATTCTATAGGTATGTGAATTCAAAGATCTACTTGAGGAGTCTTGAACCGATCTACCACACTTGGGTGATAGAAACGCTATGCCAATTTCCCCATCCAATAACACACACACACACACACACACACACACACACACACACACACACACACACACACACACACACACACACACACACACACAGAAGAAGAAGAAGAGTATTTTAACGTCGTGTAGTTTCCCAAGAGACCTTAAAGATCTATCCGACGAGAAGAGTTGAACTCAAGACCTGTTATTCAAGAGGGAAATGGCATTAACCAATCTACCACACTAGAGAGAGAGAGAGAGAGAGAGAGAGAGAGAGAGAGAGAGAGAGAGAGAGAGAGAGAGAGAGAGAGAGAGAGAGAGAGAGAGAGAGAGAGAGAGAGAGAGCACATACATACACACACACACACACATGTAATGAAATGTTATATTTATGTCTTCAAAAGGCCAAAATGACCTATGAGACCAAAAGGTTACATCCATGTGTGACTCTAGTACAATGTCAAGGGAACATAAAGATAAAATAAATGAGGGTACCTAGAGTGGGTAGGTATGTAAGCCCCAAGTAGGGGCTGCTATCCATAGTATGTGTGCTACACTAAAATGGAAACAGATGGTCATCAACACAAGGGCATGATCAAGTGCCACACCAACAGGTCTAGGTCCAAATGTGAGGTCCTGAATACTAGAGATAAAGCTCAGTTGTGCCATGACATAATCCACAATGCTGGCTCCATGTCTGTATGGAAAGCATGTAAAACCTCCTGCAACAGGAATTCTATGTAGGCCATTCAAAATGGCAAATCCATGTGCAGTCCCGATGTCTATCAAGTGCCATCCATATTCTAGATAGGCCCATCTCTGCAATATCCATCTCCTTTGAAGTATCATAAAATACTATCTGGTGATGGGCAGTCCTAGCATTGAATTCCCCCAGAATGATAATGTCCTGTCCCTAGAGAACTCCCATAAGTCATCATCAAAATAGAAAAGGGGGACTATCCTCTAGGGTGGTGCATATATTGACGTACTCGGAGGAAAGTAGCAAATAGCAATTTAGAGGTATCTGCCTATCTCTACCCTCAGTCTCACCCATATGTAACTAGCTTGCTCATCCCTACAGCTATATGTATCAAAGGGTGCAACTCCTCCATGAATAAGACTGTCACTCCCCTTGAGCCTCGTCCTTTGTGCTCTGATCGAGTTCCCTGTCTGCAAGTTGTCTCCCATTTGTATCCGCTGACGTGTGGCATAGAGGGTCTTGATGTGTCTCATAATAGAAGATGATGTCCCTCCCTCATCAAGGCATAGAGATCCATTACAATTCTAAGTAGAAACTTTGAGGTTTTCTTGATTGAAGTAATATCAAGAGGAGCGATGATAAGTTGATAACATTAAAGACAGGGCCCGCTCGCTACTGTTAACGCCCCCCCCCCCTGCTGCGCGCTGCATTTCCCGCCCGCTGCCCTCTCGTGCCGCCACCCCCCCGCCCGCTGCCTCTTGAGTTGCCACCCCCTTGCCCGCCTTATTCGCTCCCCCCCCCCCCCTTCCTCTTTCCCGAAGTTTCCGTGCAATTGGCTCTGGCAGCCTTTTCTTTGGATAGTGCTCGGCGCGCTCGGTTGTAGAGTTTTTTCTCCGTCTACTTCTTCGTCACAGCAGTAGACACAGATGGAGGCTCCAGCTCCGCCACAGAGGGACTCGTCCGAAGCCCGCTCGCCCAACCCCACTGAGCCCACCATTCGACTTGCTCTTTCACCGACAGAGCAAGCGAGACTTGCCGTAGAGGTAGAGCACTTACAGGAAACTTTTGTCATCTGCAAGATTCTCGGCACTCGACCTAGCAGAGGAGAGCTGTGTGACCTTCTCCAGGCCCGCTTTCTTGCAGAGGTGGGCAAGATGTTGGACGTACAGATACTCGGACGAGGTTACTATTAGATCGAGTTTGAGACCTCCAAGATGGCATCCAAGGTCATCGTCATGAGTCCATTGACCATCCGAGCAGCACGAACCCACTTTCGACGGTGGAGACATGGTTTCGACCCTACTTCGGATGTTCTAGTAGAGGAGGCAGACATCCCCATCTCTGTCTGCTTTCCGTGTTTGCGGAGGGAGTACTTACCACTTTTGTCCAGGATAGGCTCAACCATTGGGACTGTCCTAGAGACACCTCACACGACAGCCTCAGTAGCTGCCAAGGCGTCTGACATTCCCTAAGTTCGCTTTTTGGTCAAAGACACTCACACGCTCCCGAAGGTCATTCTTCTGCCTCGGGTGAGTGGGGGTTGGTTTAGACAGAGTGTGGAGTATTCGGGCCTCCCAAACCAGTGCTTCATTTGTCGACAAATGGGCCATCTTGCGAAGGCCTGTCCACGGAGGAGGCCTCGACCTACACCACAGACTCGGCCCCAGCTTGCAAGGGCTGGCCAGCAGCCACACAGACAGAGACACAGTGCACACATGCAGAGCCACCCTCTAAGCCTGGGGCTCCAGCGGAGGAGGGATGGCAATAGGCCCATGGTCGACGACGGCAGGGGCCACAGCGACCGACAACCTGGCACTTAGAGTGGTCCTCAGGTGCCTACCCAACAGCAGCAGTGGGTTCCCACAGGAAACCGGTTCGGTCCTCTTGAGCAAGGTGAGGTCCCTGCTCCAACCCCCACCCCAGCCTCACCCTCGACATCCCCTCCCCCCCCAGAGTTCCCCCCCTCCTCATCATCCTCCCCCCCGCCTCTTGTTCCCGCCGCCTCTTCCCCTTGCCCCTCTACCTCTGCCGCTCCCCCCTGCTCCTCCTCTCGCTTCAGTTCCACAGTCGACCTAGAGGACAAGGCCCTCTCCGGCTGCTAGGAGATCTCTTGGCAGCGCCTTTGCCACGAGTCGCTTGGGGAGAGAGGGACAACCTTTCTTTGGACCCCCTCTACAGGTACAGACGTCTCCACTTGAAGCTATCCCTCGTGGTCTGACGAGCATCGACATCCGGCACCGATGAGATTTCTTTGACTACGACTTTACTCGTTTTCTCAGCGACCCCTCAACAGACCATGAGGCAGTCTGCTTCAGGGTCCATGTTCTGTTCCTTGCACCTAGGGGGACAGAGGCCTTGGACTCAGTAGTTGGGTTCTCCTTTCCCATTTGCGACAGGGACCAGACTGAGTGGACTCTCGACTCAGTGTTGGGATTGTTGCACACACAGGTCCTAGAGTTCTCTCACCACATGGGAGAACTAGGAGTTACAGACATGCTTCAAACTTTGTGGCCATTGGCCAAGTTTGCGGTGACACCTACAGATACAGTAGGATGTAGACATATTGTGGTTTACTTCTTTGCCGATACACAGTGCTTGCCATGCTATGTACACATTCATGAGGACTCCTGGACAGAGGAGGTTGCTTTGCGTACGGCTCGCTCTGCTTGGGCTTGGGCCAAGCACTTGCTGCAGTCACGTTTATCTAGAGGACGCTTGGATGTGGATTACTCCCCATCCAAGCCAGCCTCGAAGATAGCCCGTTTAGCTACTGCGACAACATCTTATCTCTCGCTCCCCATGAGGATCCTCTCATGGAACATGCAAGGACTTGGTGGGCCCCAGTTTCAGTGTCAGCAGGGCCGACTGCGTTAAGAGCTTCAGCGCTCCCTTGTGGGAGGAGAGATTGATCTCCTTATGCTTCAGGAGAACCATCTGTGTGAGAGCCTCATTAGACGTTGTGGTGAGCTCTTACGTGGATGATATGATACTTTTTGGTCAGCTGCTTTTGGACGTGGAGGCATCCAGGGTGGGGTATGTATGACTATTGCGGACTCTTTGCAGCAAGCCATTGTGGGCAGAGGGATTATTATGCCAGGCAGGGCTCAGTGGATTACTATGCAGGTTTAGGGTTGCCTTGTGGGCTTCCTGAACATCTATGTACCCAATGTGGAGAGTGCTCAAGCAGGGTTTTGGTCACAGATAGTTGAGTCTCTGCCACCGCAGTCAGAACACTGGTGCCTGGGGGGTACTTCAACATGTTGGAGGACCATTGGTGGTAGCCATGCTACTGTGCATAGGGTTGAGCTGGCAACTTGGGAGAGGTTTTGTATGACTCTTGAGGGTCTCGGATGTTTGGCAGTACTCTAGTTTTGTGAGGCCCCCAGACAGCCTTGCCTTCTCTCGTTTGGACCACAGAGTGGGAGGAGTGAATCTATTGCAGATAGATCGCTTCTACACTAGTGAACATCTTAGTGACTTGGGAGGGACAGTTGGCATTCTGCCAGGGACTTCCTTGTCGGACCATGCACCAATGATCCTCACAATGGCAGACAGGTAGAGGAGAAGGAGCACGATGCTTCGTATCCCAAAGAGGGTCTTGTTGGACTCTGCACACTCAGAGAGTGATTATAGGTTCTCTGGACAGAGAGCTGGACAGGCAGGATTCTCCTCCTGACAGAGTGGCCTCAGGACTAGCTCAGATTAGCCGTTTCTTTCTCCAGGAGTCTTTGGATCGCCGGGCTATAGCGAGAGAGGAGGAGCAGCGTCTCAGACGGGGCATTGCTTCGTTACAGAGGATGCAGGAGCATCATCCAAACAGTCCTTGGTTGGAGGAGCAGCTACAGCAGGCTCGACAGGAGCTTGTTAGCACATAGGAGAGGCGACACGAGTTTGCTTTCCACCGACACGCATCTCTGTGGACCCAGGTGGGTGACAAAGTGACTGGTGCTTTGTTTAAGGCAGTGGGACCTCGGCATTCGCATGCCAAGGTCAGTCAGTTGCGAAGGCCCGACGGGTCAGTTGCTTCTCAGCCCGAGGATATGTGTACAGTTGCTACTACTATCTGCACAGCCTCAGCCAGAGCATCAGGATGCATGTAGGTAGCAGGTTTGGGCACAAATGCCTTGTCTTGTGACTGAGGAGATGCGTCAGAGGCTTGAGCTACCACTTCAGCTTGAGGAGCTGCACATGGATCTTAGGGCCCTCCCCCGTGGTAGTTGTCCAGGTCAGGATGGGCTAACTCCCAGTTTTTTCTTGGAGTACTAGGACCTACTTGGCCCAGATCTTTGTAGTGCTTTTCAGTACATTTTTCACACACGAATGATGCTTGACAACATGAGTGAGGGCTTGATCTACCTCATTCCCAAGGAGGGTGGCTCCTTGGATGAGATTCGACAGTGACGCCCCATCACCATCCTCAACTCAGCCTACAAAATTCTTGCCAAGGCTCTGAGTTTGAGGATTCAGCCACTTCTAGAGAGCCTTATACATGGGACTCAGACAGGTTTTGTCAAGGAACGCAGTATCCTTGATAACATCTTTACTTATTGGGAGGCTTCTGCCCTAGCACGGCTCCGTGGTGAGGACCTAGTGATTCTTCTTCTCGATTTTGAGAAGGCATACGACAGAGTTGAGTGGGACTTTCTAGAGGGCACTCTACGCAGGATGGGCTTCTCAGATGCTTGGATCAGAGGGGTGTCAGCTTTGTACAGACAGGCTCACAGTCAGGTACTTTTGACAAGAGGTAGAGGTGATCGCTTCATGCTCACATGTTCGGTCAGACAAGGCTGTCCTCTTGTCCCCTTCCTCTTTTTGTTCTATGCGGAGGCGATGAGCAGGTTTTTGATGTCGTAGCAGGTTGGTCTACGGGGCTTAGCACTCCCTATTCAAGGAGATGAGCTATTGGACGCAGAGTTTGCTGACGACTCAGCCTTGTACTTAGATGGCGAGGAGGCCAACCTTCACAGTTGTGAGCAGGCTCTAGAGACTTCTATTGTGCATTGGGCGCACTCATCAACTGGAGAAAGACAGTGGCTTTCTCGATTGGTAGTGCTCCTGTGCCCGATTGGATGCCAGGAGAGGGTTTTAGGTGGATTCCCCCAGGGACTACAATTCGGTACTTGGGTTGTCAGGTTGGTTTGGACTTGTCTCCCGAGCAGCAGATTGCTCCCCTCCTCCTGTCTATCAGGAGGAAGTTGTTACACTGGAGCTCAGCACGACTTTCTTTGGCTGACAGAGTAGTAGTGGCCAACCAGGTGTTGTTGGCGACCATGTGGTACATCACTTCTTGCTGGATCTTATCGAGTTCTTGTATTAGCCAGGTAGAGAAGCTGATCAGGAACTTCCTTTGGTCAGGACGTGACACTCAGATAGCCCGAGCCAAAGTGGCTTGGCAAATCATCACTCTTCCTTGTTCACAGGGAGGGCTTGGGATCATTGACCCAGCACAGCAAAGCAAAGCCCTTCTTGGGAGGTTCATAGTCAGAGGACTTCTTCCAGGTGAGGAGCCTTGGAAGGAGTTCTTGCTATAGCGGCTTCGTGCTAGGGTGCCTTAGGCTGGAGGCCCCTGGCTACCTTCGACCAGATGGATCTTGTAGCGCGGATAATGTGTCGTGCTCTCTACAGTGGGTGGTCCTCAGTGCAATGTGCATGACAATCTCACTCAAACAAACTGAACAAAAAGGAAACAATAGACATCAACAGAGCTCACAAAAACACAACAGCAGACCAGAACATATGACTCGACTATCTCCAAGACTAATACAAACTTTGGCGTGGCAGCACACTCAGCTCCAGCCGAGGACTCACAGGTACAATGGGGGTGTCGAGGCTCAGATGTGCAGGGATGGTGAAGATGTGCTCTATGTATAGAGTGTTAATTAGCATATATCTTGTGTTTACCAGGTAACTCTGTATGCTAGGTAGAGCACAAGGCATGCTAACTAGCATACTCATTAGGACACCCATCCTGTTGTTGAGCATACTAGGTGTTAACTAGCATAAATTATGTTAATTAGCATACATCTTGTGCTTACTAGCTAACTCTGTATGCTAGGTAGAACACAAGGCATGCTAACTAGAATACTCCATATGCTAACCAGCATACCCATATGCTAACTAGCATACCCAACCCAACTGCTAGTTCTAACTAGCATAACCCGTGTCTTAAATAGCATACCCATCATGCTAGTGAGCATACTAGGTGTTAACTAGCATAAGTGGTGTTAACTTGCATACTTTTTGTGTTGACCAACTAACCCTGTATGCTATTTAGAACTCAAGGCCTGGTAACTAGCATACTCCATATGCTACCTAGAAAACTCCATGTGCTAACTAGCATAATCACTTTCTGTTAGACAACGTACTTTTCATGCAATTGAGCATACTAGGTATGTAACTAGCATACTTGGTATGTTAACTAGCATACCAGTTATGTTAACTAGCATACATATCATGTTAACCAACTAGCTCTATATGCTATTTAGAACCCAAGGCATGCTAACTAGCATACTCCATATGCTAATTAGCACAATCCATATGCTAACTATCATACTCACTATGCTAACTAGTATACGCATTAGCCCATCATGCTATTGAGCATACTAGGTGCTAACTAGCATACATCTTGTGCTGACTAGCTAGCCCTGTATGCTAGGTAGAACACAAGGCATGCTAACTAGCATACTCCATATGCTAACCAGTATAATCCATATGCTAACTAGCATACCCAGCCAACTGCTAGTTCTAACTAGCATAACCCTTGTCTTAAATAGCATACCCATCATGCTAGTGAGCATACTAGGTGTTAACTAGCATAAGTGGTGTTAACTTGCATACCTTTTGTGTTGACCAAATAACTATGTATGCTATTTAGAACTCAAGGCCTCCTAGCTAGCATACTCCATATGCTACCTAGCAAAATCCATATGCTAACTAGCATAATCACTTTCTGTTAGACAACGTACTTATCATGCAATTGAGCATACTAGGTATGTAACTAGCATACTAGGTATGTTAACTAGCATACCATGTATTCTTAATTAGCATACATATTATGTTAACCAACTAGCTTTGTATGCTATTTAGAACCCCATGCATGCTAACTACCATACTCCATATGCTAACTAGCATAGTCTATATGCTAACTAGCACATTCCATATGCTAACTAGCAAAAGTCTGTAGATCAATATGCTATTAATTAGCATATACAAGTTACTATGCACTAGAGATGCAGGGCATAAAATACATAAGTTATGGTACAAGTATTTGATTGATCACCTGAGGCTCGTCTAGGAGGTGCGTAGGGGGTTCTATGTAGCTTTTCCTCCCCATCCTCTTTCGACAAACATCCTTCTTGTTCGGTGAAACGTGACTCTCCACTTTCCAAAATGTTTGGACCAATTCCTTAATTTCATATGTAATAGGGATATGATGGTGCTGCTTGTGACATGCACCAATGAAAACAATCGCCCATCAACATTAGGCTTTGCCTGTCGTGATCTCGCCTTATGCAAGGTGCGACAATTCACATTTAGGACCCTCGCAATTTTTGCAATAGGCATGTTTTCCTTTGAATTCAACATCATTTGCAATGCTACATTCTTCAAAAACAACTCCTCATTGGAACTTGGCTGCTTGACGGTAGCCATTGGAGACAATTGCGGTCTATACAGCAGCCTCCTCCTCGAAAGACTCATCATGGATCACCCAAACATGTGGATGTTGAGAAACAAGATTCCAGATTTCCCACTTTGCTTCTGTACTAAAACCTTCAGTCCTACTCTTGAAAGCTCTCACAATCTTGGAGGAGATTTTCTTTTTGTCCTCATCGTTGAGGGCATGATGTTGTCGCTCAAATTTCATTCGTTTATGCCCCGTTGTTTCCTCTTTCTTAATCTCTCATATTCCCTGATTACAGAAAGAGATGGATCTTGGGAGTAGTAATTCATTGCCTGTAGTGGCTCTCTTCTGCTTTTTCTTGAGAAGTATAGACGTGCATAATATATGACTTACTTAAAATCACTTGATTGTATAGCTGTCAACACTTGATTGTAATACACACATACTATAAACAAATGCCCTCACAAAAATATAGATGTGACCAACAAAACCAATGACTTAATTTGGAGTGGGTGGGCTACACATAAGATTTGCTTACCATCACATTACAATACGGCTCAATTTCCAACATTGGAGCTAGTGGCAATAATGTTGGATGCTGGTTCTCCATATCAATAGGTCTGTGTCAAAACAAGAGAAAGATCTTAGCTTTGACAACTCATCTATGAGGCAGGATGCCTGGTGCAAGGAACGAGCGAGCGAGAGAGAGAGAGAGAGAGAGAGAGAGAGAGAGAGAGAGAGAGAGAGAGAGAGAGAGAGAGAGAGAGAGACTCCCCACGTCATCTTCAGTACCTAAAAATAGAAGCACATGAGACATTTGTAATTCAAAGGACTTGCCCATCCGTTTTCAGTATATGCTAACAAGCACAAGTAATTAGCACTGTTCGGGACAACATACTCAGTGACACGTTAACATGCTTCTATCCATATATTATATTTATACATAATCCATAACCATGCATATTTTCAAACCCCTAAGAATCTATTAAGTCATGCTCTCATGCAAGGAGGGGCTTACCTTTGGAGCTTTATGCAAATTCAACAAAAGGGGGCCCATTGAAGACTTTTTTGTGAAGAAAAATAGGCATTTTGGGGGTATTTTTTATATCCATCTCCACTCCAAATTTGAAGGTGAATAATCACCTCAAAAATTTTGATAATTTTTGGAGCTACCACCGGTGAGATAGGATTTTTTGAGTGGACCCCAGCCTGCCCACTTTCCCCACAAGGTAGCCCATAGTCTTCTCTCACCTCTTTTCCTAGTTCCACACACACACACACACACAATCATTCCTCTCCATCCCTCACTCAAACCTGCAACTTTCATGGCTTCTTTCATCTTCTTCACCATTCCCATCTCTCCCTTACTCCATAGTTCCAAATTATTATCTCTACACACATATAGCTCAATTTCTCTCTCTAGAATCAAACTCATATTACCATCACCTCTTCATCATTTTACAAAAAGAGAACAAATCAGCAAATAACCAAGCTCAAGCTCTACAAAAGGAGAAGTTTGATCATGGAAAATTCAACTTTTCCATGGTCACGAACTACACCGACAGAGTTCTACAACCACGCTCATTCATTGAAGGAGATAGGTGGAAAATTCTCTTTCCATCTTGTGGTTTCCATCAAATTGTGTATATTCTAATTCTTCTTTTACTTTTTATCAATGTGTGAATCATATAATGCAACTTGAGTGCATATGCCATGTAATTTTACCCCATCCTACTAACTACAAACTACTAACACTAACCACTAACATACTAACACAAAATAACCATTGACCTAACCATAAGAGACACGTCACCTCAAGCCTACATGTGCATAGTAACTCTCTCTCTCTCTCTCTCTCTCTCCTTCCTTAAAACTCTACTTTCACCTCAATAATGCTCTCTTTTGAGCCCACATCCATGACTCAAGTAGACAAAGAAGGCCCGCAATGTTTTGATATTTAAAAAAAATCATAATATTGATTTGTTAGCTTGTAAATTAGGATTTCCAATACTCTTAATGAGAGGTCTCCAACCTATAAATAGGCCCTCTCTTTCTTGTAAATCACCTCCAATATTTCACATAGCACCCCAACACTCTATGTGTGAGGAGAGACTTAGGCGTAGCAACCACTTTGTGAGCTTCACTTTTGGTGTGAGAGAAGCTTTCAAGCTACACATTGCAAGTGAGAGAGCGTGAGTTCAAAAATCTCAAAACCACTATTGTATATGTTCCTCCATCATCAATAAATTGAGGTTTGGTGCATCAAAGGCGTGATTTGACATTCAAATCCTCGTCCTTCCACTTGTGCAATACAGTTTGGTGAATTCAAGGTGACTTGTGTATTTTAAGTTTCTATCATTTGACCTTGTTTTAGAAAGTGTTTTAGTGTGTTTTCAGTGCCAATTTTGTGTCCATTGTAAGAGGGTATTGTGGTGAGAGGTCTCCCACACCCTAAGACTGTGTGTGTGTGTGTGTGTGTGTGTGTGTGTGTGTGTGTGTGTGTGTGTGTTGGCAATGTTTTGGATTTACTAAGCATGAGTTAGTTTTGTACAAGCTCTATGATAGCATCATAACAAACCATCTCCATTTTCAAGTCACAAACAAGGTTGGAATTGGAGCTGATCTCTTGAGACAGCTAATTCCAGTGTTGAAGGATTTCAGCTACTAGTGTGGGAAGATTTCAGACAGCAGACTAGACAGAAATCAGAAACTATATTGACATGTGGATACTGAAATAAGAATCAGACTTATAGACTGGAATAAGATTCAGATTCAGATTTGGATTCAGAAGACTGGTCGAGAAGTAAGTATCACTGAAATATATACCATGATTGAGATTACAGCGAATATGATTACAGAGAGAAAGTATAGCCGACAATACTGCCATGGATGCTCAAGTACAATTGTAGCTCAAAGTGCTAATACAAGTGATAACAATTGCCAACCCGATAATAATGTAATGGGCCCTATTTATACACTTCGATTTTACTGTAGTAATTACTCTAGTAATTACTAAGTAATTCGTTGCCCATCTTCTAAGAACACATTCCCGCATGGTGATTATCCAGCCGTCTACATCCTTCCCTTCTTTCTTGAATTTTGGCAAGATTCCAAAATTTCTGAAAAATTCCCGTCGGATGTTGATGTGATACTGAAAAATCCATCGTCTGGTTATGGTGTGGAACTGAAAAATCCATTGTCTGGTTCTGATGTTGGGATGCAAGAGTTGAAGAAGGACCAAGGATTGTGGGAGGTAGCGGAAAAGGCCAAGGTGGAGCTCTCACCAGGCCAAGGTGGAGCTGTCATCAGGCCAAGGTAGAACTGTCATCTCTCCTTGCCTGCTGAGAAGAAAAGTCGCCACTGAATTCTGAGATGGAACTACCGAGTATCCTTCCATGGACCGTCTTCCTTTTGCCTTTGCTCTTTGACCGAGATGGTGCCTGAGAAGTCCCAGCAGTAGCATTCTCCTTCTGAATTAGTCGGTAAATGGCCTCCTGCTCAAGCTGATCCCGCCGGTCTGTGGTCATCTCTACCTCATAAGGTGTGAGAGAATGATAGGTTTTGGTGTCAGGATCATAGAGTGTACGCCTGCCCTTGGTCAGTCTGGTTCTGGCCAGCTTATGACAATGCGAAGCAGTATGGATCCATCCTTCTGGAAGAGGCTGATTTGTTTTGACGCGAGCTTCGAAAAGAATCTCAGCCATCTCTCTGTACTACGGTGCTAGACCCGACTTTGCTGCAATGTCTTTCTCAGGCAGTTTGGAAGATTCGACCGTAAGTTGTAGCAACTGATTAGTAATCCCAGTCAATCCTCTGACCTGAATCTTCCATTGGCCCATACACAACTGAATCCTATGTAGCTCTTCTTTCATTTCTTGAATGTCATTGAAGAGCATCATTGAACAATGTCTGCCAAGTCTTCCATTCCACAGTTGATTGCTCATACCAATCCCTAAGCTCATCAGTTATTTTGAAATATGTGAGTCGATCAACTGGTTCTTGATGTTGAGAATACAGCGCTGGAAAGAATCTTGGCAGCTCAGTTTCTCTTGCTAGAACAACATACAAGAGAACTGGAGAATCAGGCACAAATTCCAGGAAATTGAGAACAACCTGGTTCGCTTGTTGCATCATCTTCCTAGTGATTCTCACTAGCTGAAATACGGTTCGGAGAGCATTTGCCTGTGCTCCTACTGACATTCTCGTTTGAGGTCCTCTGCTAGTGGCTATTTGGTCCTCAAGAATGGCTTTCACTCTCTGATCCAAAACACCTCTGGCAGCTTGCAGTTGTACCAGAACTTCCTTGAGTTGGACCCTAACATCATTCATGCAGCGGTAAGTTGGTTTGTTACCCAGCAGAAGTTCCAGTTCTAGAGCTAAAGACCGACAATCTGCAGTAGACTGTCTTTGCTAGTGCGGGTTTTCCACTTTATCATCAGCATTGAGTATCCATTCCGGAACTCGTTCCAACAACTGAACTGTACTGGGATGCGTAGGTAGTCTACAAACTTCTTTATCATGGAAAGCAACGGATTTCCAAGATTCTACCATTTCCCTGGCTCCCACATATAGTTTTTGAAATCTTTCTAAATCAGTCCAGAGAGCATCATCCTCTAGATACTGTCTAGTGATGGAGGCCTGTTGATGTCTCAGCTGCTTATTCAAAGTAATGAGCTGCAGTGAATGCTGATGATCATTCATTGGTCCCTCATCTTGAACCTTCATTTTCCCTTTAGCCTCTCTGCTGTGATGTGACTGATCAATTGGCTGATTCCAAGTGTTACTGGGCTGCTGCTCTGCTGATGACCCGACTGGTGCTCTTTATCGTGTCCTTCCTGCTGACCCTCATTCTGGTCTGGCTGTGACTGGCCTCCTTCATCTGACCCTGTCCCACCAGTACCAGGTCCTGGAGGTGGAGATGGTGATGGGGCATCATCATCATCCTTTGTATGCCCAGTTTCTTGATCATCCTCCTCTTGATCAACTTCATCTTCTTCATCCTCATCCGGGGAAGTCTGTTGCTCAATATAATCCATTATAGCTTGGTTCATCAGAGCATTATTGAACTCACCCATCTTGTCCTGCAAATCGCTCTGCAAACTTTCCATCAAGGACTTTAAATTTTCTAAGTCAAAAACAGCATTGCCTGCGGGGTTTAAAATTTCAGACAAGCTATTGTAGATGTATCTGTTAGTCAGCAAACGCTTCAGAGCTGTATGGTGCAATAGCAACTTTCTAAATTCTGCCCGCTTCATTCTGAGCATCGTTTCAGCTCGCTTGGCATCTCTCAGTGCTTCATTCCTTTGACTTTTCATGATCATAATTTTAGACTCAGCTTTAGCTAACTTTTTGTTCAACAACTCCTGAGCCCTTTCTGATTGAGCTTCCAGTACCCTGTGTTGTATGTTCTGCACTTCCTGGGCTTTCTGGAGTGTTGCAATCTGATGCCGTGCTTCTGTCAAGTCAGATTTAAGCTTTTTGACTTCGTCTTCTGATCCAGCAGCCTCCACCAATTGTCCCATACAACTGACAATGGTATTCCAAGAAGACTGTATCAGAACTGAACATCTATCTTTGACCGTGGTTGGATCAGAATCAACAGGTTCATATATTGCTACAGGAGCCACCTAGGGTAAAGTTGAATAATCACTTTTGCTGGGCAAAAGATGCCCTCTCAATTTTTGAGTTTGCATTTGCTGCAACTTATCCTTTTTAACCAGTTGCAGAGGGTTTCCAGAAATGACAGGAACTTCTTTAGACAAAGTCGAGGACGCTGGACCTTTCCCTTTGTCCAGTTGACTCTTGCCTTTGTCCACTGACTGGTCTGGTACCTTTTCCTCAGTGACTGGCTTTACTTGATCTTTCCCAGAGCCAGTAGCAACTGTATGTTTGACAACTGACTAATCAGGCACAGTTTTCTAAGCAAATTGTTGCTCAGTTTTACTTTTCTCAGCTTTCTCATTGCTCATTGCCTTAACCCGGCTTTCTATTTTCTTCAAGAACTCACTGCTTTTTGTCAGTGTAATTCTTGGCTTCTTTGAACTGCCAGCTTCCTTTGCAGTGGCTTTCCTTTCCAGGTCATTGGAAATCGTTTGACTGTCTGTTTCCTCGTTGTCTGAAGGCAGTTCAATCTTCTTTGGTTCAGAAATGGGCTCCTCACTCCAAGCTTGCTTTACCTGCTCATTAACATCTGTAGCAGTAGCCCAATACAAGAATTGACAGACATACCATGCCTTGAAAACAGTTTGAAATTTCAGCTTGGCAGTCTGTTGAAGTACATTATGCGAGAGTATTTGACAAAGGTTGATATGGACTTGTGGATCTAGTATCTTGGCCAACAGCATAGTAAATAATTTCTCTGACACATACGTTGGGTTATTCTTAAGACTGACTGCTTCAGCTACAAACCTGTAAGCAGCGGAGGCTTCCAGTCCTACTACTGGAATTCCTTGAGCACTTGCCTTGCGCTTCTTTCTAGTTGTTTCATCCTCCTTTAGAGAAATACTTATTTGCTGCGCAGTCGCCACAGACGGTTTGGGCTCATTAGGCATCCCAAATGCAAATGCAATGGCTTCTGGTGTCACTGACACCTTCCTATTATTTATCATAGCACTGCTAGTTTCAGCATCAAAGGAATCAAGAACTTGCTTAATGATATCTGCATCAAAAGCAATCCTTGTAGCTTGAAACACAACTCGCAGATCCCAGAATTGTAGCAGAGTCATTGTGTGATCAGTAAAGACATATCGTTGGATTTTATTGTATGGAAGAACAGGAAGGCTTGCCTTTGCCTCAACAACTATAGCCTGGGTTTCTTCAAGAGTTTCCTGCATCTTCTCTGAGCATTTCCTTCTCAGAGTCATTGCGTGATCAGTAAAGACATATCGTTGGATTTTACTGTATGGAAGAACAAGAAGGCTTGCCTTTGCCTCAACAACTATAGCCTGGGTTTCTTCAAGAGTTTCCTGCATCTTCTCTGAGCGTTTCCTTCTACCCATAAACTGTGAGGTCGACGACGATGAAACAAACGAAGGCGAAGAGGACTTACTTGTGTCAAAGCCGTTTCCTGGTGTCGCTGGTAAGGCTGTCTAACCGTCAGCTGTCTCGTCAGAGGTCGAAGTTTGCGGCTGTAGTGAAGAAACCTCGGAGCTTGGTGATGGCGAATGGTTGACAGGAGGAAAGCGTCGCGCAGGAGATTTATGAGAAAAAATGCCAACTCTCCTTGCTGTTATACGTGTTCGCGCCATAAAAGCTCCACCACTCGCCGCTCCTAGACTTGTGTGTGCCGTTGCTGTCATGGCAAATATGTATTGGACAAGACTGCAACCCATCCTTGTAATAATTACCACCACTGGCATACCACTTGACCGTTGGCCACTTAAAATTTGGAAAGTGTGTCCATACTGATTCTGAACTGACTCCCACTCTAGCTGGACCATAATGGTACTGGTTCTCAGGTCAACCTGATCTGGTTCTTCTGGTACTGGTTCTGAAGTTGGAATTGGTTGCACATGGAAAAGACCAAAAATTTCTGATTCCGATATCTCTTGATCAACAACCTCCAGTTCCTTAGTACCTTGTTCCAACCCAGTTTCTCCGGTCTCTGAATAATAAAGTTTGATCTTTGCTCCATTATATACTCCCGGAAACATCAGTCCAGATAAATCTTTCAATCTGACTGTGCCATTGGAAAAGACCCAATCGACCTCAAAAGGTCCTGCCCAGGCAATCTTCAAATTTGGCTTCTTTGGACCCAATTTAGACTGATATAGAAGCACTAAGTCTCCTTTCTGGAATTCTCGGACTTTAATTCGGCGATCATGCCAGTGCTTCCTTCTTTGTTGAACAATCTCCTGTTCCAATATAGCTCTTTGCCTGAGTTCATCTAACTGCATTAGTTCATTTAGTATTTTCTTAAGATTATGGTTGAAGTCTAATCCATACTTCACAGCCATTCTTAGACTCCGGATTACAAACTCCATAGGAACCACAGCTTCAGTACCATACACCATTCTGAATGGTGTCATTCCAGTAGTCACCTTATAAGCTGTCCTATAAGCCCATAGAGAAGTCTGAAGCTTCAAATCCCACTAGTTTGGTTTCTTTTGCACCACCTTAGTGAGAATAGTCTTAATTGTCTTATTGCTACTTTCAGCTTGTCCATTGCATCTGGGATAGTAAGGAGTAGATTTCTGATGCTTGACTGAAAGCATATCCAATAGGATTTCCATAGTATCGTTGATAAAATGTGTCCCTTGATCGGTCACAACTTCTACTGGAAATCCATATCGGCAAACAATATTCTCAAACAGAAACCTTGCAGTTGAGTTGGCTGTGTTGTCAGGAAGAGCCTTAGCTTCAAACCACTTGGTAACATAACAAGTAGCCATCACAATGTACTTGTTCTTCCTGGGAGTCACCTTCTTAAAAGGTCCCATAAAATCTAGTCCCCATTTCATGAATACTCCCAATGGTTGTATCGGCATTAAGGGAGTCATGTCTGCAGCTGTTGGTCGGCCCATTCTTTGGCATATGTCACAAGTTTTACAAAAGCTTCTGACATCAACAATCATTGTTTGCTACCAGAGACCTGCTTGCAGAATCTTCTTGTAGGTCACTTTGTTGGAAAAGTGTCCACCAGACTCGCCATTATGCGCTTCTGAAATAACTTGCATTCTTCCTTCCATAGGGACACATCTTCGAAGTATACCATCCACACCTAATCGATAAAGTACTCCTCCGATGATGGTAAATTTCAGACTTTTTATGATCAGAGCTTTCTTCTGATTCTGTTTCCAATCCTCTGGAAAGGCACCTTGGGAAAGGAATTGATAAATATCATACCATTTAGGATCCACTGATTCTTCTGCTTCTAGCTGAAATAAATCAGCATCCACTGATTCTTCTGCTTCTACCTGAAATAAATCAGCATCCACTGGCTCATCTCTCATAGGTGATTCTAAATATCCTTCTGTACTTCTGGAGAGAAATTCAACTCCACAGTGGTTTCGGTCAGGCTTATGGAAAATTCTGAATTCAAATTCCATAAGGAACATCATCCATCTTATCAGCCTGCCTTGAATAATAACTTTGTTAATCAGAAACATAAGAGCTTGATGATCCACATAAAAATGGAATAACTTCCCCAATAGGTAATGCCTGAACTTCGTAGCGCTAAAAACCATTCCGAGGGCCTCTCTTTCAGTAGTCGTATAGCCTTGTTCAGCCTGACTGAATCTCTGACTAGCAAAATAGACCGGATAGTCTGTTCTGCCATCTGGCTGAGCTAATATTGCCCCAATTGCCAATCCTGAAGCATCTACATGTACATGAAAAATAATATCCCAATTCGGCTTCCTGAGGACTGGTTTACTGGTAATGGCTTTTTTCAAATTCTGGAAACTCTCCTCACACCCAGTAGTCCAATTGAACTTACTAGTCTTCTTTGTAAGCTCATATAGTGGTACTGCTTGAGAAGCAAACTTGTGTACAAATCTTCTATAGAAATTCACATACCCCGAGAAAGAACTCAACTCAGAAGCAGTTCTGGGTGCTTTAGCTTGCTGGACACACTATATTTTGTCATTGGCCATTTCTATTCCATTGCGGGAAACCACATGTCCCAGTAGCTGTCCCTTCCAAACCAGAAA
Source organism: Adiantum capillus-veneris (assembly GCF_014529385.1). Lineage (NCBI taxonomy): Eukaryota > Viridiplantae > Streptophyta > Polypodiopsida > Polypodiales > Pteridaceae > Adiantum > Adiantum capillus-veneris. Next base: position 73,618,107 of record NC_140934.1, on the reverse strand, counting down.
TGCAGATTTGAATGGATTCAAACAAATACTTTTCTCCTGACATCGTTTAAAAACCATCTCTAGGAATAGAAGGTGTTGTTCCTCATCTGAATAGACAATGAAGTCATCCATGAAAATGGCGAGGAACCGATGAAGAAATTCATTAAACATCTCCATCATACACGGTTGAAAAGTAACTGGTGCATTGCACAGGCCAAAAGGCATCACCAGATACATGAATGCTCCCCACTCAGTGATGAAAGTGGTCTTAGCCCTATCTTCAGGAGCAATCTGTAACTGGTTATAGCCGCTATAACCATCCATGAAGCTATACATCTCATATCCTGCGATCTCATCAAGCAAAATATCAGTAAAAGGTAAGGGAATTGGATCAGTAAAACCATCCATGAAGCTATACATCTCATATCCTGCGATCTCATCAAGCAACATATCAGTAAAAGGTAAGAGAAATGGATCCTTAATGGTCTGGGCATTTAGTTTCTTATAGTCGACACACACTCTTAATTTCCCATTCTTCTTAGGAACGACGACTATGGGAAATAACCAATCAGTGCTTGCTACTTCCGTAATGAACCGCGCCTTGAGAAGATTATCAATGTACTCCTTGACCTTCTTTGCATAGTTGGGGTTCATCCGGTATCTTTGCAATCTGCCTGGCCTAGCATCCGGTTTCAGTGGTATTCGGTGTTGACAGACTTCAGGATCTACTCCCTTCAAATCTGTATGTTCCCAGGCAAATACATATTTATAGTTTTGGAACATTTTCCGTGCTTTTTCCTTCATTGCCAGTTTCAGGTGTTTGTTAACTTTGATCATTCTGGGATTCTCCTCTCATCCCAAGTTCCACTCCTCTACTTCCGGATCATCTGGAAGCAACCAGTTTGGTCTGCCTCCTTTTCGTTTGGTCGATTCTTCAGCGTAGTCCCAAGAAGGTCCATTCATTTCTGAGTCATTATTCTGATCCAGTGGGTACTCTTCAGAACATACTGGTTCTTCCATTATACCAGTATCAGCTGGTTCCTCCATTCTTGCAGTTAGCTGAGCTGTTCTTTCCCCTGTATTGACGTCAATAAACTGATCAGGGAATTGTCTCTTCTGCTTGTTAGCTTGCTCTTTGTTCAACACGACTACATTCAAATCAATTTCTGCCAAAGGAAATATGTTCATAGCTGCTAGCATTCGCTCAATTTTCTTAGCTCGGTATTTCTGACACAACTCCTTCGGCCTCAGTTCCTTTTTCCAGATCCTGGTGTTATTGGTCTCGATTTTGATTCTACCACTAGCCCCTTCTATGGTTAAAGTTTGGTTTGCGTAGTCATGAACATCATGGGCGGCCTAGTAGCATTCCATATGCTCCCTGCACATCCAAGACTAGGAAACTGGTTTTGAATTTCTCCTTCCCAACTCTTATCTGCATGTTTTCAATCATACCCGTCGCTTGTATGACTCGATGATTTGCCCTTCTTACTTTGAATGGTGCTAGTTTCATGTTAGTGATACCCATTCTTTGTTGAAGCTGTGCTCTCATTATGTTGACTCCTGCTCCTCCATCCAGTATGACGCTTGAGAGAGGTTCCCACTACTTCTTGACCTTGTAGTCTACCAGAATAAGTGGAACTTCATCATCCCGGATAGCCGTCAGGTCCACTGTTCTGGCCTCAGCCTCAGTCTTCCTACGTTGTCTGATAAAGTTGGCCACCTCAGGTAAGGTCTTTCTTATATCCTCCAGCTCTACAGTCAGCTTCTAGATTCTATCAAAAATTTTCACCTGAATTTCCTCTCGCTCCTGGTTAGACTGATTGCCAGAGCTTGAAGAACTAATGTCTTCACACTGCCATTCTTCTTTAGCAGTACTTCTACTCTTTCCTTCCACTCCCATTTCATCAGCTAGTCCATGTACTACAGCCAGCATGGTCTCTGTCATGGCCAGTACTGACTGATCTTTATCAGTCGATTGGGCTGGTATCTTCTGAATGGCTCTAGCTTTGGAACTTTCTGGCTGCTCTGGTAGCTTCTTAGCTAAATCCTTTGTGATTTTAGCTGCTAGTTCCCGCTGCTCGTGCCACTCATCTACCACCTTTTCTTTACCTTTGACCTTCCAAACTTCCCTTTGTTGGGCCCACTTGCTGCTGTTAGGATTGATTGGTACTTCTGAAATATCTGGGATTTCTTCAATGATCACTCCCTTTCTCCTGGTAACGACTCTGACTGGGACTGGCTCTGGTGCCTTAGCCTCAGTAGCAGTCGTTACCGGTGCATCTGGACATTGGGCTGCAAAATGACCATACTTCCCACAGGTATAGCAATTCATGATCTTGGTCTAGAAGTTGCTTCTTCCTCTTCCTCTGCCCATTCCTGGTTGGTATCTGCCACGTCCTTGACCAGTACCACTGGTACCTGGTCTCTCTTCTTGAGCTACTTTGATTGGTTCTGCCTTCACTGGTTCAGTGTAAGCAACCACTGATAGATCCTTTCCTTTCTTAAAATGATGAATTCTGATGCCACAATTATTCCATAGGTGACCAAAGGCCTTGCAATAGGTACATTGTGGACATTCAATGGAGATGTGGTCCTTGGATTTACATCTTGAAGGCCAAGTCTCCATCTTCCGGACTGGCTGTCTTGTGTGGCTAATTTCTGCAACGTGCCTAGCCATTTCTTCAATTTTCTTGTCCATGATCCCTTCTCTGATTTCTCCTTTGTCCGTTCATTGGAGCTGCTCCCGGAGCTGCTGAACGTTGCACTGGAATTAGAAGCTTCAGTAGCCGAACTACTGCTACTGGTCCTTCGCTTCTTGTGGCTCTTTTCTTTCTTAGCCTGCTGTTCCAGTTTTAATGCTCTCTGGACTAGATCATTGAATTTATTTGTAGGGGCTGGTACTTCTTGTTCTCTAAGCTTTTTGCTTCTGAACCCATTCAGAAACCATGCCCTCAATCTCTTCTCAGACGGCGGTTCTTGCAGCTGCCTGGTCAGTTCTTTTATCTTTTCGACATAGCTGCGGACTGACAAATTCCTCTGTTTGATCTGATCCAATTCACAGAGAATATCCTCGTTGCCTCGATTGTTAGAATATTCCAACCTGAAGGCCTTAAGTAATTTGTTATATTATCTCAGCTGGCATGCAGGGTAATGGTAATACCATTTCCTCGCTGCTTCCTTCAAGGTTTGTGGAAAATATTCCCCCCAATCATCTTCATCAATGTTTTTTAGTTCAGCATACTGCTCGAAAGCTTGTATGTAAACATCTGGATCATCCTTTTTTCCTTCTTTCAATATGGGAAAGGAAATCTTCAGGGAAGCGGTGTAATCATTTCGATTACTGCTAATCCCACCACTTCGCTTCTTGGTTTTAGAATGCCGCTTGGGAGCCTTCTTGCAATTGTCAGTGTCAGCATCCCAATCAATCTCTGTCTATGTCTCAGTATCAATATCTTCTCTGTTTTGCCTGCTAGAAGTACGGTGACTTCCCTTTCTGCCCTTGATATGCTCATCTCTTTGGCGAGACTGAGAACTCTTGGAACTCTTTGCCTTTTGTGCTTCCCGTTCTGCCCGTCTATGTCGAGAATGACTGGAGTGTTGTGAGTCCTGCGCCTCCTCAGCCTGACTATGATCCTCCTGAGCCTCACTGTCAGTCATTTTCTCTTGCTTGGGGTCAGACTCTCTTCCTGACTCCTCAAGAATGGGGTCCACACGATTGGTAGATTTTCGGCCACGATTGGACTTTGGTGCCATTGCTGAAAACTTCAAGTGGGAGAAGAGTCTTTCAGTCAATGAGCTTCAGCTCTAGTCACCGTGATCACCAAAATGGAATTGGAGCTGATCTCTTGAGACAGCTAATTCCAGTGTTGAAGGATTTCAGCTACTAGTGTGGGAAGATTTCAGACAGCAGACTAGACAGAAATCAGAAACTATAGTGACATGTGGATACTGAAATAAGAATCAGACTTATAGACTGGAATAAGATTCAGATTTAGATTCAGATTCAGAAGACTGGTCGAGAAGTAAGTATCACTGAAATATATACCATGATTGAGATTACAACGAATATGATTATAGAGAGAAAGTATAGCCGACAATACTACCACTGATGCTCAAGTACAATTGTAGCTCAAAGCGCTAATACAAGTGATAACAATTGCCAACCCGATAATAATGTAATGGGCCCTATTTATACACTTCGGTTTTACTGTAGTAATTACTCTAGTAATTACTAAGTAATTCACTGCCCATCTTCTAAGAACACGTTCCCACATGGTGATTATCCAGCCGTCTACAAAGGTGTTCCGCAAGTTCCATTACTCACTCTCTCTATCCTTTTCTCTAGCTCTCTCTGCTCCATTTGGTGTGTGTCTTGGTGTGAAATTCCTTTTGTGTGTTTTGTGGCGCATCTTCTTGGGTGTGACAAAATCTCTCTTGCGTCCTTGTTTTCTCTATAACTAGGTGGTGCCCCTTTACTTGTTGTTGGCTATGGGTTTGTTGTTGTTTCGCTTGTTTGTGGTACCCCCAGTCCCAATTGAGAAGCACAAGAGCCTCGAGGGGTGTTTAGAGGTCGCCTCTCTTATTGCCTGCCCCGTACCGCCTCAATATTGGTGCCCCCACTGAGGAGGGACGTGCCTATTGTTGTTACATATTGCATGATTGCTTAGCTTTTAGCAGAATCAAGTAGATTGCATAAATCACGAGAATTTGTATGATCCTTTCATTCCCATTGCAAGGCAAAAGGTACACATCATTGTTAGTACTAAGTTGAAATTTCAATGTGTAATTCATAGAACTTTAGGTCCCCTTAGGTTGGCCGAGATAAATGCTTCAGTAAATCCTTTTATTTTGCCTTTCATTAGGTACGACCTTAGTTTTTGGACGTCTATATTTTTGTTTTGTTTTAAGCACTAGGTCATGCATAGACCATGGATGATTGCCCAGGAATAGAGGTTTTTACCTTCCATTTCACTCCACACATTAGAATAAACATTGCCATTAGTAGAAAGATCCATTTTCAACAACATATGGTGTTCATGTTTGGTTCCCAAAGAGTAGGAGAAATTCTCACGTCACCAAACCCTATCATCTTGCCTCTTGTTGACTATCATAGATCATTTGATGTGCATATTTTTATTTTGTTGTAGAATAGATTGTAATTTAGAAAACATTATTGGGTAAATCTTTTTAAGAAAAAAAATCTTCCCACTTTGAAATTGATTCAATGGAGGCCCAATGCCAAATGTCAGGATATCCTCTCTTTTTGGAGAGCCTGGTGAAGATGCCAAGCTATTTCTAGCAAATTTCAAAATGGCTTGCTGTATAAAAAGAGTGATAGGAGATGAGGAATGCTTAGAAATGTTTGAGGTAGTTCTGAGAAAGGATGCTAGTACTTGGTTTGACTCTCTATCTCAGGAGGTTAAGGGAAACTATAAGAAAGTCGTTAATCATTTCAAGTGATACTTCTTGGACCCCCAAAACACTCAAAAGCTATGGCAAGACATCGTTTCTCACAAACAAAAAGACTTAGAATACTACTACACGTACAAACAAGAGTTTCTACGTCTTTGGGCTGTATGGGTGAGAAATTTTGCCAACCCTGGTGAGGGTGCAAAGTTCCTTAAGAAGGAGAGGTTCATAGCGAGTCTCTTTTCCACACTCAAGATAAACGTTGAGGCGGGTGCACCTGCTACCTTTGATGCAGCAGAAACTAGGGCTATTTTGAGAAGTATAGAAAACTTAAGTGCTTAAGGGGAGAGGTTTCAATAGAGGGTCCTAGACCCAAAGGAAAGTTGCAAGCATCAACATCTAGAGAGATTTTGGAGGTAACAACTGAGGTGATTGAGAAGCTAAATGAGTCATTGAGTAACTTGTCGATTCACCTTGTACAAGTTGTAGGTCCTAAGGGACAAACAAACAAAGCTGAGGAGTGAGAGCCATGACCCAGGCAAGTACTACAATGATGGAATTGTGGGGAATCTAGGCATGGGATGTATAATTATCCTTGGCCTGATGGGGAGCCAAGGAGACCTAACTTGAATTACCCAGTGACGAATGAAGGTGAAGCAACTAGTCAACAACCAAGGCTTCTACAAAGGCCAAATGGAGCAAGACCACCTCCACGAGGAGTGGAAGGAGATCAAATGTGCATGTGGTAGAGGTGAAAAATTCAAAAGAGGTTGACATGGAAGAAAATGGCATTAAGCATGGCCAAGGAAAATGTAAGGAGAAAGAAGGAGTTACGTCACAAAGTGACCATGGACAAGAAAAGAAGGCGAAGGAGACCAAGGAAGCTAAGAGGAATCGACATCGTATCAACCTCCAAGACTTCCCTCTTGGACATGGTATGGCTCCATACTTGTTGGAAGACATGAGAGGTAAGGGTCCTGATATCTCATAGCCTCATGTTCTTGCATTATATACACAAGCTAGGAGGGATTTAACAAAGGCAGTTAGTACTAGGAGAAAGATAAAAGAGAGCGTGCCTATTGTAAAAATTGCACAAGATAAAATGAATGAGGATATTACACTTGTGCTAGATTGTTACATCAAAAGAAGATTTCTTAGGAAAGGTCTAGTGTATGGGGGTGCACAAATTTGCATCATGACAGAGGGACTCATGCAAAGACTAGGCATGCATATCCATGAGACACCTAAATCAAAGTCAAGATGGCAAACAATAGCAAGGCTAGGTGTGTAGGAATTTGTAAAAATGTTTTTGTGGATGCCTTTGGCATTAAGAAGGCAATAGATTTTTATGTTATGTCAACCAAGAGAAGTGGCTATCCATTTATCCTAGGAAGACCATGGCTAATGAAAATGCGGGCTTTGCAGGATTGGGAAAGTGGAAAGTTGATCTGTAGAAATGAAAATCGAAGGTTGTCTTTGACATGAAGGAGCAACGTCAAGAGGAGCTCCATGAAGAATCATCGCAAACTGAGACGGAGGAAGACTGTATTGATAACACTTAAGAAGAAGAAGGTAGCGGTAGCACTATAGAAGAGGAGTCTTCCATTGAAGTCATGGGAGTAAGGTTTAAGCCAAGCAACCAAGAAACCTCTTGCATAGGCTTGGAGGAGGTAGTTCCTCAAGAGAACCAAAATATGGAGGATGAAGGAATGTTAGAAGGTTTGTCGTCTACCACACTTACAAAAGATGAAAGAGAGGAGTTCAAATGTGTGCTAGGAAAGTTTCCTAAGCTTTTTGCTAAAGACTACACCGGCGTGCGTGGAGTAGATGATGTTCAACACAAGATTGAGCTAAAGCCAGAGGCCATATCTAAGGCTCAAAAGCTACGAAGGCTAGGAGTCATCAAGGAGTAGGCTTTACTCAAGGAGGTAAGAAAGCTTCTAGCAATAGGTTTCATTTATCTAGTGGATAATTTAGAATGGGTCTCTCCTGTTGTTGTCACTCCCAAGAAACACGCCAAGTGGAGGGTGTGTGTGAATTACCGTCATTGAATGAGGCAACAAAAAGAGATTACTTTCCCCTACCATTTCAGGATGAGATACTAAATGAGGTAGCTGGTCATTAGATGTACATTGTGTGTGAGGCTACTCATGCTACTTTCAAATAGGTATCACATTAGAGGATCAATTTAAAATAAATCACTCGGTGGGGTTGTTATGCTTTCAGATTCATGCCATTTGGCCTGACAAATGCTCCTGCAACTTTCCAATGCTTCATGAACATGGTATTTCAAGCATTATTTGGAAAGTCCATTAGGGTTTTTATTGATGATTTTTGCATTTATAGCTCAAATTCATTACATCTACAAAGGGTAGAAGAAGGTTTGAAGAAACTCTATGACATGGGAGGTCAACTCAACCCCGACAAATGCCACATAGGTAAGGATAAAGTGATCTTGCTTGGTCACAAGGTTTCCTACAAAGGTATTGAGGTGGATCCTTCAAAGGCAAAGGATCTTATTGAGTTACCATCACCCAAGGGTCTTAAGGAGGTCATCTCATTCATTCAAAAGGTGAAGTATATGTCACATTTCATTTACTTAGCCTTGGAGTTACTTCACCTCTTGCAGAAATTGACACAACAAGTTGATTCTGTTTGGTCTGATGATCTTGAAGAATGTTTTGGTAACATCAAAGTCATTCTGTCAGAACTACAAGTTCTTTGTTAGCTCTAGTGTTGGGAAAGAAACAATTGGTTCTGTTTTTCTCTACAACAAGATCCCCACAATACCAGGATACGACCCATCTACTTTGCTAGTAGGGTCATGAATGCTTTGGAGAGAGGCTACATGGAGGAAAAACTCATGATGCTTTCTCTCATGGTTGCGGTGAAAATTTTTAGATCCTACTTGCTACCAAAACCTTTTGTAATTCTCACAGCAGAAAATTTGTTCCCTTGGGTGTCATCTCAAATGAATCTTAGTACTAGGATCTCAAAGTGGATTATGGAATTTCAAGAGGTTCAATACTCTTTCAAGGTAGAAGATAGTGTGTGCATACAATTGGCAGGGATTCTCACTTATAGGGTGCATGAAAAGGAGATTAAGGTACCTAAAGTAAAGACCCTACCATTGCCATCACCAAAAAGTATTCTTAATTCTTTTACCTTGTTTTTTGATGGAGCTTTTCGACGAGCCACATGAAAAGTAGGGGGAGGGTTAGGGTTGCTCAACCCAAGTGGAGAGGTGATCATGAAAGAGAAGGTCAATCTACCATGTTCAACTAGAAACAATGAAGCATAATACGACACACTACTTCATGGTTTAAAGATGTGCATTGTCCAAGATATACAACGTCTCATGGTAAAGGGGGATACACTTATCATTGTGAAGAAGATTTTAGGCATTTGGGCATGCAAGAATGAAAGATTAAGGCCATTCGTAGGTTGTTTAATCAGTTTGAAGAAGTGAAACTATATCATATTCCTATGAAACAAAATGAAGATGCCGATTTACTTGCATAACAAGCACTTACATGTGTTGAGAAAGAAGTGCAAGTTATCATGGTGGCAGCAGCTGTCAAGCAACCAAGATACCAGGGATCAGAGTCATTGGCTCCCATTATTGGCTACATTTTGGAGGGCGAGTTTCCACAAGACTTCACAAAAGCTCAGAAGAGGAGACTCATGAAGAAGGAAAGTTTCTATCTCTTCCTACAAGGCTCCCTCTATCAAAGAGGGAAGGATCAAGTGTGCAAAAGAGTACCAACTATCGAGGGAATTCTAGCCATTATAAAAGGTTTGCATGAAGAGGCATTTGGTGGTATTTTGCCCAAGAATTAACCGTAAAGAAGATTTTGATTGTAGGGTATGTTTTGCCAAGCTTGCATGTGGATGTCCAACATTGGTGTAAAAGCTGTCACAACTGTTAGGTAAATGGAAATAGAAGGTTGGTGCATGGCCCAAGGCAAATAGTTCTTGCAAATGGACCCTTTGAAAAATGGGACATTGATGCTATGGGTCCTCTTCCTAGAATATAAAATGATAAACTCTACATTCTAGTGGCTATAGATTACATGACTAGGTGGGTAGAGGCTCAAAGTGTAGAAAGGGTAAATGGAAAAATAGTGAGCAAGTTTGTCTACACTAATATTTGTTGTAGATTTGGCACACCTCTGGAGATTGTAACTGATAATGATCCAGGATTCAAGAAGGGTTTACTCACAGAAGTTTGTGAAGAGCTTCACATTCTACATCGTCGTAGCACACCCTACTACCCACAGTCAAATGGTTTGGTGAAGAAGGCTAATGGTGTCATTGCAGGCATCATTAGAAAGATGGTGCAAAACAAGACAAAGTTGTGGGATGACTTCTTGGATGGTGCCTTGTGGGCATATCGAACCACATATAGGGAGGCAACATAGTTCATGCCATTCACTCGGTGTATGGTCAAGAGGCTTTGCACCCTATCAAGCTCAAGAGAAACAGCTTACGAGTGCTACAAGAGGAAATCTATACAAGCAAAAGAAAATCTTGACAAGAAACTGGATAAAGGCATCAAGGAAGGAGATCTTGTTCTAAGGTATGACAATCAACTTGATAATAGTTTTGATGCCAAGTTTGAAATAAGATGGTAGGGGCCATACATAGTTAAGAAGGCTTTCAATTCAAGTTACTACCAGCTTATGGACTTGAATGGTAAAGAGCACTCCAAGAAGGTAAATGAGTATCACCTGAAGCTCTATTTGAGTCGCCTTCTACCAAAGGATCTACCGAAGAACTGTCAAAGAGCGAGAATCTCATGTAAGTTTTGTTGCATGAAGCATGAGTGTGACAAGAAGCCACACATGAAAATCCTCAAGGAACCAGATATCATAGAGGATTCAGAAGCACTCTCTTTGGAAAAGATGCTTTTTGATGGTAGATGAATCTACCATCATCGTGGGGGAGGGCTACTGATAGCCATTTTTTGGCTCTCTTTAATTGTAAGCTACCTCACCCTAACAAAATCACCTAAACATTGTGGCTATCCCTACCTTTTCATTGTACATAGTGTGTGTGAGTTAGGGGGCTTTCTCCACATCTTCTTAAAAACCCTCCCTTAGCTAGTCACTGGGCTAGTTGAGCCAGAAAAATAAATAAAAATAAAATCCAAAGTATATTATGGCCCTTTTGTGTATAAGTATTTCATTGTATATATGACCTAAATATAATGATTTTTTGTTATAATTATTTTGGTATTTATTTAAATATTTTCTATTTAGATGTGTGCTATTTACCTAAGTATGGTATGTATATTTATTCACCATTAACATGATCTTTCTTACCTATGTATTCTATAAAAAATCATTTCACGCAAGCTTCTCTTATTTTTGGTGTGAATCAACTCCAAGGAAAAACCTCAAGAAAACACCTTCCACCATCAGTCATTGCCTTTCACTAAATTCCTATTTTGTACAGGTTTTCTTTCTTACCTCTTGTAAATAAATATACATCAATAAAAACAAATGAGGATCCTCCTTATTTGATTACTTATATTTTCATATATTTATTTTTATATATACCCCACACTATTCTAGATTCCATGAATTGTTTATATAAACTAGCTTGTTTTTTTTCCATCATATCCATATATTATATTTTTGCATAATCCATAACCATGCATATTTGCAAACCCCTAAGAATCTATTAGGTCATACTCGCATGCAAGGAGGGGCTTACCTTTGGAACTTTATGCAAATTCAACAAAAGGGGGTCCACTGAAGACTTTTTTGTGAAGAAAAATGGACATTTTGGTGGTATTTTTTATATCCATCTCCACTTCAAATTTGAAGTGGTGATTACAAAACAAAATGTGCACCAAGAGCGAGATAATCACCTCAAAAATTTTGATAATTTTTGGAGCTACCACTGGTGAGATAGGATGTTTTGAGTGGACCCCAGTCTGCCCACTTTCCTCACAAGGTAACCCATAGTCTTCTCTCACCTCCTTTCCTACTTCCCCACACATACACACTCATTCCTCTCCATCACTCACTCAAACCTGCAACTTTCATGGCTTCTTTCATCTTCCTCACCATTCTCATCTCTCCCTTACTCCATAGCTCAAAATTATCATCTCTACGCACATATAGCTCAATTTCTCTCTCTAGAATCAAACTCATATTACTATAACCTCTTCATCCTTTCACAAAAAGAGAAAAAATCAGCAAATAACAAGATCAAGCTATACAAAAGGAGGAGTTTGATCAGGAAAAATTCAACTTTTCCATGGTCACAAGAACCACACCGACAGAGTTGTACAACCGCTCATTCGCTGGAGGAGATAGGTGAAAAATTCCCTTTCCATCTTGTGGTTTCCATCAAATTGTGTATATTCTACTCCTTCTCTTACTTTTTATCATTGTATAATCACGTAATGCACCTTGAGTGCATATGCCATGTAATTTTACCCCATCCTACTAACTACAAACTACTAAACTAACCACTAACATACTAACACAAAATAGCCATTGACCTAATCATAGAAGACACCTCACCTCAAGCCTACATGTGCATAGTAACTCTCTCTCTCTCTCTCTCTCTCTCTCTCTCTCTCTCTCTCCCCTTCATTAAAACTCTATGTTCACCTTATCTACCATCAATAATGCTCTCTTTTGAATCCACATCCATGACTCAAGCATACAAAGAAGCCCCGCAATGTTTTGATATTCAGAAAAAATCATAATCTTGATTTGTTAGCTTGTAAATTAGGATTTTTCAAATCTTAATGAGAGATCTCCAACCTATAAATAGGCCCTCTTCTTCTTGTAAATCACCTCCAATATCTCACATAGCATCCCAACACTCTATACGTGAGGAGAGACTTAGGCGTAGCAACCACTTTGTGAGCTTCACTTTTGGTGTGAGAGAATATTTCAAGCTACACATTGTAAGTGAGAGAGCGAAAGTTCAAAAATCTCAAAACCACTATTGTATATGTTCTCCATCATCAATAAATTGAGGTTTAGTGCATCAAAGGCATGATTTGACGTTCAAATCTTCGTCCTATCCACTTGTGCAATTCCATTTGGTGAATTTAAGGTGACGTGTATTTTAAGTTTCTATCATTTGATCTTGTTGTAGAAAGTGTTTTAGTGTGTTTTCATTGCCAGTTTTGGATCCATTGTAAGAGGGTATTGTGGTGAGAGGTCTTCCACACCCTAAGAGAGTGTGTGTGTGTGTGTGTGTGTGTGTTGGCAATGTTTAGCATTTACTAATGAGTTAGTTTTGTACAAGCTCTACAATAGCATCATAATGCACCCTTCCCATTTGCAAGGTGTTCCGCAAGTTCCATTCCTCACTCTCTCTTCCCTTTGCTCTAGCTCTCTCTGCTCTATTTTGTGTGTGTCTTGGTGTGAGATTGCTTGTGTGTGTTTTGTGGCGCATCTTCTTGGGTGTGACAAAATCTCTCTTGCATCCTAGTTTGCTCTATAACTAGGTGGTGCCCCTTCACTTGTTGTTGGATGTGGGTTTGTTGTTGTTTTGCTTGTTTGGTAGCCTCAGTCCCGATTGAGGAGCACGGGAGTTTTGAGGGGTGTTTAGAGGTCGCCTCTCTTGTTGCCCGCTCCGGACCGCCTCAATACTAAGGACCCACTTCTATTGATAACTAGATGTACCCTCAATGTGTCTTAGTTTGACTTGCAATCTATGTGCTCGATTAGCGTGCACTCTAGTTACTCATCCAATTTTGACCATCCAAAGCTGGTGTAAATCAACTCTTGTCTCCTAAATTCATCCGAGTTCTAGTGTACACCGGTGACCAATTGTTACAAGTAATCAACCCGAGTCATGTTGCCTCCCTCCCCCTTCTCCCATAAATATGATACCCACCTCCCTTATTTTTAAGCTTGGGAGATAAATTATTGCGGGCATGCCGCTAACTTATACGCTTATGTAACTTGGTAAAAAACCCCTCTTCCCTACACTTACGGGTGCGGTAAGTTTTCCATGGTGAATCCCCTAGGCTCACCTCTCTCTCTCTCTCTCTCTCTCTCTCTCTCTCTCTCTCTCTCTCCCTCTCCCTCTCCCTCCTTCACACACACACACACACACTCTCTCTCTCTCTCTCTCTCTCTCTCTCTCTCTCCCTCTCCCTCCTTCACACACACACACACACATGCACAATCAATCTTTGGTGGAGTGTTCCACCATTAGGAAAAATATGAACCCCAAAGGGGCCTTCTAAGAGCAACCAATCTGATTTCAGTCAACAACAAGACATAAAGGAGGGGCATGGATAGCCCATATCTACGTATCTCAAAACTATAACATGAAATATCTATAAAAAGATCTCATCAATGCGCTCGAAATGCACTCTTGTCCAGCAAATTTGAAGTTGAAATGCTTAAGTTATGGCCATTTTAAAAAAATACAAAATTGGTGGGACTGTGGCCAAAAGCCCATTCTCATTGGTGTAGAGAGTATATTTCAAAAACATCTTTGATCCCAAAGGGCCCTTTTGGGGCTCGTATTTTCTCTAATGCCACTCTACGATCGTTGGAGAGGAGAGAGTGGACTGCAAGAGGGCTCTACACAAGAGGACTGCAAGAAGATTCGAATGCAAGAGGAACACAAGAGGTAAGCTTCTACACAATCCCCCCCCCCCCCCCCCCCCCCATTGTCTTAACACACACACACACACATTAGAAAAGTTAGATTCAAAGATTTTGTACCTCTTTCATGTTTGTTTTAGGTGCTTCTTGCTTGCTTGGTTGACCTCACTTTGCTTGTTTGTTGTACGCATGTGGTTAGTTCATAGATACGTGTTTGCTTGCTTGGTGTGTAATTAGGGAGAGAGAAAAAGCAGAGAGGAAAAGAGAGGGAGAAAGAGAGATTAGAGTAGATTTAATGGTTAATGCTAAATTAATATTAACATAGAGATTAGCGTAGATTTCATGATTAATGTATAATAGATGCTTAACTAGAGAAAGAAAAAGTCAAATTAAACATCACACCTACACATTACACTTCTTGTATGTTTAATGTTAAATTAGTGTTAACTTAGAGTGAATTGATGTGTATGTTAAATTAAAGAAAGAAAAGTAGAAAGACAAAAAGAGAAAAAAAATTAAACATTAGGTATTAAACATTAGGTATTAAACATTAGAAAAAAAGAAAAGAAAAAGTGATAGAGTATGATAAATTGTATATTAAAAAAGGGTTTAGAGAGAGATTAGAGAGAAAAAGATTCAATTTAGTGTATATGAAACTAGAGAATGGAAGAGAGGAAAAGAGAGAGAGAGGGTTAAAATAGTGTAGATTGGATGAGAGGAGAAGAACAAATATTAGAGAGGAGGAAAAGAGGGATAGAGGGTGTAGAAAGAGAGGAGAGAGAGGGAGAGGGAGTAGAGAGAGATTTTTAGATTAGAGAGAGAAACAAGGATAGAGGGTGTAGAGAGAGTGTCTAGAGAGGGAGAGAGAGATTAGATAGAGGGTATAGAGACAAAGATTATGTGGAGAGGGAGTCAAGATTAAGAGATAGAGAGAGTAGAGAGAGGGTAGAGATATAGATTAGGTAGAGAGTAGATAAATAAGATTAGGATTTAGAAAGATATTAGAGTGTAGAGAGTTTAGAAGGTAGATATAGAGATTAAGTAGAGAGTACATAGATAAGATTAGGATCTAGAAATAAATTAGGGTGTAGAGAGAGATGCAGATAGAGTAGATAGAGAAAGTGTAGAGTTTAGGTAGAGAGGGAGGATATATAGAGAGTGTATATAGAGATTGAGTAAATGGTAGACAAATAAGGTTAGGATTTAGGAAGAGATTAGGGTTTAGAGAGAGGTGTGGATAGAGTAAATAGAGGGAGAAGATATAAAGACTAGAGAGAGTGTAGAGATTTACCTCTATTTAGCACTGTATCTATGTTTAGAGGGTAAATATAGAGACTAAGTAGATAGAGGGTAGATATAGAGATTAGGTAGAGAGTAGATAGATAAGGTTAGTATTTAAGAAGAGATTAAGGTGGAGAGAGGTGTGGATAGAGTATACAGAGAGGATGTAGAGTTTAGGTAGATTTGGTAGAGAGGGAGGATATGTAGAGAGTGTAGATAGAGATTAAGTAGAGGGTAGACAGATAAGGTTAGGATTTAGGAAGAGATTAGGGTTTAGAGAGAGGTGTGGATAGAGTAGATAGAGAGGGTGTAGAGAGGGAGGATACAAAGAGTAAAAATAAAGAGATTAGATGTAGAGAGAGAAATTGGGATATAGATAAAGGGAGTAGAGATAGAGATTATATAGAGAGAGATGTGGATAGAGGTTAGAGTGTAGAGGAAGATTAGAGAGAGGTTAGGATGTAGATAGGAGTAGAGAGGGTGTAGATAGAGAGAAGGAGAATACGTAGAGAGTAGAGATAGATAGAGGGAGTAGAGAGAGTGTAGAGATTTACCTCTCATTATGTTTAGAGGGTAGAGAGAGTTGTGGATAGAGTAGATAGAGAGGGTGGAGACATTAGGTAGAGAGGGAGGAGATATAGATAGTAGAAATAGAGTGTAAATAGAGAGATTAGGTGTAGATACAACCTCTATATCTACCTCTCTGTATGTCCTCTCTATATACCTCCTCTCTCTACACCCTCTCTATCTAGGTGTGTAGATTAGGTAGAGATTAGTGTAGAAAGAGACGTAGATAGATGGATAATTATATTCTATCTACCTCTCTCTCTACGCCCTCTTTCTCTCTCTCTGCAACATTGCTACCCTGGACTTTTCTTTCTTGCGTCGTCTCAACTTGCCCCTATGCGAGGGGCTACGTTGTGGGAGAGTGTTAACACAACATTGCCCTCCCAACCAACATCGTCTTGCCCACACATCTAATCATTCCCATGATTTTGGCTTTGATCGAGCTACCCCACAACCCCGACTTTGTTCGACTAGTCTGACCTTGACTCTGCCCAAGATACCCTCAACTCTTAGACTCGTCTTGAGCACCAACTTTGACTCTATTCAAGCTACCTATGACTCTCTAGCAGTGATTCTTTGAGTCTTTTCATAGGAAGTATGTGCCTATCATGGTCACTCAAGCCTCATATCAAGGGATAGAGCTAAATCATAGACTTGCTGTTACCATCGAGGCTTGACTCACCACAATGGAGAACCGTAAAAAGGAAGAGATGGAACACATGGAAATCAAGCTCAATAACACAAAGGTGGAAGTAGAGACCACTTTCACAAAGGAGGTCAAAACCCAAGTGTAGGATATCATCTTTTGTAATGTTGAAGACTGTGTAGTGTCCACGCTATGTGAATGACAATGCCAAGAGGATACGGCCCTCAGTGTTTGCATTGGCAGAATTCAAAGCAACTCGAAAGAGAAGGGGGACCTCAAGCTCAATAACTCAAACGTAAAAGAAGCTACCACCCTCACAAAGGAGGTCAAAGTCCAAGTGCAAGATATCATCTTTGGTAAGGTTGAAGATCGTGTAGTGTCCATGCTACATGAACGACAATGCCAAGAGGATATTTCTCTGAATGTTCCACGATTCCTTTGTTCAAATCCAAACAATAGCCACATGCTACAATGGGGTCAACCACAATTACCTCTCTTACACACGAACATTACACCAACCATGCAATCCTCACTTTCAAGACCAAGGCAGATCAAATCAAACTCCTTGAGCAATTGAGGCTTCTCAAGGACACCAAATTTTGGTTTGCAGAAGATCTAACACCCACCTAGCTCAAACAAAAGAAGGAAGAACTCCAAAAGATATGAGAAGCGCACATAATAGGGAAATGGTTAGTTTATGGAGAAGGTAAAGCCATTATCCAAAAGTTTTGAACTCCCAAACCGGCTTCCCCCTCACGTTACCCCTTCTTAGGTTTTGTTTATTTCATCTTATCTTTCCTTTATCACACCTCACTAGACCCTTACTTTTAATTTAGATGTATCCAACAACCCCTTTATTCAGAAGGAACTTTGTAATGTTTTGTTTTTGTTCCCATAAGTCATATCTAACCTTTGTGGATGATAATTCAATCTACTTGCCTATATATATCTACCTATCATAGATGTCATAATGAACAAAATGCATAATCATTGAGAATGCCAAATAGAAACTAGCACACACAGAGAAAATATCCCAGCAAGGTAGAGAAGTAGGTTCCATATGCAATCCACCAAAGTGTTCAACATATTCTTTTCCCTAGGCAGCTTGGAGGCAAGGAGCAGCCACGTGTTCAAACTTGTCTGAGACCAAACATGCTGAAATGCATGCATGTATTGAGGAGAAATGAGCTTGTATGAGGCAATTGGCACAAATAAATGACAATGCTACAAAGTGTCAAACCCCTTGAAATAAATAGAGATCCCTTTTGAGAGAAGAGTATTAAGAAGAAGCGGCCATTATTTTGATGATGTGAGAACACAGGCATAGACCGCGACTTTATGCAGGTCAACAATAAAGATGCTCACCTGAGCCATCCAAATTGGATGGACCAGATGAGCATCTTTATTTTTGAAAATTTGTATAGCGGTAATATATGAGGTAATATGCATGGAATATGCGCGATAATATTTGCGACTATATTATCGCACCTATTAACGTGTATATTGTTGTTAAAACAGTATCTCGTCCTTTGCTACTGCTATTTCCACACACACAATATTTTCTCTTTCTATTTTCCTTTGTTAATCCACGACAATGCTAGCGATTCTGGAATTTTCCTCTTATCGTGAATTTTTTACCGAAGAGGATGAACTCAAATCTGGTAACTAATCTCAACAAAAGATGGGGTCTTCAATGGAAAGCAAAACAGTAGGAGTATAGGCTTAAATGTCTGTGGGCTTTTCCTTTGGCTATAAAGCACAACTACTTTATGTGGATAGTGCTTCATCAAGGGCTATGGACAGGATCTAAGCCGAAAAGCTAGAAAAGTTAGATGGCATTTGTCCGAGAAACACCATTTTAGATGAAATGGGAAAATCCCACAACTTTGGGACTAATTTCAACGCCTATGGATTCCTATTTCCCATTAAATTTGGAAAAATTTTATTTAATTTGGGAATGTGACAAAGAGATAGATTCTCAAGAAAATGACGGTGTTGAGAAACACCTTTTAAAATTTTTATTTTTATGTGGGTGTTTCAAAACACTTCATAAAAGAGATAGATTCTCAAGAAAATGGTGGTGTTGAGAAACACCTTTTAAAATTTTTATTTTTATGTGGGTGTTTCAAAACACTTCATAAAAGAGATAGATTCCCAAGAAAATGGTGGTGTTGAGAAACACCTTTTAGAATTTTTATTTTTATGTGGGTGTTTAAAAAGACTTCATAAAATCATACATAAGCTGGGGAAATAAAACAATGAGCAAGATATTGAAATGCTATTCAATTTCTCCCATTAAGCTAGCCTGTGCCTTCTCCATGACATTTGATGGGATCTTGATTGTTTCCGCAATTCTTCCACCCCTTGGAGTCCATGACCATACAATTGTATCAACACACTCCCAGCGCTTTGGGTCAGCAAGATTGCAGCACCAACTCTTTTTCCAACAATCCTCATACTGTTCTTGGATTGTGGGATTTCGTTTTCGATGTTTTGGTGCCCAATACTGAATCAGAACTTTCTTGTAGTTAGGAGATGATTTGTCTACATCAACGTTTGACTCTGCCACTCCTAGCCATATCGGATATTCAGGATCTGCGGGTCTCACAAGAACAAGATCCTCTTTTCTTACATCAATTTGAGGCCTAAAGGCCTCTTGTGGCCTTGCACTTTGAGGACCAACATAGTGATCATTCAATTGTTCATATCCTTGAAACTCATCTTTGTCTTCCTCTATCTCTTGCATTCGATGACTCCCTATAGTCTTTGGCCAAAATGTTGTATATTCACCAATGTGTTTATTGGTTGGTTGTTCAAGCTCATTGATTATGTTTTGCCAATAAGTGATAACAGGCTCCATATATTTTGTGGAGTCATGGTACTTTCCCTTTAATAGAGAACATCTTTTCCAAAAGTCAAGATATGATTTAATCCCTTGAATAACAAGCGGACTATCTCTCACATAGTCTGCTATAGGCACCACATCTGGACAGCCTGTTGGTAATTTTGGTTTTCCTTGGTCATCTTTTTTCCACAACTCAATTCCTGACTCCTTTGGCATCCAATCGGGTGATTTGGGATGAATTTTGTACTGCATTATTGGGACTTCACCTTGCATATAGAAACGAAATTGAAGTGGCTTAGAGTGTCCGACTAGAGCATCTTGTCCATCACACATGTACCCTTGCACAAAGGATTTAAAGTCGGGAACTTGTGTCATCAAAAATGGTGCTAGAGCTGAGCTTTCACATTTTTGAAAATGTTCCATCAGATGTGGAAAAGTGAATGTCATTCTTGTTCGCAATCTTTCTGAGAACCTACTAAACATTGCATCTATGTCCTCATGTGTATGACCCACCATTAAGAATCCCAAATTCACGGTTTTGAAAACTCCTTTTGCTACTAACAAGGATAAGTATGCAAACAAATATCGATTTTTATTCTCTCCTGCACAATTATCTAGCTGTAGCAAAAGATTCTCAGGTAATTTTTGAAATACAGGAGTGGATATGGTATCCACAACACATTGAGAGGAAGTTGATTGTATGTGTACAATCTCTTCATTACTTTCTTGGATGGACAACGGTGGTGTCATTGTTGATGCATTCCTCTCACGCTCTTGCTTCATTTTGTTTTGGAGGTCTAGAGCTCTCCTTGAGTTCAATGCATTGAATAACGTTACATTGCTGCGTGGCATACCGTCATGGCATAAATCTCCTAGTCCATGGTTTTCTGTTCTTTCCAGATTCTGTAAGCATAATGCAAGGGAACCAATTGTAGCATTGGGATCTGAAGGCCATAGACCATTAAGTGAGAAGTGACCATACATTCCATGACCATGTCCATGTGTTATCATACCGGTTAATGATACTTGCAATTGATATGTATTTGCATAATCTTTTGAGTTCACACGCAACCTAGGTATTGCTGTCTTTTTTTGATCCATTTTATCATGTATAATGCATAAATACTTATCCTTTTGCAATTGGGATAACTTACGCCAGGTGTAGTACACATTCCTACAACTTTGTTGTTGCAACATGTGAATTCGACGTTCATCCTTCAAACGTGCAATCATCTCGTCATCCTTTGTTGACTCTAGTTGAGACTTTATCCGACTACACACAACACATTTGGAGAACTCACTTGTTTTTGACAATGTCACATTAGCAAACTCTATATTCCAAATCCTATTGAATGTCGTGCTAGACATTGGCTTGAGACTCATACTGTCAAGTGTTTTATTGACATCATGTAGAATGTCTACTTGCTTGTACGTGTTTGGTATTGCAAGCAAAGTCTCCCTAGTACCATCTTCCATGGTTCTACTCTTATGTGGCATTCTCTCCGAGTTTTCATCAACAAAAGAGCGCATCAATGCCCTTCCCATTTCTGTATGGTCTCTTCCAAGAATCTAATGAAAATATTCTAGTAGCCCAAGAGTTGGGAATTGGATTGCATGACACCACAATGGAAGTAGAAGGTTTGTTTTTTTCTTTTTTTTTCTGAAAATCTCTTTCAATTTCAGAGTATTAACTTACACATTTTGCTAGCATAGAGGACACCCTATGGCCCTATGCCCATAGCATGCCATCATATCCCATGTACAATTTCTCTTTTACCATAGAGGACATCTTATGGATCTAAGGTCATAAGACGCCAACATAGTGCATAAATGGCTTCTTATAAGTATACACGTAAACATAGTGAATAGAGGGAATTTTACTAACATAAAGATCGCCCTATGGCCTTGGGGCCATAGGGTGCCAACATAGAGCATAGAGAGCTTTTTATTAGCACCTTGTTACCCTTAGGACACACATGATACCTTGGTCACTATCTGGCCCTTGGACCATATGATAGTAGCATAGAGGACACCCTATAGCCCTAGGGTTTCCTTCTATCCCTAGGGCCATACACTGCCAACATATAGTATACATGGTTTCTTCATAGAGAAAACCTTTTAGCCCTACGCAATAGAGTGGAAACCTGGACCATATAATGTATCCTACTAGCATAGAGGGCACCCTATGACCCTGAGGCCAAAGAGTACCAATTTAGGGCATAAAGGGTCTCTTCCTAGGTTGAAGGGCACCTTTTGGCGCTAGGGAGAACCCTATGGCCCCAGGGCCATAGGGTGTCAACATAGTCAAATGGGGTGTAAACTTAGAGCATAGAGGGTTTCTTACTATCATGGAGGACACCCTGTGTCCTTGGTGCCATGGGGTGCAAGCATATAGCATGGAGGGTTTCTTGATAGCATAGAGAGCACCCTATGGACTTGGGACCATATGATTCCAACAAAGAGCATAAACGGTTTTTTGATAGCATAGAGGATAGCTTATTTCCCTGGGGCCATATGATACAAAAATAAAAGAGTCTTAAGAAGGGCACCTAGGCCACTAAATCACCATGGGGCCATAAGGTGGTCTTTGTGGGGAATGCTCCTAAAGGGTTCCTTGGCTATCCTATGGCCTTTGGCTACCAACATAGAGTTTAGATGGTTTCTTACTAACATAGAGCTCACCTTGTGGCCTACAGTCTTTAGATGCTAATATAGAGTTTCAATGGTTTCATACTAGGCGTAAAGGGCACCCTATGGCCTTGGGGCCATAGAGTGACAATGTAGAGCGCAGAGGTTTCCTTTCTAGCATAGAGGGCACCATGTGGCCTAGGAGCCATTTGATGCACCCTATGGCCCGAGGGCCGTAGGTTGCCAATGTAGACCGTAGAGGTTTTCTTTCTAGCATAGGGGGAACCTTGTGGCCTAGGGGCTATTTGGTGCTCCCCTAGAGCATACAAGGTTTCTTAGTAGCATTATAAAGGGTACCTTGTGGCCCTCAAGTCTCCATAGGGTGCCAACATAGAGAGTAGAGGGTTTTTCTTACTAGCATAGAGGACATCCTATGGCCTTGGGGCCATAGGGTTTCAATATTGAGCATAGAGGATTTCTTACTAGCATAGAGGCTACCTTGTGGCCCTAGGTCCATAGGGTGCAAACATAGAGAATAGAGGATTTCTTACTATCATAGAGGGTACCTTGTGGCCCTAGGTCCATAGGGTGAAAACATAGAGCATAGAGGATCATTTGTTACTAGCACATAGGGCACCCTATGGCCCAAACTCCATAGAGTGATAACATGTAGCATAAAGGGTTTCTTACTAGCATACGAGGCAGACCTTGTGGCCCTCGGGTCATAGGGTGCCAACATAAAGCATATATGGTTTCTTACTAGTGCTCATAGAGGGCATCTTGTGGTCTTATGACAACCCATGGCCTTAGGGCCATAGGGTGACACATAAATAAAGTACCATATGGCTTTGAATCCATATATCTATTTATATGTTGAGACCTCCCAACAATCCTAACCCTATGGCCTTGAGGCCATAAAGAGACATATTTTGGATTATCTTAAAGTCATAGAGATATCTACAAAGAGAACAGTATGGCCTGAAGGCCATAAGAAACTTAGTCAAGTAAATCATCCAATGCAAGAAGATCATGGCAATAGAAAATGAGACTTCTGCTCTAGAACTTAAAGGCATAAATGTTTCTCCAAGTATACTTCTAGGCGCCACCATCATGGACAAAGAACTAATGTAGCTAGATAAAGATTAGAAATCTCTAGACAATAAGGAACATAAAAATAAATTCATTGTAGATGTGTTGTCAGTTAGTAAATTTTCTATTTGCGATTAGTTTTTTCTAGGAGTGTGACAAAAAAGATTTATCAAAATGTAGATACTTTGGAATCTAAAATTAGGTGTTCTTTAAACTTGCAGTCCTTCAACAAGATATTGCGGCTGACAAAGTTTTACTCAAGATTGTTGGTATAGAGGATGCTAATGCCATTGACCCTACTGAGAAAGATTCTATCAATCTCCATGTCAACCAAATAGTTTCTGATGAAGATGACAAGAATCTACAAGTCTTTGAAGGTCGACTGCTACAACGACTGGAGATAAATTTAAAGAGTAATCCAATGGAAGAAGACAGTGAAAGTTCTAGAACATGTGCAAGGGAAGAAGAAGAATCCAATGAAAATATTCTAGTAGCCCAAGAGTTGGGAATTGGATTGCATGACATCACAATGGAAGTAGAAGGCAATGGAAGTTCTAGAACATGTGCAACGCCAGAAGGAGAATCCAACACAAATATTTTAGCACCCCAGGATTTGGAAATCGAAGTGCATGGTGAGTCAGACCTTTCATCCACCAACAAACCAATGCTGACTATAATAGTGAGCTTGTGTGGATTGTTCCTGAGGAGATGCTGGCAAAAGTCCAAGAAAATGAAGAGCTTAAAGTTTGGACATGAGCATATTGTTCTTCGTCCAGGATGCATTGAGTTTTTAAAGGCTCTATTTAGAAATTTCAATGTAGGGATATGGTCAGCTGCTAATGACATGCATGTTATGGACATCATCAAGATTTTAGAAAAAGAAGCGAAAGAAAAATTTCCATTCTTTATGATCTGGGGGCAAAGCCAATGTCAACCATGCGTAGAATCAAGGATCACTCGCTTAGATAATCTAGGAGTAGAAGCACTTTTCAAACCGTTGGCTATTGCATCATCAAAATTTGGGCTTGATGCAAGAAGATTGCTTCTTGTAGATGATGAACCATTAAAGGGATGTGTGAATCCTGCCGTGAATTGTATTAATTTTCCACCATCATTTAATGTTGATGATGATGAGGATAATATCCTCCTTGGGGAGCTGCTACCATATATCAAAGCTCTCAATCATGTTAATGACATTCGCACAGTTACAGGGTCTCATTTATATGGACAAGCACCCAATATTGCTCAAGGTCATGAGCTTTATAACCGTATACACAAGGTTGTTGTAGAGTGGGAGGAGAGAAATCTAATTTTTCTAGGAAAAACCTACTCCACGGGAAGGCTACCAGAAGTTTCTCGTCCTCTTCACGATGAGAAAGTTACAACATCTAGCACTAGTGGAATGTCCACTCGAAGTCAAGACAAGAAACTTTCAGCACGTGATCGAGAAAAAGTAAGGGTCTTAAAGAATATCAAATCATTATCAGCCTTGAAAGGTACAGAAGCAATCATGCTTGCCCAAAAATTGGGATACAAGGAGCCTGTGATCAAAGTACATGAAGCCAGGAATTATATAAAGCATCTAAAAATTTAGTATGATCTCAAATAGCCCTATATCAAGAAATGATGGAGCAATGTTTTGTAACATTTTGTCATTTACAAAGATCTTTATGTACTCAGAGACTTTGTTAGAGTGCTTAGGGTTTCAAGATATATGAAGATGTAAATGATGAATAGTTTTTTAAATTGTCTTTCAATACTATAAGTAACTTCTGAGTTTCATGTGCCAAATGCTCGTTTTTTAAAAAGCTTTTATGTTGTTTGCTTTGAAATTTGAGTTTATTGTGCCATCAAGGACAATATACATGCTCATAAGGTCAAATCTTGCTCTATAACCTTGGGGGAATTTCACTTTATGGTCTTAACACCCTATGAAGCTGTCATCGTTTGGATTTGGAGCTGTCATCGTTTACAAAAAGCTCAACACATAATCAAGACCTGTTTTCCTACACAAAGTCACAAATTCAAGATGATTATGGATAACCGGTGCTGCCAAAATTCAACTTTCATGATCGGTTACAAAAGAGCCTATCACAAAAATCTTTCGACCATATGGAAGCTATTTGATTATTTAGATGGGGGCAACACTATAATATTTGATGATAGTCCATATCGAGTGATGTGGAATATGCAAGGAACTTATATGATTTTTCCAAAGTTTTGGAACCAACCTACTCAATTGCTTCAAAGTTTTTTAAAAGATGAAATTGTTCCATGGTTATGTGGATGGTTGTATGCTAAAGACAAGAGAGTATATACCATAAGAAATTTTGTAATGTTCCATCCTGATCCTGAGACTCACTATGTAATGCAATGTTATATGTCTCAAAGGACTCAAAATCTCAAGAGAAGGAGTCCATTTTAAGTGTACTAGTTAAGTATTCTAAATACCATCTACCAAGTATTTGGCAATGTGTACTTTTCAAAATTTAAACTTGATGGAATGTTGTGGGATATCTTGAAACATCTTTAAACTTTTTTTTAATGAAGTGCATCCTATTGTCAGGAGACTTCTCTCATTCAAGTTCTTTGGTTTCATTGTTTGATGCTTCTATGGTATTGTTAACTTTTTCTTCTTATTAATTGTCTTTATTAAGTGATCCAAACAATCAGAATGTTCTTGACATTTGGTAGTGTTACAAAATGGTGTTTTTTCAACACCCTCAATCTTGGAGATATCATACTCTTTCTAGTTAGTACTTTATTGTACATGCGATAAAGACCATCATTTTTATGAAACTGTCAAGTTGGTGGTAATCTTTATGTTTATACTTTATACTATTTTGACATAATCAATGTATACAATTCGTATTATTCACATCAAATGGTGTTTTTAAACACCTCCTTTTTTTGAGACACCATCTCTAAAACCTTTGAGTGAAGTTTTAAAGCATGTACTTGATGTACAAAATCTTCATCTTAACATTGATTCTTTGGCACAAACTTATATTAGGAGTTTTTATATTGTAGTTTTATGTTAAGAAATAATTTGAAAGTTAGAATTATGATAGTTTATCTAAGTAAGAGCCTCATCTAACTTTGTATAGTTAAATAAAATACCAAATGGAATTATAGGTGCAATAGATGACATCTTATGGTCTTAGGGCCATAGGATACTCTATAGTATTGTTTAGATTTTTTAATTGTTTGTGAACATAGATCATAGAGGGTTTTTCTCACTACCATAGAGGATATCCTATGGCTTTGGGGCCACATGGTCTCAATATTGAGCGTAGAGGATTTCTTACTAGCATAGAGGGTACCTTGTGGCCCTAGGTCCATAGGGTGCAAACACAGAGTATAGAGGAGTTCTTACTAGCACAGAGGGCACCCTATGGTCTAAGGCCATATGGTGACAAATATAGAATAAAGGGTTTCTAACTAGCATACGAGGCACACCTTGTGCGCCTTGGGACATAGAGTGCCAACATAGAGCATAGAAGGGTTTCTTATTGGCATAAACAACATCTTGTGGCCCTAAGACAACCTACAGCCTTAGGGACATAGGGTGGCACATAAATAAAGTCCCATATGGCTTTGAAGGACTGGATCTCTTTATACGTTGGGACCAGCTAACAATCCTAACCCTATGGCCTTGAGGTCATAAAGAGACATATTAAAGTCATAGACATGTCTACAAACAGCACCATATGGCCTTAAGGCCATAGGTGCAATAGATGGCATCTCATGGTCTTATAGCCATAGGATACTATATAGTATTGTTTTGACTTTTTAAGTGTGAAATATTAGTTGAATGTTGTTTAAAGTATCGTGTATTTAAAACTTGATAGCATGCTACAAAACCATGACCAAGTATTTTGTTATACATGGATTAAGGTCACCAAATTATGACAAGAGTGTTTAATAGTATTTGCCTTTACATATTATCTTTTTTAACTGCTGTAATCAATCTATATGCTGCTTTAAAATCATATCAATATATTGGTTTTTTTTGACACCTCATTTTTTGAGAAGCTACTTCTAGAAGCATTTGTTGAATTTTGAAAAGCACTGATGCCATACAAATCCTCTTTCCAAAAACTATATTGGAGGTTTATTCTTAAATTTTATAGTAGAGAAATTAAAATAGACTCATACAATCATGATAATTTATCTAAATTAAAGGCAACTAGAGCTTAAAAATCATTAAATAACACAATCCTAGCATACACATTTAGAATTTGGGAAACGGGATTTTCCCAAATTATCTAAAATGGTGTTGAGATGCAAAAGGTCTGAAGAGAATTTGTATCATATGTTTGTATCTTGTCCTTCTAACTCCCATTTCAAAGCTGAACTTCAAAGAGCGTGTCACAAGGAAGGGGTTGCTTCAACTGGAGAGCCATTTTTTTGGGTGAATGTAGCTTCATGTATATCCCACTCTGGACTTCTCTCAAGGGGCTTTCTTATGGTCTGTATTGTTGAAAAGGTGTAAAGATAATTTTGGCCACAACTATTGATCTACTTCTCCTATTCCTTTGTCTTTCAACTTCATAAGTATTATGCTGGAATGTGTGACTCTTGTTAAAGTTGCCTCACATGGGGATGTCAAAGCCATTCAAAAAGACTATAGGTGGCAAAGGTGGAGACACTTTATTTTTTCCATGTATGAGTCCTCTAGACTGGTTCTAGTCCAAAGGTACCTTCAGTAATCATTTTTCTTTCTGTTGGGATGTCCCCTTTCCCTCCTAAGGGTCCATGTACTTTCCTTTCCTTTTATAATTCAACTCTGTTCTACAAAAAAAAGGAGAGTCTCCCAAGGCAAAGCGTTTTCAGTCAAAATTGCAGCAAAGCATTCTGTGCCTTCCACAGAGAAACCCTCCATTGATGTAGTTGACACATCCAAGAAGCAGTTTAAACTTCTTGGCAATAACAAGGACACAAAAGTCATTTTTTGGAAAACCTATTGAAGAAAGGAAAGATCTAAGAGAGACCAAGAAATGCTTCATTTGTGAGTAGGAAGGACATTTTACAAATGAGTGCCCACAAAGGAAGTTACAAGATAAGGATGAAAAGTCAAAGCATAAAGGAAAGAAGCCAAAGCCCAGTGTAGGACTTGTTCGAGATTTGATTGGTGATTAGCCAAAGATATCCCGGAATTGTGCAGAGATTGGACCAAAGTTAGGGACCAAACAATATTGGTTTTCTTTGTTACAGGAGTCTGTTCAAATTTCATATCACTAGTTGGGCATTCATGTTGAGAAGATGAGCATGATGGGTGAATAAAGTTTGGCATCTTTAGGCCATTTACAACCTGCTACTCCCATTTTGGGGAAGATTCATATGCACATTGAGAGTTATGTGTATGCGGAAGAGTTCCATATTATGCCACTTAATGTTTGTGATGTTTTATTGGTATCCCATGGTGTTATAGGTTGCATGCTATAATGGATACTTACAACAAAAAAATTTACCCTTGTACATAGAGGAAGGACTCATGTCCTTGATGTAAAGCTTAAAGGAAAGTCTGTCCTAGTTGTTTCTGCTTCTGTTATTTCACTGGTAAGAAAGAATCATCTTTTTGCGTACTTGATCTTTGCAAAAGAAGTACATGAAGTTATATCTACCTTAGATAAAGATAGAACAACTTTTCTCAGTGGTTTCAAAGATTTTTTTTGGAATTTTTGCCAAAGGAGTTACCTCTTGAGAGACCTGAGGATCATAACATAGATCTTGTCCCAAGCTGTAGTCCACCATATAGGTTAGTGCAGCCAAACAAAAAGAGATTATGAGTCAAGTCAACAAGCTTTTAGAGAAGGGGTGATTCATCCCAATTCCTCCCCTTTTGTTTGCTTGTACTCCTAGTCTAAAAGTCATGGCGTATGTGCATATACTACCATGTTTTGAATAAGAATACCATAAAAAACAGGTTCCCCATATGAGGATGGATGAAATTCTTGATTGGGCTCAAGGGAGCATCATTGTTTACTAGTTTAGATACCACCGGATATGCATTAGGCTAGAAGATGTCCATAAAACTCCTTTCAAGACAACATTTGGTCTCTTTGAGTTTCTTGTCAAACCGTTTGGTCTCACAAATGCTCATGCCACATTCAATAGAATGATGGGCCGAATTTATAAACCACGTAGAAACTTGTGGGTACCTTTTTTGATGACATGATTGTGTTTTAAAACTCTAAAGAGGAGCATAGAGATCATCTAACAACAATTTTCAATGAGCTATGCAAGAACATGCTACTCATTAATGCAAAGAAAAGTGGATCCTTATCCTTTTTGGTAGACATTCACTTTCTTGGGCACATGGTTTCAAAGGATGTGGTATGTATGGAATTTGCTAAAATAGAAGCAATTAATTTATGGCTAGATGAGGTTTATCTGCAATTTGTTGAGATTCCTTCTCCACTCCATGCACTACAAGGGAAGGGAGTTACTTTCAAGTGGGCAAACAAAGAAATTCTAGCCTTCAAACACTTCAAATAAAAGTTGACTTCAGATCTTGTAATCATTTTACCAGATCTTTCAAAATTTTTTGTGGTTCAATGTGATGCATGTGGGAATAGCCTTGGTACAATTCTAATGCAAAATGGTCGAGTAGTGGCATATGAGAGGCGAATTCTTGTGAAGTCCGTAAAACACTTATAAGTATGTGAGAAAGAATTGCTGGCAATATACTATTCACGCTCTCACTAGTTGGAACACTATTTTCTAGGGGCTAATTTTGTTGTCCAAATAGATCATTAAACCTTACGATATTTTCTCACATAAACAAAGTTGTCAAAACACATATAATGGACAAACATCTTGTCAATGTTCCATTTTCAAACTGTGCATGTCAAAGGAAAAAAGAATGTGATGGCTGATGTGTTGGCCTTGCACAAACCTTAAATTTCAAGAGTGTCAATTCCATACCATTATGAACTAGATGAAAGGAAGACACGATATGCTGAAGATTCAAATTTTGCAAGAATTTATGATCAACTTGTTGATGGGCAACATGAAGCGTACATGACGATAAAGATGGCTCTTGAGAAGACTCATGCTAAGCAAAAGAAGGCTTGAAGAGATAGTGGATTGCAAGACTCTACTTGGTGAATTTCAAGAACTTTCTATCTTTCGATGCCAAATGGTCATTTTTGTGACTGGATTTTCTATGGAAAGCTTTTCTTCTCACTTGTCTCGTGTAGTGCAATGATTCCTCTCTCGTGCATCTCTCTCCCCCTTACACATCAATTATACAATGCACAAATTGTAAAACTAATTACTAGAATGCATACAAGATGTGGTTACTTATATAAAAGTGGCAAGGTTAGTGCAAGTGGTAGTAGTACCTGGGTTGCATTTATACGGCCATATAATAAAGATTATAAGTATTATTCGGATTATATAGCCTTTTTGCAAATACTATGTTGTAAAACGTATAATCAAAAGAAATCTTCGATTGAAGGAGCACATTGCAATTTTTAGCCCGTCAGAGACAAAAGTGACAAAGTAAGTAGGTATATTGCTTTTTTCAGTTTTATTTTTAACTTTTTTTTTGCTAATTCGTGTTGTGCTAGAAGTTCACGTCACACATAGAATTAGTTTGGAGGTGCGTAGGACTATTTTGAGGTTTTGTCAATATAGTCACACTCCTGGAATAGATAGGACATTAGAGCTTTATCTCATGGTTGTGTAGACAAATCGATCAAACTCTAGAGAGAGCCCTAGGGAGTGTAGAATCCCATTCGTGGTTCCTGCCTTGCACTTTAGAGATGGGGTAGGGGTTTGTCACTTCGTGTTGTGTATGAGAATACTCACTCTTCAGAAGTTGGAAAAATATACAAACATATTTAAAATCTTGCTATCCAATATAATTTACTTTACACGCTAGAGACAAAGCTAAACTATAATATATATAAAGTATACACATTGACACATTTGAAGAGTGAAGAGTTAAGTTTAGATTTCTCTTCATCTAAAAATGTATCAATGTTTATATTTTGTTTGCACTATTTTTTATGCTTTCATTTTATGTATCCAACTCATCTAACCAACAGTACCAAATAGTGAGTGTTAAGTTGAAGCTTTTTTCTTACACATTGTCAATGCTCTACTGCAAACATTAAAGTACTTCCATCACCATAATTTTTTTTGCACAACGACCTTTACCCTCGCAACATTATTTTGAATTCTGATAAAATAGGTGTTTATTGTGGCATTACAGATTGGGGTACTTCTAGCTTATTCCCAACTACGAAGACATTTCCAAAGCTAACAAATCTATATTTGGAATGTAAAAGAAAATCACCTTCGAGACTACCCTTGGGTTACCCCCGAGTGTATCTCCACCAACCCTCCTCCTTTTTCTAAAGCCATGGATGTATATTCTCTATGTTGGGTTCTAAAAGGCATACTTAATTGCATGCCAGAGCCAAGTGATCCAGATTAAAGAGCCTTTGTTAAAAAAATACGTAGAACTCCTGATTTAGGAAAAGATAGAAATCCCCAAAATTGGCCTTCAGCTTTTGATTTATCCCTTTGTATCAATGGAGCCCACAGAGTTGGCATAAATACTGTATCTTCTTCTGGTCTCCGACCAAACGATGAATGAATACAAACAACTTTTTTCGGGTGGAAATTGTCATTGTATTGTTAATGCAGTGTTAATTAAAGTATCACATCACAATTCAAGTAACAATTTTAATGTTTCTAAGTTCAAATTTGCATTATATTGTTGAAATTGTTTTAACACTAGAATGGTAACCTAACAGGACATAAAAGTGTCCTTTCACGGTTTTGGGAAAAATTTCCAAAACCATAGTAGATCCACTCATTTTGAAAATTCCTTTCATGAGCTTATAGTTCAATAACTACTATATATGGAAAAAATGAGAAACTTGTAATTTTTCTCATCCCTTAGTCACTACAAGCCTCCAAAGTTGATGGACCAGTGCATTTTGCCTAAAAAAGCAATTTCTTACAGTTGATTGCATATAAATAAGAGTGGATATTTTTGTAGGACATGAGATAAAATGCTCCGTTAACTTCAATGGGTTGGTACCAAAACATATGGTTGCTTTTACCTCACTAATTTTTTTTTGGGCAAAAAAAAAGGTACAAAAAGGTTGCATTTTTGCCATTCTGCGGACCTATCATCAAAGTTTTTATAGTCACGCTCAATACAGATACTATATACATGTTTTCTTAGTTCCCTTTGGGCCTCTGGATTCAAAAGGAGCCATGGAGCATGTCAAAAGGATAATGGATATCTTACAATTGGAACCTTGGGGGCAATGATAAAGTGCTAAATACAGCAAACATGAAGAAACTGGGTTTAGCAATATGACCTCTAGAAACCCATAGAAACTACTCAATATCTAGCCAAGTTTGTAGTCTATGATTAGACATGGTTACTACCTACAAAATACACACAATTAATTGGCCTAAGAAACTAGAAATATTGAGAAAGTTATACTTGCTACTCTAAAATGTATCGTATTCTTCAGTAATCCAAAAACTCAACCATCAACATATACTATGCTATATAGCATATTAGGTCACCCAAAACTCAAGGAAGATTAGCTTTATGTTATACATTACACTTACACAATCAAAATTGAATTTGGATATCAAGAAAGCCACCAAAAAATTCATAAAAGTGCTAATTTTGGCCAAAAAATAGGATTATGCAATTCTTGTAAATTGGTCATAACTTTCAATTTCAACACTTAGCTCTCCCTACAAGCATCAAAACATGTTGAGAACTATGAAGGCCTAACCTCTAGCCATCTAAACCTCACAAACATGAAGTTTAGAGTGGTATAGTTGCCAAAAATTGAAAAAAAACCAAAAACAAGACCCGTTTTTTCACACAGTTTAGGTTCAAAAATGTTGTGCAAGAGTAAGGTTAATATGGTGAGATCGATACTAAAAAAAAAATGCTAAGTTTTTTCCAGCTCATAAGGCAACTTTTTGGATATATAGCACCTAGAAATTCATTTTCATACTCTTCAAATAATTCAAGCAAAATGGCCACTTAACAGGACACAAAAGTGTCCAAGGACATAAAAGTGTCATGTTACCATTCTAGTGTTAAGTGACATTTGCATCGTTGTCTATATATCGATTTGTCAATTTCAACTTGCATAAGATTTACGTTGGTTATATGGTGGTTGGAGCATGCAACAATATCATATTACAAAACACATATACTATAGCCCACTATAAGAGGAGTAATCCATAACTGCTAGCATTGCCACAAAAAAAAAGGAAAATAGAAAGAGAAAATAGTTGCGGGAATATTCCCATAGCTATTACCGCGCTACTTGTCGTTGCTATTAACACGTTCATTATCGTTAAGTGCCTATTTAAAAATAGAGGTGCTCATTTGGGCCACCCAAAATTGGGTGGCCTAAATGAGCACCTATATTTTTTCCCTGCATAAAACAATCAAACATCAATTGTTTTTTGAAAGTATATAGGAAAAACAAAAAAATGAAATTGAATTTACTTTACCTTAACAATTTAATGTGTAGAAAATCAACTATTCAAAAAAGTTACAAATAAAATGAAAATAGTTGTATATACATTGTGCCACATTGGGACTTTATGAAAGTTTTGGACAAATATTTTTAATCTAATCCTTCTCTTCGGCCACAGGCACATATGTTTGATCACATTGACCCAAACCAAATTAAACAAATATCAACATCTCAAAACAATTGCTATAAAATTATTTGTTTAAACTTACCGCTTGTAGTGATCCAATCGCTGCGTCGAATTCCTCATGAGAGATGTGGTTGTTCTCGAACAACCATCACCAAGTATCAAATTCTGTATGTCGCTCCCAAAACTTGACCATCTCTCTGGTTGGTCGACTAAGAGTGATATTTTTCAATAACAATAACAAATCTTCAATTATAATCTTTATAATCACCGATTTAGATTATAATGTAATCTATCTTACATATTTGTCCTTCCATGCTACTTTGCCTTTTGAGCCATAGTGTGTGGGAGTTTGTCTAGTGCGAGCTTCGCGTTGTTGTCTCTAGGATGAGCCCGTTGCAACTTGATCACTCTTTTCTTGCATTGCCCACTCCCACTCCTCATCTTCCATGTTGCCACTGTGATAGCTCCTTTCTGGATCTCTAACTTGGTTGGCCGCTGCGCCTAGTACACCGGAATGCTTGTTTTTCAAAAATGTTTATGTTGTGAAAACATTGATCGGGGGTATTTTGAAATATAGCTTGCAGCACGTTCTCAACGTAGCGTGCATGATCGGCATTTGGTCTCTAAACTTTAAAAATTCTTATACGTCAAATGTATAAGAATCTAAAGATGGCATCAAAATGCCCTGCCTTCTTGTGCTGTACCGAAGTCTACCTCCCCGCCATATTTTGGCTTGTAGTAGCAGCCATGAGTGTCTGGCATGGGCGTGTTAGTATCCTCGTTCTTTGTGTTAGGGGTGGCATGCTCTGAAATAGGGGACATCGTTCCCCCCCCCCCCCCCCCCCCCCCCCCCCCCAAACTACCAAAACAAGCGAAGCCACAAGATCCCCCGTCACTTTGTCTCTCTTAGCGATCAATGCCTTGAGACGAGCGTCGACGTGCGCAGCTAGAAGAAGTACGTCGATGATTTTTTAGCGAAGCAGGAGTGGAATGGAGTGGCGTGGGACCTTGTGATGTCATGGGAGTGGGACCCTGTGATGGAAGACTGAGGTGACGTCGGTGCAAGGCTCTGGATGTAAGGAGTCCCTCCCTGACTTCCCCATGGTGAGGACTGCAAAAAAAGACCATAGGTCGCAAGCTGTTGCAGAGTGTAGTGGCCAAACAATTCCTCCGTCGAACAGGTGTACTAGTCTCGTAAAGAGATAGCCTGCTTTAGGTTTGGATCTACAACCATTGGAGGAACCTGAGTAGAGTAGGTGTAGGATGGCCGTGCCTGCAATTAACAAAAATAACCTATAACACTCATGGTTTAGGGTTAACTAGACACAAGTAATCTTTGTTCCTTTGCTTGGTCTCACTGATTCAAGACTCAGGTCCACTGCAGGCAATGTCCACCCTGAATGGGAGCCCACCTACAATGTGAACCAACCAAAAGAGCCAGATGGCTACTCCCCATCAGGTGGTCTCTTGTCTGACATCTACACTACACAGATAAATATGAGATTTAGCTTTCTCCCCCTACTCACTCATCTATAAATATGTACATAAGTATATATGCACATAAACACGTAGATACATATGTATACATACTAGTAGACCTAAGTAGGGGCTAGTAGTGCCAAAGGTCAAGTGGCACCTCTTTAGATATCATCACAGTCTCAATCGTGGTAAAACCAAAGGTACGTTGCTGTAATCCATGTATGAGTGGATCAATGATTGCAACACATGATTAAAATAGGACTATACTCAAGAGGAAGCATTTAACCTTCGGGTGCTATGCTCCCATACTTAGTGCCTATATACATGCATAAACAATTATATATGTACACACAAATATATATACAATTACATAAATGTAGCCATTGTTTTGAGTAGAGATAAA
This sequence comes from Adiantum capillus-veneris, assembly GCF_014529385.1. Classification (NCBI taxonomy): domain Eukaryota; kingdom Viridiplantae; phylum Streptophyta; class Polypodiopsida; order Polypodiales; family Pteridaceae; genus Adiantum; species Adiantum capillus-veneris. Next base: position 73,582,522 of record NC_140934.1, on the reverse strand, counting down.
GAGTTATGGCTGTATATGAGCAGAAATATATACGTACACACAAATATATATACAATTACGTAAATGTAGCCATGTTTTCAGTAGAGATAAAGAGAAAATGTAGCCATCGTTTTTTATTGTGTGCAGTGAGAGAGTGCTCCTGCTTCTGTATAGTGCTTTAAATAAGAGCTTATTTATTGTGCTTCTTGCGCACCATCTCTTCACAGTAGCTCCTTGTTTGAGGGATTAAATATTATTGTGCACATTGCATGCCTTTCTCCATTTTGAGGTATGGTACCATTGAAAGCAGTCCAACCTAATGCCGCTTCCGTGGGGAGAAAGAGAGGGAGAAAGCGAGAGGGAGAAAGGAAGAGAGAGAGAAAGATAAAGAAGGTGAGGAGAAGAGAGTAGAAAGTAATTCTCTGAATTCCATCATTTTCATGTGAAGAAGGTCTTTTTCAAAGCACTATACAGAAGCCGAAGCATACCCACACTGCGCACACCACAAAATGGTTGCTTTGTCTACAACCATTGCTCTTTATCTCCTTGTAAGCTCACATGCACATACCTCTCTCTCTCTATCACTCTCTCTCTTTCCCTTTATCTCTCTCTTTCTCTCCATCTCTATTTCTTTATCTCCATCTCTCCCTCTCTCTCTCTCTCTCTCTCTCTCTCTCTCTCTCTCTCTTTCCCACCCACTCTATCTCTATCTCTCTCTCTCTCTCTCTTTCTCTATTTCTCTCTCTCTTTCTCAATCCATCTCTCTCTCTCTCTCTCTCTCTCTCTCTCTCTCTCTCTCTCTCTCCTTCTCCCTCTCGTTTTCTATTTCTCTCTCTCTCTCTTGATCTCTTTCTCTCCCTCCCTCTCTCTCTCTACCTCTCTCTCTCTCTCTATCTCATGTTCTACTTGTGGGCCATCATTGGTGACAAAGAGGCCGGATGCCTTCCGCAAGGTAACCTATCCAAATAACCATCATTTCTTACCCCAAGGTCATAGCAAGCACAAGGCTCCAACAAATGGGAAGACGTCCCTAAAGCTCACATTGGAAAATTGGGCAACCATTTGGAAAGAGCACTACAACAATAATCCAACTCAGAGTCCTCCACCAAAAGGTATGTCAAGGTATTCCATAGTTTTAAGGCTTGGAAGGACTTAAAAATATAACACCTCTTAGATCCCATGCACATATTCAAAAATGTAGCCCAAACCCTATGGGACCACATTATTGGCAAGAACGACTCATTGGGTGCGAAGGAGGATTTGAGGGTCTCCAAACGTCTCCCCAGCTCTGCTACTCCACGCCGTGTCTCCAATGGGAAGATTGTGCTTCCTAAAGGGCCATGTGTGATAGCCAAAGAAGAATTAGACAAAGTGAAGGGTACCAATAGGATACATGGGGTTGCTAAAGGGAGCTTTTATAAAAGAGAAGAAGGGTGGAAGTGTTCAATTGTATGGGTTGAAGTCTTATGATTATCACAAGATGCTTCATGTAATGTCCCTCTCCATATTCTATCTATTGTTTATGTATATGACTTTCTCTCACTTTCCCTTCTCCTAATTTACCTTGTACTTCATTCTATCGATGAGTATGTATATATATAGGGACAAGAAACTCAACGATTCTATTTTCACACTTGGAGAGCTAGTAAGGTACACCACAAGACTCCATTCAACTACACTTTTTTTATGTACACAATAATCTCAACTAACACTTAGTGTATCCTTGTCTGTTTTCTTGCAAATTTTTGAGCTCCAAGGAAATTGAAATAGATGCTATCCTGGTTGCTTAAACACTTGCAACAAAAATTGTGTGTGCCATTGAGGATGCATTTCCTCGATCGGTCCTTCTTAGTCAAATTCACCTCTTGGTTCACATGGTGGAGGAGATCGCTATAATGTGGAGTAGTGCACGCACTATGGATATTGTTTTTAAAGAGGTTTTTAAAGACTCTCAAATATTTTGTGCGGCTACGGTCTTAACCAGAGGCATGTATGGCCGAAGGGTGGATCGTGCAAGAGGCATTTGTTTACATCTCAGAGTATTTGGCACAAGTTCAATGCCTCGCATGTGGTCAGACGAGGAAGATGCAAGGAAGTCTTCACACTTGCCAAGTGGAAAGGGAAAACTATTTAACATGGATATAAATCTACCCGAGTGGTCAATGACTTTTGTATTCTCAATGCAAAGTTTATGACCAAGTTGGTGGACTTGTGGACAATGGCAAAGGCAAGGCGTTTGCAAGAGAGAGAAGCATGGAAATAAGTACATGGAGGAAGGAGGGCACCCCTAGTGCCTAGACACCTTGCATGTTTCCTAGATCACATCAGTGCGAAGTGGATTCATGAGAGAATGACCGAAGCAAAATCGTGCGGAAAAGACATCACCGACAAAGAATGGGAGCATGCACGAGGCTGTATCATATTGTCAAGTTTTTTCTTAATTTTATCTTTGTAAGTGATAAAAGATATATTCCTATTTTGTAGTGCCTTTCCTTTAACTCTATGTGGTCAAAGGGTCGTCACTTTTGTACGCGCCACATTGATGAGAGTAAAACCACCATGGACTGTGGCATCATGGGAAACTTTGACACAGATGGTGATGAAGCTAGGTACTATGGAGCTATTGAAAGGATACCAAAGGTTAATTTTTGAATCTTTCATACCTTCATCTTTGAGTGCAAGTGGTTTGCAAATATGTCTAGACGACATGAGAATGGCCTCTACATGGTGGACTCTAGTGTGCATCACGCAGGGAGGTATAATAATTTAGTTTTGCCATGCAAATGTGAGCAGGTGAGTGACTACCTTTTTTATTCTTATTTGCTTGTAACATTAATTATACCAATATTACTCACTTTAAGCTTCTTATCTAAAGTCATCTATATCCCAACAATCCACCAACCAAAACTTTGGTTCGTAATTCTAGTAACATCTCAGGGAAGAACCACTTTTTCCACTAATGAAGTGGAAACCACATCTTCGGCCCTCTTTCACCTCCTACTTTGGATGAGGGGGAGACAGAGAAGAGGGAGGTCGATGATTCAATTTCAACGGCTGCAAGTCTTAGCGAGGTTGATTGTCATGATGATGAAGATGATGAGATGGAGGATGAAGAATTCAAAGAGGATGAAGCCAACGCGTCCATAAACGTCAATTTTGTTTCTCTCTTTATTGATTTAGGAGCCGTGGGCTTAGAATTGGATGATGCTTCTTGTAGGGATCTTTTGGAAGATGATTCATAAACATTTTTCATACTTTAAGTTATGAATTTTTTTGTTCGTTTAATCCATTCATCTCTCTCTCCCCTCTTCCTCTCTCTAATTTTGCGAAACATGCTAAATTATGTTAATCAAGTAATAGTGACTAGTTTAGTTGTAACCAAGTGTAATCCTAAAAAGCTAATTATTGTTCCATGTTTTTATATCTCTTTTTTTAAAATTTAAAAATTTTATATAATGTTCTTTAATTTTTATTAAGAGGAGGGAAACACCAAAATTTGAGAGAGAGGGAGGGGGGGGGGGGGGGGGGAGATGCTTAAGCCAAAATTTGAACGTTGAGGGGCTAAATTGTGCTTCGACAATAAACATGGTAATTGTTAGCAACGGCTAACACCGGCTACACCGATTATGCACCCAGTTGGAGATGTACTATGGATGTGTACAATATTTCCCATCCACATTGTATAAGGTCTTGGGCTCATTGGGAGTTCCAAATCGTATATGCTAGGTAAAGGGCTCAAACTTAATCCCATAGTAGAAAGGATTGAGGAGTAAGCCTTTATAAGAACGCCTTTATACAAGGAGGCTTCATTCTTGACTCATTCTTGAGGATCCATTCTTGAGATCTCTCTCTCTCTCTCTCTTTTGAGTTTTCATTTTATGGATGGCCTAGCCTTGAGTTTAAGGCCCATGCTTAAGCAGCTAGTGCTAATCCATTGTAATTAGAGAAACATTTCTTAATCTAATCTCTACTTTCTTCATTAATCTTAATGCTTCTATATTCCATTATGTCAGGAAGTAGTTTTACCTTTCTCGTTATTCTAGATTTGAGTGTGTGTGATGACTTCTTGCTTATTGACCACTCCTATCCTTCTATGAGCACTTGATTTACGATATTTAACATCTCTAAGTAGGTTGATTAAGCTGGTTCTTAATCTTGTGATTAGTGTATGTGCCCTATTGTATGCTAGTGTGTGGATGGGTTTAATGAAACTCAAGCACCATTCACCTTGTATGTGTAGCTTTTGATGAAGTGCCTTGATTGGCATGTGGTGATTGGAGAGGCCAACACCAATGCAATTAGTGTGTCCTTGTCATGAATGTGCTTTGAAATTCTAGTCTATGGCAAATCGGACTTTGGTGGGCTTAATGTGTGTAGGAGATACTTGATTGATGATGTGATTAGAGTTAGTGACTCATGGCTAATCTCTATTTGCATTGGAAGAGCATTCACTTGAATCCTCTCATTTGATACATCTGATGCTGCTCGTGCTTACATGCCCTACCCGGGTTGCCTATCCTAGGATTGATAATTTTGTTTGTCTTGGGTTGATTAAGTTATGCTACGATTGCCCCCAACATTTGGCGCCGCTGTCAAGGATTGATAACCTAAGCTAGGAGTAGAGGATGTTTACAATATAGTAATTTCACTACTAGTTCATCGGTTTTTGAGTATGTAACTCAATTTTGGTTTGATTTGATGATTTTTGTGCAAGTAATTGACGCTAGTTTTGAGTTATGAATACCCCAATCCCCCAATTTCACTAATTTCATGCTAACCCTTACTAATTTTGCTTCATTTCCATGCTAATTGTTCTAACTCCATGCTAATTTTTACTAATTTTTGACTAAATTTGCTAACCTAACCGCTAACATTTGATGTGTAATGTATGTTCAATTCCCTTATAAGAGGTGGAATCAACACTTTTATCAAGTTTCTTTGTGCTAATCCATGCCTAGTTTGATTATTTGAGTGTTTGGTTTTTGGCCTACAATGGTCAATGGTCAATTGGAAGAGTCACACATGTGTGTGCATGGTGGAATCACCATGTGGAGCAAGGATTAGCTTGGATGCAATCAATTGTAAGTGCATTGACTTACTCCATTCAATTTCTCAGTGATTAATTTGATTCCAATGTGTAGCTAATTTATTGCTAAAATTAGGTGTGTAAATCAATTGACATACTTTGAGAAGCCTAATTTGATTGTTTTGGAATGAAATTGATGGTCAATTTTGACTAATGAATTATGTGTGTTTCAATATTAAGCTTGATTTGCAACAAGAAATCATATGTGTGCATAAAAATCATTGTGTTTGTAATGCACCAAAGAGGGAAAAAACTGCCATAAAATTCAAGTGTGTGTGCACCTAATCTTGAGTGTGTGCATGCATAGAAATTGATGTATTTGATGATATGTGAGTGTGAAATCATGTAATTGATATGTACGTTAGGCTAATTCAATCATTGAATGTGCATATTTGCCAAGAATTTGGGTAAAATTTGAGTGTGTGCCCATCCAAGACCACTTGATTTTCAATGATCGATGGTCAATTGGGGCACCAAAATGCTTTTGATTGAGAAATGTGCATGAGAAGTGTGTGCAATCATTAGGTGCAAGCCTAAATGCATTGTCAATTGATCCAAATTTGAACTTTTGTGCTTGATTTTTTAGTGTGTGCATTGCTTGATTGGGTCAAATTAGTGTTAATTTTTGAAAACTTGAGTATGCATGCATTCATTGCTTGATCAAGCCTGCATTTGAATATTGCAATGTGAAATTGATGAATTAATTGCATAAATTTTTGGCCTAAATTTGGGTGTGTGTGCCAATCAATGGTATGTGCAACTTCAGGCCTGAAAATTGCAACCCTGCCCGCCCTTCCTTTGTCAATAGCCTTGCATGTGCATGGCAAAAAGATTTTAGCTCTTCCTATGAATGGGCCAGTTGGCCAAAAAGCCTTGCATGGGGAAAGGGTTGCTCTTTCCAAGCCCTTCCTTGGGAAGGGCAGCTTTAGCAAGTGCCCTTCAAGGTCTAATATCTTATGGGAGCATATGTTCATAGTATCCGGGTCCCAAACCGTGCCATATCACAATTTACATAGGAAAGGATTTTTAAAAAATGGTTGCCACTTTTGAAACGTGTGTGAGACAAACGGTAGACCAGACATTATCTCTAATTTTTGAAAAGCACGGGCAAAGAAAGAACCACTTCCTGCCATCTGCTCGCGAAGAAACTCTCTACTGTTCACGATTCGGGAGCCCCTCGCTCTCTGCTATCTGCTCATGAAGCTTGATCTTCAATCATCTCTCAGTCACTCTCTCCGATTGCAAGCATTGGTAGGCTCCGGCCGAGGGATGCAGCCCTGCTTTGCTTCCGAGTAAAACAGATCAAAGTCAAGGCTCGAGCGCAAGCAAAACCAGGTTTGGCAAAAGTGGTCACCTCCCTTTGGTTTGTCTTGCCGCTTCTCTCTGTGCTCATGCGGATTTGGTTTTTCAGGTGGAAGGCAAGAAACTTTTTGTTTGTGACTCTCAATTGTGAGTCAATTTTCCCGAACCATGTTGGACATACACTACAATCCATGCATTAGCAGCATCTGGGACCTGGAGTAGTCCATCTGTCAACCCTTGGCCCGTGCCTGGAATCAGAAACTTGCTCTCTCTTCTACCGAGTCCTAGTAAGTTTTTTTAGTTGTGCTCACTTGATTTTTGACATTATATGTTTGCGTCAATGTTTGCATGCAAGGTGCATTGATTCGCGAGTAGAGAATGGCCTTCGGCAGTACTTATTACATACGTCTCTCTTGGAATTTGGAAACTTTTGCCAAGACATATGTGGTATACTTGTTGTGGGCACATGTATATTGTTTGAGAGGTTTTCTACCAGCCTCACAATGGATCAAAAATGAAAAGGGCTACAAGGGTTTTTAAGGAGATCTAAGCCTACACTATTACTTTAGCTTATGAAAACACTTTGCTGAAGTTTTTTCTAGATGCGAGATGTACATGTTTTGATGATCAAACATGAAGATGCATTTTGTTTATTATATGAAGTGCTTGATGGACTATCAAGGTTTTTCTTGTCACAAATATGTTAACTGATAATGTTATAATTTATCAAATGATGTCTCTAAGGAGAGAATCTAGATTCTTTTCATTTGTTTTCCACGTGCAAGAGAGGTCTATCACATCAGTGTGCATAAGGGAAATAGAAAGAGACATTAACTTTGTTCAAAGTAGGGAGAGATGAGACATCACTTGTGTAGCATCTTTGGTCTATTGTATTTGCATATCAATAAATTTGTGTTTTTGATGGACTATTGAAATTGAATTTAATTTTAAAACACGACACTTTTTCACTTTTCAATATCATCTCTTGTATGTAATGCTCTTTTCACCTTTTTCTACGTGTAAGTTTAATTGGTTATGATTGATTATAAAGACAATGTTTTGTTTCATACGGTCCAAACCTTGTCGCATACATAAATTCTTTTTGCTTATGCAGCCTCAAAGTTCAACTTAAAGAAATCAAATCTTTATCAAGGTCGCTTTTGGATTGTGGCTTTGTACGGACTCAAAGATCAAGGCAGTCTCTCTTTGCTGGTATGTCAGCTTTCTTTTGAAGTCTATAATTCTTTTTCCCTTCAAATGTGTTTCATTGAAGGTGATCTGATTGTAAGATAGCATGCATCTTTAATAAAAATAATTTTTGTTTTGTGAGTATGAGTACAGATTTCTATACTTATGGGCAGAGAAAAGATTGATAAAAAAAAGAAGAGAGTAGATCTCTCAAGATTTTACAAAATTGTGGAAGATAGAACCAAAAGAAAGCAGAGGGAACTACAAAAACAATGAGACCAAGTGCTAGAACAAATCTTTGGAGATGGGCCAGAGATAGACATAGAAGACGACAAAGAAGTCCGTCCAAAAGTTCAAGATTCCAATAGCTTGGAACCATCTTCTAAGTCTAAGAAGCAAAGAAGATGGAGACCAGCTTGGAAACTTGCGAACCCTTGGACTTATCCAATGGTTGTTGAAGGGATGTTGAGGATTAAATGTGAGTGGTGTGTTTATTCAAAGCACAAGAACCCTTTTGCAAAAAAAGGGTCTATCAGATTCCAACTTCCAGCCTTGACTGAGCATAGTGAATCGGATGAGCATAAGGCAGCCGTCTTCAAGTGGGCAAATAAGGAAAAGCGGACTTGCATCCCGCTCCCTGATTATGTGGCCACCTTTGACGAGGAGAAAGTAGGTGTCATCACAATAATGTGGCAAGCGTTCTTTGTGGTGAAGTCTGCTGGTCCAATGGAGCTCTTTGAGAAGCTTTGCTTTCATCAGATTGAGCAAGGCCTTCCAAATATGCCACACCATGCAAATTATGGAACTTACATTAATAGTGCTGCTGGTATGGATTTTGTGCAACCAATCAGGGATGTTATTTGGAATGCTCTATGTAGAGAAATCCAAGCAAGTCCCTGGTATTCCATAATGGTTGATGATAGTATTGATCGGGGCAAAGAGGGGCACCTGATTGTCTATGTTAGTGACAGGAGCAAAGCAATACCCAAAACCCGACGGCCTCTAAAATGTCGGAAGCCGATGCATGCCTCGAGCCGGTCACGGTAAAGCGAGCAGGGGGCACCACCTAGCTTTGAGCGGCTAGGACGCAGACAAGGGTGATGTGAGATATCACGAACTTACACACACACACACACACACACACACACACAGAGCATTGAAAAATGATGAAAACCCTTGGGGGTGTGAGGGAGAATTATTTCTTGCCGTATTTACAATGACCTTCCTTTGGGCGAGGTGACACACTGTGGTGATAGAGAGATAGGGAGAAGAGATGGTGAATTTACTTGGTGCGTTCTCTAAAGACAACTCGATGATGTGAAACTTGCTACCAAGAATGTGTATGTGTGTGTGCATCGACCATTGGAGTCGAGAGGTGGACGTAGCTCCCTTCACATGCTGCAATTCCCAAAACAAACCATCACACAAGTCCCCTCTCCGTGATGCCAATAGTGTCAATTCCTCCCACTAAAACTCTACCAAGTGCTGACCTCTCATAAACTGGCCCCCCCCCCCCCCCCCCCCCCCCCCCCGATAGTGACCTCTCAGTGCCCTTTTATAGGTGTTGGCTGCTTTAGATTAGGGTAATCTAGCTTGATTAGGGTAAGCTAATCGGGGAGACAAAGCAAGGCGGCGGGCCTTGGGTGGTTGACCCTTGCTTTGTCTTGGGAGTTATTAAAATGAAAACCTCTAGGTGGGCCTTTGTGACCATCACCTAGAGAGATGAAAATTTACAAGTTGGGATCTTTTTACAAGGCTTGGGTGGAACTGAAAAATGATGATAATAACCTACGGTTTACTAAAGAGAGCATCGTGTTCGCGTGAGGCCGGTGAATGGCAGCTTTGCCGGTGCGTCCATGGAGCACGTTCGTCACTTCCGGGTCGGCCGGGGCATGCCTTCGGCGCTTTTGTTCTTTTTGTTGTCGGTGTTGTGTGATTTGGATTGTCCTTCTTTTTGTTGATGTCGTTGTAATCGTCAAACCTCGGTTGTTTTGTATTTTTTATGTGTGGTGCGTGTGTATATGCGTGTGTGTGTATGTATGTGTGTGTGTGCGTGAGCATGTGTATGTATATATGTGTAATCATGTGTGTGTATATGTATATGTGTGTGCGCATCCGTGCGTGGGAACGAGTCTCTTCGGAGGCAACACGCTGCACTTCTCCGCACTTGATTCCGACCATCAGTGTGCGCGTAGTGTCAAGATAAACTCTCACTCTCTCTCGTACACAGAGTACGCTCAAATCACATAGACAAAACTTATGAAAATGACAAAAGGTTTTTTGCATTAAGGTCAAAAGTGGTATAAATACCTTACAATCTCAAACCCTAATGTTCCAATTTAACCATTTACTAAGTCTAAATGTAAAAAATGGGATACAATTTGGAAGCTTCTCCAAGCCCCACTATTTACAAAGGTGAAATTACGGTTTCTTCTCAATTAAGGAATGGTTACAAAGGAAATTATTATCCTGTCGGGCAATCATCCTCCGTTGGGTGTGTCCAGCCGCTAACATTCGCCCCTCCTAGATCATGTTGTCCCCGACATGACAGTAGAACTGCTTCTTCAGTGGAGGCTTTCGCACATCTTCAGAACAGACTCATACTGTGCATGCTGGGTCAGTAATGTAGGGCCGAATATATCTGTATTGATGGTGAAGAAACTGGTGTAGAAGGCTTCTTCAAAGGCCTGGAGATGGTACGAGGGCAAAAACATTATTCGCTAGTAGAGGGAATGTGTCACCTCATGGGAAGGTTGAGCAGACAGTTCATATGCACATCTATATGTGTCTTGGCAGAGGAATATGCTGCCTGTTTCCTGTCCACGTTTAAAGATCTCAAAAACTACCAGAAGGGTTTTACATATCTTCCTGAGCATAATGCAAGAGAGGTCAGGCGAGCCAGTGAACAATTTAATGGCGCCCATGAGGTTTTTCACCATGTATTGCTCACTCATTCTCTCACCTGCCTTCAAGCCTGGTAGCTTTGGGTAGTTGAGCCACGTCGGGTGGCTTTTCTTCAACAGTTCTTGTTATTTCCAGGTTTGCATCCTTCACTATGAGAGATCGTGGTGTTTACCGCAGGCCATTACTGCAAAACAAGAGAGAGAAATTCAAAATGAGGAGAGAGAAACCCTTTTGATGTTCAAGCGAGACTTTACCGCGGGTATTACCGCGTGCTTTTCCGCGAATATTGCAGCGCCCATTACCGCTAAGGCCATAGACCCCCTTCCCCCTCCCTCTCCCGCGGGTTTCCATTTAAATCCAATACAACTCAAAATGTATTTACACACTACAACTCCTACACTCTCCAGAATGCTTGCTCACTTCACTTAATCTCTCTTTCACTCTAAAAATTCTATACATAAATCATTGAACTCACAACAAAACCATTACAAATACTTTTCATAAGCACATAATGAAACATTAGCAAATTAATCATATACTACACCAAGTGAAAGAATGGAGAGTTTTATTAATTCTCATCTGGTATAAGATCTCTACAAGCACTAGGATCCATATTTAGACCCATAGTATTCAAATCAATAAACAAGTTTAGAGATTCTTCCTCCTCTCCATCACCTCCTATAGAATCATCATCGCTTTCTCCCTCTTCCTCCTCCTCAAGATGACTATTTGCAAAGCTTGGCTGACCTTCTTCAACTTCTACTACATCTTCCTCTGCATCTTGTGGTGATGGTATGATGGGATCAATTAGTGGATCAATGTCCGTCTCTGCAAAGATAGATCTACCCCGCGGCGTGACTGGAATGACATACCAAAGTCTTCTTTGATATATACATGGCACATAAAAGACCTGTACATCACACACAAAGAATAAGTTGATATACATATATTAAAATTTTAATTTAAGTTAATTGCACACAGCCTAAATTACCTGCTCGCAACTACTAGGATACACCAAGTTGTCTGTTTTTCCCCGATGGAATTGGGTGGAATCCACCATAATGAGCCCATTTTCATGTCTTTTGACCTCACCCGCAAACCATCGGCACTCAAAGAGGAATTTGTGAAAAGATCTGAAATCCACTTTGATTATTCTCTCTATAGTACCACAATATCTGACCTCATTTGTTGTTGTGTCAAAGTTTCCCATCACGCCACAATCATTAGTGGTCCGACGTTCATCTATCTTGTGGGTGCAAAAATGTCGGCCTTCGAACCAAATGGAGTTGAAAATGAGACCCTACAATCACAATTCATAAGAGGTTACATCGCATTTCATTAAGTGATTTGCATACATGCATACATAGCATATACACACTCACCTTGCGCAAGCATCCTCGCGCATACTCCCATTCTTTAGGGCTTATTTGTTCTCCTTGTGCTTTGGCATTGGTCATGGCATTATGGATCCACTCTACTTGAATCAAATCAGAATATTTTGCAAAATCTTTAGGAAAAGGAGGTGCACGTTTACCTCCATGGGACCTCTTCCATGCATCTCTATCCCTTCCTCTAGCTGCGTGGGCTTCCAAGTACATATTGACCCATTTAGTCATGATAGTGGCATTGAGTAAAGAGTGGTTGTTGACTATGGCATGAAACTCTCTATCCATGACCAAGAGTGAGCCTTTTCCACTGGGAATGGTTGAGTGCTTCCTAGGATCCTCTTCTTCACTCCACAGACGAGGCAATGATGGATCCACTGTGATGAGATACTGTGAGACATACACAAATGCCTCTTGCACCACCCAACCTTCTGCCATGCTTGCCTGAAAACACTAAAATCACATATTTTTATTAGTAACTCCATAGCGTATAAATGCTATCTATATTGTATTTATTTTGCATACCTCCGGTTGTGACCTCAATCTAACAAAATCCTTTAAAGTCTTCAAGAATCTCTCCAAGAAGAACATCCATCTAGAGTGAACCACCCCACAAATGGAAATCTCCTCAATAGCACACACTGCCTCTACTACTAGCTGATGGGCTACTGGTATGGCTTCTACTTCTATCTCCTTGGAGCTCACAAATCTACAGGGCACAAATAATATAGTAGATGAAAAAAATTTCCATTGTTTCATGCATGCACAACATGATATAGTACTTGAAAAAAACCCATTACCTCACAATCTCACCCACTTTGAATATTGCAGCCTTCACCTTAGTGTCTCCATAACCACTAATAGTTATGGGAAGTATAAACTACAAACAATAAAACATCTTAGTGAATCTCAACCTATATATAAGGACACATAGACACCACAAGCTGTTTTACTCTTACCTGAAGGATTTTATGCCAATCATGGGATTTCAATCCATACAATTGAGTGGAGCCACCCTTTTTGGTTTTTGTGAAAACACCTTTGAGTGACCGCATATATCCCGTTGGAGTTCTGATGGATGCAATAACTTGCTTTGTCCGCTCTTGGTCTGCCTTTGAAATTATCCACGGTGCTTTTGGGAGAATCATCTTTCCCATGCGGGGCGTGGCTGAAGGAGGGAGACGTCTAATGGCTCTTAAATCTTCCCTAGCATCCAATGAATCCTTCTTGCCAATTATGTGATCCCATATAGCTTGCCCAACATTTTTGAATACATGCATAGGGTTCAATAAGTGCTGAATTTTCAACGAAGCCCAATAGGGGAGCGACAAGAAGATTGAGTACCTCGACATACCCTTTGGCAACCAATTGGGAGGCGGTGAGGTACCATGATGCTCGTCCCAATGCTTCGCCCAATCATCTATGTTCCAATGGAACGGCTGCACTCCATTGATAGGGGGAGCATATCGACGATGTGAAGGAGGTAGGAAGCGATGGTTGTTGGGATAGATCACCTTCCCAAGAAGAGGAGGTCTCTCTGTCACAAGGGAAGGGCCACAAGTGGGACACGCACTATGTCCAGATGTTGCCAATCCTGCCAAGAGGTAAAAAAACGTTACACATGAGATGATAAACCTAAAGCAAAGAGTACAATTAACATGTGCATACTTACCAGATACCTCTCCAAATCCTGGGTAATCATGCATGGTCCACATGAAGATGCACTTGATGACGGCTTTGCGGTCTCGTGGTGGCCGTGAAATGTCAATGACATCTATGCCTCTCCATAGTTCTTGAAGCTCATCAAAAAGAGGTTGCAGATATACATCCATGTTTTTTACCTTGTGCTTTGCTGGAATGAGAAGTGATAGTAAAATGTTTCCCTTTTTTGTTGCCTCCCAAGGAGGAATATTGTAGTTTACAACCACCACCGGCCAAGTGCTCCATGAAGTAGAGCGGTGCCCAAATGGATTCACTCCATCACTAGCTAACCCAATCCTCAAGTGACAAGGCTCATCCCTGAACTCTGGCCATGTGTCCTCTATGTGCTTCCACGCTGGTGAGTCAGCTGGCACTCTCATAATACCATATGTGGAGTGATTTTTTGCATGCCAACTCAAAAGCTTGCTCGTACCCTTCGATCTAAACATGTGTTGGATGCGAGGGATGAGTGGAAAATGCCTCAAAACTTTACGTGGAATTATGTTGCTCTGCATTCCTTCTTTGAACCTACACTCCCCGCACGATGGACATGTGTCACAATCGGCATGCTCATTACGAAAGAGCACACAATCGTTCATGCAAGCATGAATGAGATCATAATCCATTCCTAATGCAGTCAGCACTTTGCGTGCTTTTCATCTATTCTCTGGCATGTGATTGCCAGCTGGTAGCATCTTTCCTAGCAACCTATCACAAGAAGAAAGTACATTAGAAGCTAATTTATGCACTCCACAAGCATCCTTCACAATCTGTATACATACCTCAAAAGTGCGTTGACACTAGCATTGCTCCATTCAAACATCGCCTGAAGGTTAAGGACTTCCAGAGATGCCCTTAAAATGGAGTAAGAGCATCTATCATATAGTGCGGTGTGTGCCGAATCGAGTAGCTCATTCCTCGTTCTTTCCGAAGCTTCTTCGCATGCACACTCTGGTTCATGCTCCTCCTCTCGTGCAAGGAGATCCTCAACCATTCTATGCAAATGGTCGTCTTCTGCATCCACGTAAGGAGATGGGATGTGTTCACTCGTAGAGGGATCAGCAGTTGGCTGATTTGATGTGCTTCCTCTCTAATGGATTCCTGGCGCATGCGCTCTTCCACCCTCCTTTCCCCTTCTCCACCAACCACACGCCAATGAGGGGTGAAGTCAATAGCCGCTACAATTCACGGATCGTTTTTTTCCATCCATGCACGCTTGCGAGGATCGTCCCATAGTCCATAATATTCTACATGGCTCAAGCATATCCGTCGAAGTTGAGCAATGGCGCATTTGCACCGCACGCATGGGCATGGTAATCGCTCGGCCAACCACTGTGATCTATCCGGTTCAGTGGACGGACCAAAATCATCCCAAGCAACCTACATTAATAAATAACATACACTAATTAAAATCAAATTAATTACCAAAAAATGTAAATAAAATATCAGTAAAAAGTAAAATTCAAACTTTTAGGTAAAAATGTCATTTTCAAAGTACTAAGAATACTTTTATTTTATATATATTTTATAAAAAATATAGTACCAATAGATTTTGAGGATCAATAGTAATAATGTCAAAACATGGCCATCTGTGTGTATGGCCCGAAATTGCGCCGCGGTTATAGTTGCGGTAATACGTGAGGTAAGGGTTGTGGTTATGCTCGCGGTAATATACGTGGAAACTCAATTTTCAATTTTTTTAATAAATAGGGGCACTTGCGTGCCCCGCGAAGTTCAAAGCCCTAAAATTCGAATTTCATCGTCTTCTCCACAGAAGCCGAGGAACCTCACAACCTTGAGCTCTACCTCCATGTCTACTCTTCTAATCTCCACCATCTCTACTCTTCCACTCTCCTACCCTCTCCTAACAAGCTCTTCAATTCCATGTAAGTTTTGTTGTTATGTTTTTTGATTTTTTCACACGCATACACACACATACATACACACACATGCATTCACACACACACATACACACATGCATACACTCATGCACACACACACACACACACACACACACACACACACACACACACACACACACACACTAATTAGTGCATGTGTTCTTTACACACTAATTACACACACTACTTAGTGCATGTGTTCTTTACACACACTAATTAGTGTAAGTAAAGACACACCAAAACCTAAATTTGTTAATTATTAGGTACTTGCAAAATTTAAAATTGTTAAATTTGTTAATTATTAGGTACTTGCAAAATTTAAACTTGTTAAATTTGTTAAATTTATTACTTGCAAAACCTAACATGTTAAATTTGGGATTGGCCATGCACACACTAATTAGTGTGTGCATTGACCAGTGTGATTGGTCAATGTACACACTAATTAGTGTGTGCATTGGTCAATGGGATTGGTCAATGCACACACTAATTAGTTTGTGATTAGTGTGTGCATTGGCCAATGTGATTGGTCAATGCACACACTAATTAGTTTGGGATTAGTGTGTGTTAACACACACTATTTATTATGTGATTAGTGTGTGCATTGGCCAATGTGATTGGTCAATGTACACACTAATTAGTGTGTGATTAGTGTGTGCATTGGCCAATGGGATTGGTCAATGCACACACTAATTAGTTTGTGATTAGTGTGTGCATTGGCCAATGTGATTGGTCAATGCACACACTAATTAGTTTGGTATTAGTGTGTGCATTGGTCAATGGCATTGGCCAATGCACACACTAACTAGTGTGTGTTAACACACACTATTTATTGTGTGATTAGTGTGTGCATTGACCAATGTGATTGGTCAATGTACACACTAATTAGTGTGTGCATTGGCCAATGGGATTGGTCAATGCACACACTAATTAGTTTGTGATTAGTGTGTGCATTGGCCAATGTGATTGGTCAATGCACACACTAATTAGTTTGGTATTAGTGTGTGCATTGGTCAATGGCATTGGCCAATGCACACACTAATTAGTGTGTGTTAACACACACTATTTATTGTGTGATTAGTGTGTGCATTGGCCTATGTGATTGGTCAATGTACACACTAATTAGTGTGTGATTAGTGTGCATTAGTCAATGGGATTGATCAATGCACACACTAATTAGTGTGTGTTAACACACACTAATTTGTGTGTGATTAGTGTGTGCATTGGCCAATGCACACACTAATTAGTTTGTGATTAATGTGTGCATTGGCCAATGTGATTGGTCAATGCACACACTAATTAGTGTGTGCATTGGCCAATTACACAAGCCAATGCACACACTAATTAGTGTATGTTAACACACACACTAATTAGTGTGTGCACGAGCCAATTACCCAACCCAATGCACACACTAATTAGTGTATGTTAACACACACTAATTAGTGTGTGCACAAGCCAATGCACCCACTAATTAGTGTATGTTAACACACACTAATTAGTGTGTGCACAAGCCAATTACACAAGCCAATGCACACACTAATTAGTGTATGTTAACACACACTAATTAGTGTGTGCACAAGTCAATGCACACACTAATTAGTGTGTGCACAATCTAATGCACACACTAATTAGTGTATGTTAACACACACTAATTAGTGTGTGCACAAGCCAATTACACAAGCCAACACTAATTATGTTAAATTAAACAATAATCAACACAAAAACATAAACATACCTCCATGATTAAGTCGTAGGTGACGTATTAGGCCCCAATGGTCGTCCAAGTGATTGCGCAATCGGTCACACTAATCATAAACACAATAATCTCTTATTAGTCAATACACACTAATATCTTATTAGCACTCAAGGCTTTGCAAGACTCTTTTATAGGTTGTAGACACACCTTGAATTCTTTCCACATTGGATTCTTTCAACATTGGATTCTATAGAGAATCCAATGTTTGAAAAAAATCAATGTGTAAATTTTTAATCATATATTCGAATTTTATACCCTAGTTTAATCTTTGTCATAATAAATGAAGACCATGTCTTCTTCTTCCACACCACGCTTTCGTAGCATTGAGGATTTCATGGCGGACGGGATGTCATATCTCGACGCTCTCTCTGTCTATCATTCACATCCGTCACCACAGCAGTCATCATTAGGGTTCGGCTGGTTTCGGGACGCTCTTGGTGGGTCCGCTGCCGTACCTGTGACCGATCTAGATGTGGAGAGGGCATTGCGTCTTCGGACTGAGTGGTTAGGTTTGCAGCAGACCCTTACGCAGCGCTATTCATCGGTGCAGCTAGCAGATTTTGGATTATCAGAGGTCTCTACTCCAACTGGTGGCATTCCATACCTGTAGAGTTTTCCAGCTACAGCTCCAGGTTCAACTTTTCCTTCACAGGGTCCAACACCCCAGGGTCCGACGCCGTTGGGTGTGACGCCACAGGGTCCGATGCCATGGGCGTCCACCTATCCCACCTTCTGTCCCAGATCCACGTCGGCACTCTTCTGGCAGTCAGCGTCAGGGCAGCTCGCGTGCTAGCGCCGGTCTATCTCGACGAGGGAGCGGAGCTAGTTGTTGTTTTGGGGGGGGGCGGGGGGGGAAGTACTAGAGATTCTCCTCCATAGTCACCATTCCCTGCTCCAGCAGAAGATGAGGACCATGACATGCCTTCACCAAATGCTCGCGGGTTATACTACCAGGTTCATAGAGGAGGTATGGTGGATCTCGGGACATCACAAGGCAGGAGATTCCGCACACACATCAACCAATTAATCCACTCCACATATATCAATTTTTTTCTCAAATTTGATCAGCAAGATCCCTACAACCTCACATATATGGAGACAACCATGCACATGCGTTTCCCCAACCCGGAGGGGCAACAATTCTCAAGGCAATGGTTGCAAGAGCATGTCAAAACATTTCTCAAGAACAAAAAATCTAGTGTGAGGAGAGCTGCAAAGAAGACAATGGAGTCTCCAGAGCATAGCTATCGGCCAGGAAATGTCCATGATGTGGAGTGGGAGACAGCTATGGGCGAGAAAGAGGACGAAAGGGCAACGGGTGCGAGGATGTATACGCGTCAAGTTGAGGCCAGATCCCATCAGACTCCTACGCATTATGGTTCGGGAGGAAAAACGGCTTGGAAAGATAAATATGTAAGTAAAAATATTTGTTTTATTGTAAAAAATCTAATGTTTTTCATTTAATTAATTGGTTGATATTTTTTGTCAGTATAACATTACCATGAGTCGCCCGACCAGAGATGTGCAGAGATATAGAGAGAACCATACCGAGTATCAAACTTGGTGTTGGTTGTTTGAAAATCAAATGATCTCTTGAGAGGAGTTAAAAAATGCGTGCAAAAGTCTGCAACATGTAAGTTTAATCTTATTTAAATAATCAAATTGTGGATTTTATATCAAATATAAAATAACAAAGTGTTAATTGTTTCTTTTTCTAGTTTTGCAGAGTCAAGGAGTTCCACGCGAAATGCCGCCATCTCCCCCATGAGCATCCTCTATTTTGTATACACGGCCCCCGTTTGCCCTATCCCACATGACCATACTCTATTTTGTACACGCGGGCTTTTTTTTGCCCTTTATGTAAATGCAATACCTATCATTTTTTGGCTCAATACCTCCCCCAATTGTAATTCCACTTATGTAAATGAAATTATCAATCTTTTTTGGGTTCAATGTATTGTCCAATTGTGATATTTTGTTGTAATTAATAATAATTTTGTAAAATATCTTAAATAAATGAAAAAATAGATGACCTTTTGGATGGTCCTGCAAAGGACAATCCAAACGGTCATCATGATTTTTTTATAAAAAAACCGCCCGTGGTAATGCCTGCGATAACATGTTCACGGTAACTGTTGCGGGTACCTTTGCCGTAAGCTGCGCGGTAATAGACACGGAAATATAGCCGCAGACTTTACCGCGGACTTTACCACTAGCCCAGTACCGCAAACGTTGCCGCAATGTTTTCCGCGTACGGGAATTTTCATATTCCAAATTTTTTTTTTTTTTTGCGATAATGTGAGCGATAATACCGCGCATATGTTATAGTGCTTGGTAGAGGACAAAAGCTAAGGTTGTCTCTGATTATTTTAGGCGCCTCTACCAGATGTACTAAATACTGTGGGTATTTAGTTAGCCATGCCTTCCTCCATTTTGGCTGAGAGTCCACAATAAGATTAACACCTTCTGGTTTGGTGATATCTTCTTCGTATAGTGGCACTATCGGCTCCTCTTTAATCCTCTTGTTTAGTGTAGCAGCTTCATACTTGAGAAGAGGATCTGGGAGAAAGGGTTGTAGCCATTCATGTCGAACGACATTTGCATCTAATTTCTGAATGGTCATAGACTTCAATATCCTCTGCTCCCACTACATTGCTTCTTTGGTGGTGTCTTTTATGGCCGCTTCTATTGCCTTTTCTAGATTGTCTTCTTCTTCTTGTGTCAGATCCCGGGGCTCTTGGGATCATCCCACAAGGATGTGCTCTTGCATTGTTGTGTCCACTGGATCTGACACATTGTCTATATCAATTCCTTCCATAGCTGTTGGCCCTGTACTCAAGCGTGGCTCTTCAGTCTGTTGTTGGCCTTTTAGCTCATCAATCTGCTTTTGATATGCTTTCTTTTCCTGTTCAGCTAGATCCCCCATGGTCACTAAAATGTCGTTCAATTCAGCATTGGATTTTTCAGCCTCTTCTAGATTCTTCTTGGTGTCTTCATTTTCAGATTGCATCTTCTTGAGATCCTCGTCCATCTTCTTTTTCAAGTCTACTAGCTCATCTTTCATGGCCTTTTTCTCGTCCTCCAAACGGCTTTGCATCACTAGGGAGCCCTCGGCTAGCATCAATCTTTGTCTCTTCTCTAGTGTCAACTCCTTTTTGAGTTCCTTCATCTGTTCTTCATACATATCCTTCTCTGAAGCAGTGCTAGTTGAGGCCACGGCTCTGACTCTACCCGGAGATGCCCTTAGCCTCTGGATTGTCTGATCTTTCACTTTTATTTGATCTTTCAGCTCTATAACTTTGTCCTGGCTGGCCTCATGTTCTAGCTCAGCTTTTTCCTTAGCATTCCTCAAAGTCTCCACTTCTTTGGACTCATCAGCAAGCTGGAGTGTCAAGTTGTCCCTTTCTTTCTCCGCATCCGTCAATGATTTGCTGATTTTCTTATACTCCTCATCTTATCTTTGAAGCTTTTGGTCTGCTGCCTGACTCTGACTTTCCAGCTTTTGGCATCTTTTTAGTGCCACGTCCAGATCAGCTTGCAGCTTGGCTTGCTTCTGTGTGTTCTCTTGGTCCTGATTTTGCAGCGAGTCCACCTCGGCTTTGATTTGAACTTCATTTGCTTTAAGATTATCACACTCAATCTCAGTGGCCATAGACCTTGCTCTGAGCCCAGTGAGTCTTTGCATCACCTCATCCCAATCATTGGCCTGTGGCTTTAAATCCATTGTATCTGCGGCCATTTCCTTCAACTCCACCAATCGAGGGCTCATCATATATTCTTTGGGCCTAGTGCTAGACAACTGAAAAGCTGCATGAGCTGCCTCTTCTCGCAAGTATCCAACAGCTAGTAGATCAAGTAATATTCTATAGTTTTTTGCTTCTGGATCTAGCTTCTCATCTTTTGGTTCAATTTCTACCTTCTCCTCTTTCTCTTCGTCCTCCTCTTCCTTGGAGTCTTGTTGCCCATCATATTTTTTCAACTCCTCAGTTTGTCGGGGTTGAGGAGGAATAGGAGGAGGTGGTGATGGTGGAGGACTTGACTCTCGGCTTGATGGCGGGGTTGATGGTTTCTTTTTGAAATCCCGGTCAGCTTTTGTTTTCCTCTCTCTTTCTTCCCCTTCCTGCTCTTCTAGCAGCTGCCGCCTCACATCATCAACTTCTTCTTCGGTAAAAGGTATGTTTGGGATATTCTCAGTTGTAGCATCTAAGATCTCGAAATTATTTATATAATCTTAAAAGAGATCCCTTTTAGTCCTTCGAGAAGATCCAGACATAGCCTCAAGTGAGGGCTTCCATAATTCGTTCAGATCCCCTTCTGGCATCCTCTCAGCTCTGAAACTCTCCATTAGTCTTTCCAGCCTTGCTACTTTCTGTGACTTTGTTTCCTTTACTGGCACCTGTAGAGTTGCTTTCTTCCCCTTCTTGGGTTGTGGTGGCTCTTTTGGCACTGTCTCTAAACGGCGCTTCAACCTTGTGGCTACCCTTGGAGCCTTAGGAGGCTCTTCTTCTTTGTCTTCCTTCAGCTTGAGCCAATCATTTTGGGAGGGAGGTAGAGGCCAATTTCCCTTGGCATCCAATGCTTTATAGATGACTTTGGTTATCAACTCACTAGGCACAATATAAGTGGGATTTTTGGTCCCCATTCTCACAAGGTTGTAGTGAATGTAAGCGGCATAGTTTATCTCCCTCGGGTGGCTCTTCTGCATCACCCAAGTGAAAGTGGTGGCAATAGCTCCAGGTGGCATCCTATATTTTTGTGGCCGCTTGGTACACATGTGGAAGTACTGATTGTATAATTGGCTCATGATGTCCACCTTCGGGTTTACAATATCTTCAAATGTATAGTTATTTTTCTTCTCTGAGTAGACCTTAATGTCATCCCGCCTCTTAGTCACACTGTCTCCTTTGTTAGAGAGGTCAAGTGTTGCTACCACCACCTTCTCTGTGATGACAATCATCTTATTAGGCTTGCTTTGCAGATCTATAACTCTGGCTATGCCGTCCTCTTTGATTGTGGTGACAAATTTCCACACTCTTTTAACATCAATCCCTGCTGGCAAGGCTTCAAAGTAATTGTGTAGATCCAGTTTCTCCAAGTAGTCCCCCATCTTGCTCCTAGCAAATTCATTGAGCTCTTGAGGGATCATGGGTAGCTCCACTGCATTTCCCTCTGGATCTTTAAACACTCCTTGGTAGATTCTCAGATCATTGGCTTCTAGTAGGTCATCTTGAATCCAAGTGCTTGTGGGCTTCAGGGTTCCCTCTGGGATAACCAAAGGCTCCACTTCTTCTAAGTAGTCCTTGATAGCCATCCTCTTCTTCTTTGCAAGTGACTTTGTGGCTGCCATGGATCTTGTTGCACTCAGTAGTCCAAAGTTAGCGTTTTTTCACAGATTTGCTAGGAAACTGAGTTCTGACTACCCAAATGACTTGAAAATTGAAATAAGAACTCAAAAGGGACTAGGTAAGCGATGCATGTGCCCACAATAGGTTTTTGGCTGAAAAATAAGCATGTAGACATCCTACGCGTAGTATGTCTACTTCCTCTTATTTTGATGAAACTTGACATGCTTGTGTCCCTCGACCTGTGCAACATGGCTATGTACTTGGAATTTGGTTTGGACATCAAAAAGTGCAATTTTGAGCAGATTTAGGCTTTTGGCTCCCAAATTAGGTAGGATGTCCTATATGGATGGGCAAATGATATCCAATTGGATTGAAATTTGATAAGGATTCTTATACCATGTAAAAGACTCCCATGATGTCAATTCCTCAACAGAAGGTCAATATGACCCTGGAGACATCCTACGCGTAGGATGTCTCTTATCTGATAATGACTTGATTTTGGTTCTGTGGGTAGCCCTTAGCATGTAGAACATGGCCCTGTTCTTAGATTTTGATTTGGATAAGTATTGATGTTGTTAGGAGCATATTTAGTGTTTTTAGGCTCATAAAAGTGCGTCTTTTAAGTTCTGGGGGCCAAATGTGATGGGTCTGGCTTGAAATTTGATATACGAGCTTGTGAAGATGTTATAAAGATAACTGGAACTCAAAAACACCAGCTAGAGGTCAAATAGGGCATTTAGACATCCTATGCGTAGGATGTCTATTTCACTATTTTTTATATCTGACTCCACAGTTAGCTTGGCAATGTGATAATGAGTATATTGTGCAAGTTTCATGTGATTTGGACTAGTTTTGGTAGGTCTATGACCCTTTATTGCCTCTATGCTCTGACTTTCCATTTTTTTAATGCATATGAGGTCAAGTCTTGTCCAAATGTGATGAAACTTGATAGCTAGCATGTATAAGCTATGTAAAAGCTGTGTATGAGGTGAGATATTGAGTTGGGTGCCCAACTATGGCCTTGAGACATCCTACGCGTAGGATGTCTCCTAAGGAATTCTTTTGGAAGAAGTGTTACTAGTATATGCCCTTAGCCCCCCTGAGTCCCCTTTAAGCCTTATTTCAATAAAAAAGTCAAAAAGATAGATAGAAACTCACTGTTTGGCTTTTAGAGCCTCTAAGTAGTTTTCTGACTCTTGGAGTGCTTTTCGGCGATGAAATTTCTTGATGTTCATTAGGAGAAATATGAACCTTGCATGGGCCTTGTAAGGAATCCTAATTTTTAGGGATTAAGGCTAATGGTGTGTAGGGTTAAGGGGACAAGGGCATTCAAGAAGCTAGTTTTGAGTAGGCTTTTCTAGCCTTTTTTTTAGACACATGTAGGATTTGGACCTAGGAGGTCACCTTATCTCTCTAGCTTTTTGAAAGTGAAGGGAGTAAAGAGGTGTGGCCACATCATCAAAAACTTGGATCACTAAGAGCCAAAATTTGACTTTTAAAAAAAAAAGTTATTTTTACTTATTTTTGACTTAAAACTCCCCCCCAACATATATCCATATCAAAAAAGTATTTTTCGACATTTTTTTAAACTTACAAGCACTAAAAGTTCAATTTTTTTGAAAAAAAACTCCCCCCTAAAAAAAAAACCTTTCTTCTCTCTTACTCCTCCCTCCTTTCTCCCTCTCCTCTCCCTCCCTGCCCCTTCTCTCCTCCTCCTCCCCTCTCTCCCTCTCCCCCACTGTCCCTTTCTCTCCTCCCATGTTCCTCCCTCTCCCTCCCTGCCCCCTTCTCTCCTCCTCTCTCTCTCTCTCTCTCTCTCTCTCTCTCTCTCTCTCTCTCTCTCTCTCTCTCTCTCCCCCACTACCCCCTTGTCTTCTCCCATGTTCCTTTCTCTCCCTCCCCCCTCTCTCTTTTCATCCTTTGCTTCCTCATGCAACAACTACCATGACGCTCAAGGACATCACAA
This sequence comes from Adiantum capillus-veneris, assembly GCF_014529385.1. Lineage (NCBI taxonomy): Eukaryota > Viridiplantae > Streptophyta > Polypodiopsida > Polypodiales > Pteridaceae > Adiantum > Adiantum capillus-veneris. The sequence goes on along the minus strand of NC_140934.1, from coordinate 73,558,012 downwards.
ATCGTATGCATACATATTTGCTTGTTCGCAACGTTTGCACCGAAGGCCGCACGTGAGGGTGAGCAGAGGTCATCGCAGCAACGTCGTACCATCGGTGAGATGAATGTTGACGATTCTTCAATATCTTGCCAATACCATCACATATTTGAATAAAACACCCCTTCATGCAAGGTAACAATATACTTCTTACTTTTGATTGTGTTCTTCTTATCATAAACTTTGAAGTCTAAGGTGTTGCTTCTACTTGTTTTGTAGTGCTTGGCACAAAGGTTTCTTTTATGCACAAATAGTGAAAGCCTGTAGGTTAGAGAGGCCAAGTGTCACCACTTTTCCTCTAAAACAGTCTTCTTTGTTACATCTTGCAGGTAGGTGCTTCAAATCCATGCTTATTAGGGGTGGTAGTCTCATCATAATGTATATTTTTGTATTGTTTATTCCCAGCTAGATAGAAATACTTGCAAATTTGTACAACATATACTTAACAAGTGTCTTCATTATATAGCTTGCAAATGTTGAATTCATACATGTTTTTGTTACAAGGTGACCTCTTGCTATGCTAGTTGAGGGGCGTTGTTTGCAAGAATGGCTCAAAGAACTGGCATAACATGAAGCTTTTACAGTGGCATAAAGCTCTCCTCAGCGGCAATGTGGCTCCCACTACACCAAAAATCATTATGCTGACATGAAGAGGTCCCTAGTAGGACAATGCAAAAACTTTTCATCAGTAGCAACACACTCTTTCCTAACATGAGGGCACTCCTACCAAAGATATTTTTATGTGATAGGTCACCCCAGGAGCATACCATGTCATGGAATGGATGTAAGAACTATGACCGCACTACTCCTTGGAAAGTGTTCACAGATGTATGTTTATCAAAGTTAATGAGAAGAAATTTGGACTTTTTTGTTTGTTGATGTGTACAAGCACTCTAGGTCTACCATATTTTAGATTGTTTGATAAGTTAAATAAAATTTGTAGTCATTTAAAGTGTAAGTTTGTTTTTGTTTGGTAAGATTGTACATGAGAAGACATAATAAAGTATAAGAGATCCTGACGGAATAAGCCTCGATTAGATTCCTACCATGCACTTGTGACACCAGACCTCTCCTTGAACCTTTTGATTTCTATCATTGTGGGAAGTCCAAGGGTGGTCTATTTTCAAATTTTTAGCAATAAATTTTTTAAAAAGGAAATTTTGGTTATTTTAAAGTTTGTACACAGTCTAGGAGTTCATTCTGATTGTTTTCCTTCAGTTTCAATTTTTGATCGAGGGCACTCCTTGGAAGCCACTTTTGAAGGTGTTAGGGTGAGATTTTGAGAAAGTTTTGTATGTAGGAAATGTAGTCCTTAACACAATAAAAACCATTGGTTCTCTGAGTATTTTCAGATTCCATGGTTTTAATGCCCGTTCGAGCCTGTAGATTAAGGAAAAAGTAAGAAATGTCTGTTTTACATCATTTTTAAAGAAATTGCAACTTGCACGTTGATTTTTGGAAAATCCGAGTAGGATATGATTTTTTTGCATCACATGATGGTCGAAGAGCGCGACGAGATGAAAAATTTATGTGAGACAAGCCCAGACAGATTCGGAGCCAATTGAACACTAGAAGCTCTTGAAAACAGCCTAAAAATTTTTGGATGGCTGATTTGCGCGCCCTTGTGGCCCCTCATGTTGAGGGTCCCTGGGGCCCTAAAATGACAAGTATAGCTTTTTTTGATGCATAGCCATGAGATAGAATTGGGCAAATTAATGTATTCATAGCAAACTCCCCCCCCCCCCCCCCCCAATGGCAAATAGCTAAACATTGTATCATGCCATGCATAAACGAAAAGCTTGTACTTATCATTTTTAGGGCCCATGGACCCTCAACAAGAGGGGCCACAAGGGCGCGCAAACTGGCCATCCAAAAATTTTGGATAGCCAGTTTGCGCGCCCTTGTGGCCCCTCTTGTTGAGGGTCCGTGGGCCCCTAAAATGACAAGTACAAGCTTTTTGTTAATGCATGGCCATGAGATAGAACTAGGCAGTTTAATGTGTTCATAGCAACCCCTCCCCCCCAAATTGCAGATACCTAAACCTTGTATCATGCTTATCAACCATTTTTTACTTCCTTGTGTCCATCCCCTATTCTTGGAAATATCTTGGTCCCTATTTGTACCTGGATGGGCATTCTACGCGCCGTTGTGGTCCCTGTTGTTGAGGGTCCCTAGGGCTTCAAAATGACAAATAGGGGCTTTGTTTTAATGTATGGCCATGAGATAGAGTTGTAGTGTTTGATGTCCGGAGTATTCACTATGTCAAATTTTCCTATATCATGTGCGTTCACCACAATGGATTGAAAGTAGCCCTTATAGGCATTACCTACACATGTTTCTGTAACTTTACAAGAATATAAATTCCCTTCTGTTGAACACATGTGCTATGTTACATATACTTTAGTGAACTCCCAAGGTCAAAGGCCTCACAAATTTTGTGCACTCAGAACAGTTAGCACTAGAAATCAACCAAACAAGGAGCCAATTTTTACTTCCTTGTGTTCACCTCGTGTTCTTGGGAATGTTTTGGTTAAGCCATTTCTTTGGTATTTAAAACCACATGTAACCCCTATTGTTATAGTATCCGACCAAAGGTTTCTTGATTAGCAGTTATATATGTTCGAGTGATACATATCTTCTATGTTAACAATGCATGTATCTATAATTTATGTTTACACTTTCTCTATCCAAATGAGCTACATAGTAAAAATCAAATCCGCAATTCAACAATTAATTTCACAAGGTGATAGCTATTGGTATGATCTTTAGCAATACCAAATAAATAGCTACCAATAGCGAATGCATAGGGATATTTAAGAAGGTTTGATACCAAAAACTTGTCAACACTACTCAAAAAGGTGGAAACTCAAAGGCTTTATAATATATATGATGAAACAAGAATCAATAATAAGTCACCCTTATATATCTACACCTCCATCTCAAGTTTTCATTTCTCTAAGTCAAGCTTGGCATAGGCATAGTATGGAAACAATAACATTTTGGAAAGCAAGAATTTAGCTTTCTCAACTTTTGAAATGTTGCTATTGATATATATTCAACATCCCCAAACGAAGACATCTTGACAAAGGTTATGATTCACTTTAATAAGAATAACCATTAGTGATTAAACTTTCAAATCAAAATATTGCATGAATTTCTTCATGGTGGAATGATTAAGACTTGAGGCTTCAAACATCTTACAGGCAAATCAGAACATCCATAAAAATCAACAATATTTCTCAAATCTGTATGAAACTCCAGTAATCTAAATTAAATACTCTCATTCAGTGCGACACCATTTAACAAAAAGAAATATTTATATTGCATTTATAGAGGAATCCAGCCTCATAAAAATAATTACAAATGGAGACAATGTTGTTGCTGTTAGGCTTCTCTTACAAGTATTTGTCTTTCTCATCTAGAGATTCATATACACGAGTATTTGTGTGTCTATGACACTAGGGAAGATAGTAGTACTATAGGGATGGCTTTTCTAAGAGCTCCTAGAGAGTACCTATTGGTTCAAGATTCTACAAAAATCCTACTATTCTTATCAAAATCTTTTAACACGGTAGTGCAGGTTCCTCACAGAACAAAAATAGGGTGATTTCCATCTCTGCACATGGTTGCTTGCTCATGTCCTCTCAAAACAAGTTGACTCTGTAAGTAAACAACAGATTATGTGAGCACAAAGTTATAAAGTATAAAATGATATCATTCTAATAATCTAATGACAACTATACAAAGAATAAATTATAAGAAAAATCTTTGATGACTCTCCATAGATAACACAACTTACTTACATTGTGAGACTCAATCACATGCTACAAAACTATAGATGGCGCACCAAAGCCATCAACAAAATAGCACCACCCAATGTTATGAGGTGTGAAGCCTAAACATTGAAAGCCATAAAGATTTTAATTCCCTCCAGCATGATAAACTTAAAGACGGAGATGATCTTAAGCTCTGAATGTAAGCTACAAGGGTAGTTTTCTCACCAGTCTATCTTTATGTTGGAGATGAACATGCACTATTCACACCTCCTGTTCTTGTGGTATGCAAGTCATGTGAGTTGATGCTTTTTCCACCTTCGGGAGTAGAGGTTTCCATGTAGTGCGAGTGAATGAAAGTAGGAGGATAATCTTGTTTCATGCTGTAATGGAGGTGAGAGAAGGGAGAGGAGCTAGCTTGGTGTGGAACTATGTGGTGGGCAAGGGGAAGAGATGGGGGAGAAGCTTGCTTGGTGCTACAATGGAGATGGGAGAAAGCTAGTAGAGAGATAATGTTGGACTATAGGGGGTGCATGTGGTTGTTGCATCCATGGAGAGCTTGGAAAAGGGTTTGTAGAGAGAGAAAATCACTTTTAGCTATAGAATAGGTTTGGAAAGACCTTGGAGGGTGAAAAATGATGTTTTGAATTTTTTTGAAAAAATTTATTTTTTTGGAATTTTTTAGTGCACGTTTTTTACTTTTGGAGGTCAAAAATACTTTTTTGACCATGAAATAGGTTAGGGGACCTTTTAAGGAGGGAAAACTTGAAATTTGAAATTTTTTGAAATTTTGAAATTTTTTGAAATTTTGAAATTTTTAGTGTATTTTTAAATCCGGGCCAAAAAGTGGGGGAAAAAATGTCAAAGTGGTCCCCCCCCCCTCCCTTTCCCCTACCCACCTCCCTTACCTTCTCACTAGGTAAGAGGCCATTAAGAGGTGTAAGGCTACCTTGTCCCCCTACTTTTTTGAGGGTATAGAGTGTGTCCACCACCCTCTTCCTATTGGCTGGCCTCTAATTAACCTTAATCCCAAAGGGCCCCTAGAGGGTTCATATTTTTCCTAATGTAGTCTCCATAGCCTCATGGTTCCTTGGGGAACCTTGCCATATGGTTTTTGTTGGCTTTGGCTTCACTGGAGCTCCGTTTGACGATTTGTCTCTCTGGAAGCGCCCGTGGTTGCGTTTGCATGCCGTCGATGACTTGTGGTGGTCTACCATCATAGGACTTGGTTGTTGATGGTCTAGGCAAACCGCTCGTGAAGTTTGGTGGCAAACGGACATTCGGTTTGTGGCCCTGAGAGCCAATTGACGCTTTGTGTGTCCGATGTCGTTTCTGAAGCTTAGTCCCGGTTCAGGTCGCCTTATGGCCATGTGGGCTATATAGCCTTGTAGAGCATGTCGAGATGCTCCTACCCATGAGTTTTGCTAGCATTTGGGCGACTTTCCACCGATTTACCACTTGGTGGCCTCTTGCAGGGCTTGTGGTGCCAGGGTTTTTCCCAATGGTTTTTTGCCACCTTTGTGCATTCAAGAGTGGTCTCCTATGCTAGGGTAAACCTCCTATAAAGCCTTATTGCTATTGGGTTAGCCGTTAGGTGGCTACCTCTACATGTAGGTCTTTACTGCTCGTTCCCCGTGTGAACCCTACACTAGTTTTCGCGATAAAACATAAAACGTACGCGTAAAGCTCAAGGTGCTGAGCCTACCTCTCATCTCTGGAGCCTGTCGGGTGGTCGTGCGCGTCGTAGAAGCAGCTGGAAGTCCGGTTCGTTCTAGGTGGCTAGAGCTCTCTCTCAAGAAGGAAATAGTAGAAATGAGCTCTAAGTGAAGTGAAAAAATCTTATGATGGGGATCTCCGGACCACTTTCTATGAAATTTTGCATGTGCTCCTAACTTCTTGCGAGATGCGGTTTAGGCTCGAAAAGTTCTTGATTTGGACTTCGTTTGCCCAGTTTTCGAGAAATTTGATGTTTCGTTCAAAATCTGGCCAAAACACACCTCACGCTCCATTCACATAATTGCACCCCCATTGTACCATAGGTTGTCCTATAGTCACTGATTATCTCCATTTTTATTTTTTTTCATTACGACCATATTTCACCTGCTTTTTGTGTTTTTGAAGTTTTTCTGCCGATAATTAGTAAAATTAAAAAGAAAATAGAAAAATAAACCCAAAAAATCCCCAAAAATCACAATAACTCAAAAAGATCACCACAAAACACTATGTACACTCACATGCAATTTTTATGGCCGGATTTCTCCGTTTTACCAATATTTTTTCCGAAAAATGGCTATTTTTACATATATACACACACCTAGAGGCCTAATTTGGCATTTGGCCCCATACACTTGTAGATTCGTGCTATATAAGGGCATAGTACTTAGGTTAGTCCAAAAAAATTTGTTGCAATCAAACGAAAACCCTTCAAAATAGTCGAAAAACATGTCCTTTTTTGCTCTTTTCACCTTCATTGGGTCCGCATTGGAGATGCCTCCCCCCCCTCCTAGTCGGAGTCCTCCCGTACAACAAGGTATCGCCTCAGGGTAGTGCAGTGTATGGGTTAAAAATTGTGCTAATGTGCGGCCTTGTAATGTGGCCCTATCTGATGCATACTCAGTCAATGCATGTAAAAATTAATGTTGTGCAAGAGGAGGGAATAAGCAAGATGCTTATTGGCATTCGACATCGAGGTTTTCTGTTTGTTGTTGATTTGGTTGGTGGATTTTCTTTGCAAGTAAAAGTTGTAACTGTAGAGCTCTTTGTTTGATTGTCTTCTTTGCAAAAGTTGCTGGGGTTGCCGCTACTATCGATATGGCCATGGTTGTTTCCGTGGATGGAAGTGTCATTTCCGTTGTAGCTATAATCTTGTTCTCTGTTAATTTCCCTTTGGAGTTTTGTTATGGAGGCTTTTGTAGGTTTATTGCCTCGTCCTTGGTCGTCATTGTTGTTCTGCTGATCGGCACCCACATAGATCGGTTTACCGGTTTCATATGTAGTGAGTGTCTGGCTGCTGGTCCTATTGCTTTGGTTTGGGGATCCAAATGCGTGTCGCATTTAAGTGGTTACTAAGCATTCTCTTTGGGATCCATATCTTTTTTACTCCCTTGGTTGTTGGTTTAACTGTGTTCTTTTGTTGACTTCTGCTGCTGTATTGTGGTTTGTATGCCAGGTTGCCTCTATCCTTCCATACCCATACTTGTTTTTCACGTGTTGCTAACCTTGATCTATTCACTGTGGGTTGTGTTGTCTTATTTTTGTAGTGAACATGGTTGACAGTTCCCTGGTTGTTCTCCATGGGTATCGTGTTGTGCTTTATTGACACCCATCCTTTTTGTTCTTTATCCAGTGATGGTGGTGCTATTATCTGGTTCTTTCGGGTTGTTTGAGAAAAGGCTACCACCTGTTGTTCTTGTGCATGCTGAATTTTGACTGTATCCGAATTTCAATCTATCTGCACATTATACTCTTTCTGCCAAGGTTGTCCCAACAACATGGGGTGTAGTATGCTCGCATCCTCAACCACATAAAACTTGTGGGGGTAAACATATTGATGTATTTGTACATGCAATATTATCCAACCCAATGTTCCTAGCGAATGTGATGTACTACTTTCCAGCACTTGTTGAGTAGGATGTAGTTGATCCTCGAGCTTGAGCTGTTTATATAATTTGTAAGAGATTAGATTTTCTTGAGCTCCAGAATCAAGCAATGTCATTGATTCAACTTGATTGCTACCCACTTTGAATGCAATTATTGGTTCTACCGTGTCTTCACCAAAATTCGTTAATTGAATAGCATTTATTCGCAACGGTGATCCACTTTGTTGTTGTTATCAGGAGCCTTCTTTTTGCAATGTGTTCTTTTCCTTCTGCTTGTGCTTCTTCTCGTACCCTCTGTTTCTCCTTCATCCGTTGTTTTTCTTGATGGATTTGTTGAATCATATCCTATGTTAGTGATAAATGATACTTTATTAACCAACACCCACTAATCCAATTTGGGATTTCTTCTTTTGCCAATGTAGCAAGTTTGACAGGTCCACTTTGTGATAAATCACTAATCACAAAGGGTCCCATCCCTCGCTTTTTAAGTTTCTTGGCATGTTGCTTCAAAGTGTAAACAAGTACATAATCACTTGTTTTGAACTCTTTCGTACGCACATGCTTGTCAAAAAACACTTTTTGTCTTCTCTTTTTAGAATAGATCGAAGCTACAACTCCCAGTCGAAGTTCATCTAGCTTTTCAAGATCATCTATTCTTGAAGAGAGCTCATGGCCTGTCCATTCTAAGCGTTTCGCTACTCGTAGAGTTTGAACTAAAAACTCTATGGGTAATATAGCGTTTAGACCAAACACCATGTTGTATGGTGTGGTTCCGATTGATGTTTTGTAAGCTACCTTGTATGCCCATAGTGTTGAGTGTAATTGTTGATCCCAGTCTGTCCTTGACTCTGATACAATTTTAGTCAAAACAGTGCATAGGGTTTTATTTGTGGCCTCAGCTTGTCCATTTGCCTGTGGATGATGTGGAGCAGATTTCTTATGTATGACCATGAATTCCTCTAGCATATATATTGACTTCATTAAGAAAATGTGTTCCTCGATCATTGACAATTTCTATTGGTAATCCGTATCGTACAAAGACACTCTCATACAAAAATTGTGCAGTGGTTCTTGCGTCTTCTTTTTGTGCTACTTTGGCTTCAGCCCATTTTGTGAGATAGTCCGTAGCCACAATGATATATTGGGTATGGTGCGATATGCAGGGGGTGAAATAGGCCCCACAAAATCAATTCCCCATTTTGCAAATGCCCGTGCTCCCATCATTGGCCGTAGTGGCATCTCATCTCTCTTTATCGGCACCTTAGTGTGTTGACATGCGTCACAACGCTTTACAAAACTCCTCAGCATGCATGTGCAATGTGGGCCACCATATTCCTGCGGTTAAGATAATTTTTGTCGTCTTATTGCCTCAAAAATGGCCTCCACTTATTCCTCCATGTGTGTGTTCTAAAATCAGCAGGTATTCACTTTCACTTGCACAGATTCTAAGTTGATTGTCCTTTCCTCTCTTGTAGAGTTGATTTCCAATTAAATTTAAGTATGGAGCCTCCAACTCTATAGCCCTTTTTTGTGCTTTTATTATGTTTTCAGGAAATGTCTTTGTTGTTAAGAAATCAATGATATATTGACTCCATGCAGGTGCAATGGTTACCTGAAACAATGTCGCGTGATCCATCGGTCGTTTGGCACTACATAAAGTACAATTGTGTTAACATAAGCATGTGTGTCAGCATACATAGTTGGCCAATACACTCCTAAGTGTTTCAATATTTGGTGTTTTTTCATTGTTAAACAATGAAATGCACAATCTTGGATGTGTGCTTCTTCAAGATAACACTCAGATTTCTCTGGATTTGTACACAATCGTAGAATTTGGTCCGAGCCTAGATGGTACAGTCGTCCTTCAATCAACTGAAAATTTTTTGTTTGCCGAAATGTTTGTTGTTTGGATCTGTCTTCCTTGTTATCAAATCTACATCCAAAGGAAAGAATGCTAACAATTTCCTGAGACCATTTGGGTATCATTTCAATATTAAAAGATAAGCATCAGGTATGTCATCATCTACTCCTTTAGGAGCTTCCCCGTTTTGTAGCCTTGAAAGATGATCCGCCCGTAGATGAGTTTTACCCTTTTTTACTAACACTGTGAAGTCAAACTCTAGCAATATAATAAACCACTACAATTCTCCAAGTATTGCATGGTTTATTTACTAGATACAAAAGAGCTTGATGATTTGTGAAGAACACAAATTTGTTTGCAAGCAAGTAATGCTGAAATTTCTTTACAGCATAGATCATTCCTAATCCATCTCTTTCAGTGGTGGTGTAGTTCTTTTCTGCACTATTTAGCTGTCAACTCGCATAACAAACTGGAAAATCCATTGTTCCTTCTCCAGGTTGAGCCAGAATACTCCCAATTGCGTATGCAGAGGCATCAATGTGAACATCAAATATCTTTTCCCAATCTGGTGCTTTAAGTACAGGTGCTGATACAAGGTTTTCCTTAAGCTTTTGGAATGAAGTTTCACACTCCTCAATCCAGTCGAAATTGACTAATAAGAGATATAGATGTTGTGCAATGACCGCATACATATATATGAATCTTCGATAGTATCCATAGTGTCCCATGAAAGATTGTACTTGTTTGGCATTAGTAGGCCTGGGCAAGTCTGCTATGACTCTAATTTTGTCTAGGTCAGTGGGTATGCCATTTCTTGAGACAATATGTGCTAAGATGCGGCCTTGCCTTACCATAAAAATTCACTTTTCCGGGTTGAGACAGATTCGATATGTTTGCACTTCTCAAATACCTTTTGTAAATGGTCAAATATGTTCTTCTCGTATAAGAGAGTGGACACAGAGATCATCCATATATATTTCTAAGAATATTCTCAGGTATTCTTTGAACGCATGAGTCATTAATCTTTGGAAGGTAGATGGGGCATTGGTTAGGCCAAAAGGCATAACTCTATACGTATATATTACCCACTCTGTGGTAAATGCTGTTTTGTGTTGATCCTCTATTGCAATCGCCAATTGTTTATACCCCGAAAATCCATCTAAAAAGGAATAGGCCCGTTTTCCTACCACCCTCCCAAGCACATGTTCTGTGATCGGCAAGGGATAATTATCCCTTATTGTGGCTAGGTTCACTTTTTTGAGGTTCACACACACACGCAGCTTTCCGTTCTTTTTGGGGACAACCACAATGGGTGACACCCAATCTGTATGCTCGATTTCATAGATGAATTCAACATCCATCAGCTTGTCAATCTCTTCTTTGATTCGTTTAGCGAATGTGTCATTATATGTGTAAGGACGCTGTTTGCTAGGTTTGGCATCTGATTTCAAAGAAATTGTATGTTGGAATATCGATGGATCAACTCCTTTGAGGTCTTTGTAGGACCATGCAAACACATCTTTATACTTCTTGAGAAGTTGTGTTAGCCTTTCTTCTTCTTCAGGCTCTAAATCAGTTGCTATATAGACAGGCTGAGGTTCTTCGCCTGGTGCAACAAGATCTATCCGTTTTGCATTTTCCGGACCATGGTAAGATTCTTGGTTTATTCTTTCCCTTATTGGTGGTGTCATTATGATTTTTCTGTCTTAGATGGTTAATTTTCGATAGTGAGATGGTACATTCATGTTTCCTTTTTTTGAATCCTCCTTATCGTCACTTTCTCCCTCAGTAGTCCATACCTCTCGCAACGATCGTTTTAGTTCTTGGTATTTTTTTTAACGCTCCATTTTGGATCTTTTGTCTTTTCCTGTTTTGATTGTTGAGATTTTCTTGATTTTGTTTCTGTTTTAGTCTTGTGTGCTTGTTTTATTTCCTCATGTTTCCTTTCCCTTCGAACTCTTGAGAATCTTCCTGATATTTGGTCTTTTACACAATCCTCTTCCTTAACAAGCATTAGATAGTAAGTTTACCTTTTATCCTGGGAATCAGGTTCTCTCTAATTTTGTTTTCTGTTATTTTTTTCTATAGCGTTCCTGACGTCTAGGGTGTTGATTTGCAAAATCATAAAACTTGATATTCGCGGTTGTCTCCCCACGCTCGCTCGAGCTTTCTCAACACTCGTTATCTACATCGTTACTTAATTCCAGATGCTCAGAGGAGTCATAAAACTCTTCTTGTTCTGGTGAGTCTACATACTCATCTCCTGCTGATATAAGGTTTACCATGTAATAGGGTAGCACATCATAGCCATCCTTATCGCAAAGTTTTGTCGTTGGGCTATCTATAATGGTACAGACATCTAATGTCGGTAGTATGTGTTCCCATTCCAGAGGTTCTAAGGCATCTTCGAGAAAAGGTTACAGAATGTAATCCTTGTCCTGAATAGCTCTTTCTAAGATCCATTCCTCTCTTTTTAAGCTCCCACAATGTGAAGCTGAATCAAACTCTTCCATTGGTGTCTGGTTCACATCCTTGTAACTATGGTCTTTTAGGTATATTTTGGTTGTAGTATCCCCACGTATGAGGTATATGTGGTCGTAACCCCAATCCTGAACCATCTTTAATTGTCTCATGAATGGTCTTCCCAAGATGATCTCGTAATTGTTCTTTTTGTCAAAATCAACTATTGCAAATGTATGCTCATACTCGATTCCGCAAGAGGTGACAATTACTTTTTCTAAAAGTCCTAGAGGCTTTTCCATGAACCCATGTGCCAGTTGCAATTTCATTCTGGTAGCTCTCAAAGCCGGTTTTTCCCATTTTTTCCTGATTTCTTTGGTGGCAATAGGGACTTCCGCTCCACTGTCAAGAATAGCTTTGGATACTACTCCTTGAAATTCTACTGGTAGTGTGGTATTTCCATCTTTTCCCTCGCAATATTCTCCAACCTTGTTTAAAGGTACTGGCCTAGTGTTTAATTGAGGCTTGTCCAATTCTCAGATCCCTTCTTGAAGCTTCGAGGTAGGGTCTTTTACTCCAAATTTTTCTAATCATTTGCTTACGGTGGTCCACATGTTTGGTCGTAACCTCAGGAGTTCGGCTAACGTGATTGTGCATGCCACAGGGGTGGACAATAACTCAATTAACCCTTGTGAATCCATCACTCTATTGGAAGAAAGTCTTTGAGATGGGATTGCTCTCACCTCATACTTAGCTTCATACTCCCCTAGGTAAGAGGGTAGAGTTTTTAGCGAGTCTGGTTGACTGTGTCCCAAACTAATTGAACCCTGGTCTCCCCCTTGTGAATGTATATCAAAGTTCATTTGTGATCTTGCCTCAAACTCTCCAATGGGAGGTAAGATCTCATTTTTCTCATTTCTAGTGCTATTTATTTGGTGGTTCATCCTGTTAGCTTCATTTGCTTCTCGGATTTGCTCCCACAGGTCATCTAGACTGTTACAATCCTTACCCATTTCTACCAATGTTTTAAGCTGGAAACCATCAATTGTCTCATCTGTTGTATTTGGCACTATGATAGGTTCTCTCCTAGACTCAGAAACAGTCGTGAGTCTCTCCTTCATGTCTACTTGTTTCTCTAGAGTTGGTTTAATAGGGGTTGGAGCTGGTACCTCGTGCCAGCTTGCAGGTTTACCAAGTGGACTTTCTATCAAGGATTGGTCAGTTTCAATAATCTTTCGACACATTTATAACCTTTGTTTTTCTATTTCTGCATATAGATAAGTCATCCATCTTTGCTCTTGGTTTTGGTTGTTTTTGAGTCTGGCTTCATATGCTTTTAAAAGTGCGTCCAACTGCTCATTTACTTTTTCTACTAGCACTGATTCTCCCGATCCTGCACTTCTGGGTTCTACTATTTCCTTGGCTCCTTTGGTTGTAGCAGCGTGTGAGCTTAAACTAGATAGATCCTCTAAACGCTCCAATCTATCCTTAGTGTGTTTCAGCTCCTCAGCTAGAGCTGTTTGCTCGTTCCTTTCTGGATTTCATACACGCCTTTCTAGATTTCCAAGTGCTTCTCTGATTTTTCCTTTCTACACTTGGGGCATCGGTCTTTGAATCTTCAATTATGGGTTCGTTTGTCATTCGTTGAGCTTGTGCTCGTGTCACTGCCTGAATAGGTATTACTGTCTCGTTTTCTGACCCTCCATTGGAAGGCACTGCTTCTAGCATGTTCAAAGTAGTTTTTTCTCTTTTTCTTGGATTCTTAGGGCAATTGGGAATCAAGTGAGTAATTCCACACTCGGTGCAATAAGCGTTGACTCTAATGATTTCATCGTGAGGACAATTCTTTAGCCAATGATCTCTGCCACACTTATAGCAGGGTCCCTTACGCTGCTGAGGTGCTCATTAAGCTCCTCTCTGTTGGTATGCATGCCTCTACCCGCCCATGCCTCCGTTGGCTATGAACAACAGTGTTTGTTCATCCAAGCTGTATCTTCCTTCTCCTACTGCCTGTGCAGCCGTTGGTGGTCTTGTACTTCCAATCATGCTCCAAGGTTCTGGCATTGGGGGTTCTTCCGGTGGATAATAGACAGGATTTGCTGCATATCCATTGGAATCTTTGTAATATGCATGCATAGGTACCAAAGCCTTCTCTTCTGGTCGTTTATCGTTGGTGTGTATCTTATGCCGACCGGTCGTATTCCTGGTAGGGGTGGTTGTTGCCCTGATATTGGTTGTGGTCTTTCAACACCTACAAGTCCTGGTAGGTTACCTGCTTGATACCTAGGCATTGGTGGAAGTTGAGGAGATGCTACCTGAGCTTGGGGAGCATAAGGTCGCTCTCTCACATATCCCTTTTTATAATAACATTCCTCCGTCACATGAATTGTCCATTTTTGTTCAATAGCACACCACTTCGGTTGCTTAGCTTGAGGCTTGGCATACATATTAATTTTTTTTAGCACTTCCTCCACAAACTGATCCTGCCTTACAGCTACTTCTCCTTTCAGTGTTGTCTTAGCGGGCTTGCTTCCACTTTGTTGTGAGGATGAATCGTTATCAAGATCCTTGAATTCACCCTCCTTGTAGACCGCACAATTGTCTACAAGGTAAGCTATTCCCCTTTGTGATAATTCCTCAATAAACTCGTCAAAAACCTCCTCCATAGACTCGAAATCTCTACGCTCCACAGAGTCAAACCAAGTAGCAGCATCCTCTTCTAGGGTAAGCCCAAACCTTGCAAATTGAGTAGGGAAGTCCAACACTTCTTCAGCTCTAATTACACGCACAAAGTCTGCTACATGATCACTAGGATCTCTGTTTCTCATGTATTTCTTGTTTGCCCATTTTTGCACCTGAGAAGGTCCACAAATCTCATCATTGGTTCTCCTCGTCCTACTCGATATACCTCCTCTGGTCTTCGGTCGTGGGAGGGTTCCTCTCCTAGAGGTGCCCCTAAGCCATAATTTCTGATGGTTCTTGCAAGAGGTGGTTCATCTCTTCTAACTCGTTCTATGGGTTGTCTTCTGGGCTCTGTCGACTCTTGAGTTTTTGGCTTACTCTCGCCTTGATACTATGAATAGAGTGGTGGTTCTTGTAAATCTCTTAGCCCTCTTGCTGTACAGGTATATTCAGCGGCGGCAAAGCAAGAAGTTGTGCGGAAACTGATCCCTTGCTAGGTGAGTGGTTGGATTTGTGATAAATTGCATTGCTAAGTTTGATGAATTTAAGATCAGGAAGACACATTCCTAGAGACCAAAAAGTGGCAGGTGATCAGGGTAGCTTAGTATCCATTGAAGAAAGTGTAACTCGGGCAAGGCTAGATCCATTAGCACCAATCATTGAGGAGGGTAGTGATACTGACACTTCATTAGATAAGTCCTTCTTCATGATGGGTAGTCAACACCTAGTAGGTTTCTCCGGTGAAGGACCAATGCTACGAGGAAGTACCTCCCAAAACCCTTTGAACGATGCCAAGTTCACTATAATCTTCTTAGAAGGAACAAACTCTAGGGGAGACCTAGTTTATTCTGACTATCGGGGACGCAAGTGTATTTGTATAGAGGAAAGACCTTCTCAAAGACTGGGGATAATTCGAGTCTATGATGATGGAGATAGATTTCGAGACGAAAAGGGGAACAACTATCTGATAGTTAGTAACCCTGAGGATTACAACAGATATGGAGATAATGTGGCAAAAGGAAAAATGGTCTCAAAGGCTCAAGAGCCACCTCCAAAAATTGATCAACCTGGAGCTCTTTTTATGTATGATAAAAAAACAACCAAGGTCCTTACCTATAATGAGAATGTGGGAATTTACAAGCATGAGAGCGAGGGAGTAGTATCTTATTTTCAATGCAAAGAACCCTACCCAAATGAATTAAGCAAAGACAAGGTTCTTTACTTTTTCTCTTATGAAATTGCTATGGGGAAGGATATCATTTTTGTTGACATGTACGGGCGAGAATACAAACGAATTCTCCCAGAGGAGGTAGAAAAGGCAACAGTTCCAGAAACATCAACATATGCCCCCGAAGAAGTACCAAGGTCCACCTATACCCCTAGAAAGTCAACAAATCCATTTTTAGAAGAGTACGACGTAACATCACATTCTAACCGACAACAGACGTTCAACTACCAAAACCAATAAGCAACCCAACCATCATTGCAGGCATGGCTTCAACAAAGTGTGACATTAGAACAAGACCAAAATAGAGATGGTTATAATTTCAGTAAAATCCAAATCAAAGCATTTAACCGCTAGAGGTGGTCTTAGTAATGATTGGTATAACTGGAGGATTAACCTCAACCACTATTGTACTCTATACACATCGGATGTTCTTGATTAGGTCTAAGAATCTAGAACTGTACTTTACCTGAGTGTTTGTCAGTCTAGAGGTAAAGTCTTAATTCTGTCTTTGCTCCGTCAAAAGGTCAAACACGGTCCAATTTCACTTCTGAAAGAAGTTCTGGAACTCTTAAGTCAATTGGAACATCACTCTATGTCCACAGTCAGATTTTGACTTCAATAAGACCCTGTAGACATCCTACACATAGTATGTCTACCTGCTCTGTTTTGGCTGAAATTTGCACTATAGATTCCCCTTGATGTGCTGAGTCCACAGTTGTTCTCACTTTTTGATTTGGACACCTATAAGCTGGTCAACTGATCAGAAATCTGTCCAGCAGCCTGATGTTGATCTGATATTTCACCAGTCAAATCAACTCCAATTTGAACCAAAATTGACTAGGAGGCTTGCCTAAAGCTATACAACACCCTGCTATGTCCACAGTCAGATTTTGACTTCAATATCATGCCTTAGACATACTACGTGTAGCATGTTTAATTGCTCAAAATTGCTCCAAATTCAAACCACAGACTCCTCTTAAGGTGCTGATCACTCTGGTATGCTCACAATTGGATTTGGAGTGCTAAATCATTGTGAACACATCATACGCGTAGGATGTCTACGTGCTCTGTTTGACTCCAAACTTGAGCCACAGCTTCCCCTTGATGTCAGCAACCCAATGATATGCTTAGATTTTAGTTTGGATTTCAAAAGACCCCAAATTTAGCTATTCTAGCTTTTTTTAGTAAAAAATACGAAAGTCTACTTAAAACCCAATTTTCTCACCCATTTGAGATGAAACCTTTCTCATGCACTCAATAAATCATGTAGATCATGCTCATGAAGACATCCTATGGTTTTGGTCTTAAAATAATTCCTTGGGTCCAGTTTGGGTAAGATGTCTAGCAATTTCCGTCTTTTGGTCTTATCCTGTCAAGATATGGTCAACTTTCCCCTTCCAAGTGAATATAGGGTAATTTTTACCTTCTAAACACACTGGTCAACTCAGATTTTCAAAATTCTCACAAGAACACCCTGTAGACATCCTACGCGTAGGATGTCTACTGCTCCTTTTCTTAAACTAAAGTGCTACTTTGCCTTCCCTATGCTCTCAGAAAGTGCCAATTATGCCTTACAAGTGCAAAAATATGTAAATTTTTCTCAATTTAAACCTTTTCTGAACTTTTACGTTTTCTAAGTCCGCCTTTTAGCTTTTGGGCAATCCATAAGGGAAAAACACTCAAGTCTATATGTTACTAGGGTGAAACCCACCCTCTAAACACACAGGTGACCTCAGTTTCCCCAAATTCCCTACCCAAAACCCCCTGGAGACATGCTACGTGTAGGATGTCTACTGTCTTAAAATTTAAATTTTTTCTGACAGAAGTACTCCCTATGCTCTGCAGCTCTCTCAGAAATACTCATAGAAACTTTTGAACTTCAATTCAGCTTCTAAACACTCTTTTCCGTCTTTTACAGCTCTTTGATGAGCCTAACAGCAAATATAACATGGATGAAGTGCTCCAGATCATAAATCATGATGTCCTACTTACCCCACTCCTAGTCATCATGTGAGATGGTGATTTTGGTGTTTCGGTTGCTTCCTGGCCTCCCCGGAATCTCAAGCTATCCTTTCACCGCCTTTACCACTCCAACTCCTACTCTCCTACCTAATACTACCTAAGTTGAAGGATCTAAGCCAGACACTCGCTCCCTAGACTCCTCCTAAGACCTAGAGAGTCTCCCACCCTCTGATCCTATTTAAATGTAAAATAAGACTCTGGAAAGCTAGAGAATATGTATCCTCAAGGACTAGTCTCGGTCACCTACCTAGGGTTTTCGTCCCTGGCAGCGGCGCCAATGTTGGCGGATATGCCGTGACGGACGTCAGCCTAGCGAGAACTCACCTAACAAGAGTTTTCAGCTAAGGAAGAAGCTCGACCCGTAGGCGCATGGAAGAAATCATAGGGTGTCAACCTACACTCGATCGACTATTGACTACTTCCTACAGAGGTCTCTACCCAATGTCTAAGTTACAGCCTTCAAGAGTACACAAGAGGAGGTTTCCTACAATGCTTTCAAGAGCTAAATACACATCAAACGTTCTCGACACGCTACGGAACTTGAGGAAAACCTATTAAAACCAATAGGTCGCTCTTCCTAAGGTCCGTGACCCAAAACCCCAACCCTAAACACCCGGTGCAGAATCACGTAGGATGTCTGACAAGTTTTTGCAGGTCGTCGTTTCCAAAAACTAAAGTTCCTAATGTGTAGCTCTACTCATTGCGAACGCGTGGATATGCTGAAATGCAAAAGCGGACAACGTATTCTCATCGAATCACCAGATATAGCTCTTGGGTTGATCTCGCAAAGTCGGGTCGTACACCTACAATGTAGGTGTTGGCGCGTAGCTCTCTTCGGGGGCAACACGCTGCACTTCTCCGCACTTGATTCCGACCACTAGTGTGGGCGTAGCGTTAAGATAAACTCTCACTCTCTCTCGTACACAGAGTACGCTCAACTCACAAAAGGTTTTTTGCATTAAGGTCAAAAGTGATATAAATACCTTACAATCTCAAACCCTAATGTTCCAATTTAACCATTTACTAAGTCTAAATGTCAAAAATGGGATACAATTTGGAAGCTTCTGCAAGCCCCACTATTTACAAAGGTGAAATAATGGTTTCTTCTCAATTAAGGAATGATTACAAAGGAAATTAGTATCCCACTGGGCAATCATCCTCCTTTGGGTGTGTCCAGCCGCTAACACTATAGATGCAAAAATCATCTATGAAAACCCGTATTGACGTTCCAAAGTAGGGTTGGAAAACAAAGGTCACATAGCATTGAAATGTGGCCGGAGTGTTGGTGAGGCCAAAAAGCATCACTCTGTAAGCAAAGCATCCCCAAGGTGTGATGAAGGTTGTCTTCTTTTGGTCCTCTTCCGCAATGCTAATTTGGAAGTATCCTGAGTAGCCATCACATACCGTGTAGCGCTCATGACCTGCCACTTCATTGAGAAATTCATCTTGGAATGGGAGGGGAAAGTGATCTCTTTCTATGGCTGCATTGAGAGGTTTATAGTCCACACAGACTCTCCACTTGCCATTCTTCTTTGGTGTGACTACTATTGGGGAGACCCATTCTGAGTCTTCAAAAGGGTAGATGAAACCTGCCTGTAGCAAACTCCTCACTTCTTTAAGTAGTGCCTCTTGTTGGATTACTCCAAGTCTTCTGAACTTTTGCAACACTGGTTTACTGCCTTCCTTGAGTTTTATGTGGTGTTGTACTACTGTGATTCCTGTGATCTTATCATAGCCATCAATGAACAGTGTAGTGAAATTACCCAGCATGGAGACATATTCCTTCCTTTCTTCATCGGTTAACTCATTTGAGAGCATCCGATGTAACTTACTTGCATCTTCTAGGGATTGCATACCTGATGGTTGCTCTTGGTTTGTCGGGGGTGCTTCAGATTGTGTCAATCTTTATGGGTCTTTAAGGATGACCCCCATCACTTCGATGCTACTGTCACTCTCATTAGTTGTGGTTGTCTCTTCTCCTGAGGTAGACGAATAGTCGCTAGTGGACTCATCTTCTGAAGCCTCCAAGATCATGTTGCGTTGCTTCCCAGTCCTCATGTTGTAGAATATGGACTTCCCTTTAGCGTCCTTCATTTGAATCATTCCGGTGCTCCAGTCTTGCTTAGCTTCCATAGCCATAAGCCATGGTCTCCCAAGAATGATAGGGTAACCCTCCCCTTTGTGTGGCATGACAAAGATGTCTACCTCCACTTCTGTATTGAATGCTTTTACTTTGACCGCATTCACAATGCCTACGCATTTCACTCTTACGTTATTTGCCATTGTGGCTCGGCAGGGTGCCGGCCTACTCACCTCTAGACCTAGATGGTGCATCATTTTTTCACTCATGACGCATATTTACGCGCCACCATCTATGTAGACGTTTGAAATTCGTTGCCCCTTGATGTGGGCATCCATGGTTGGTAGGATGTCGTTGAGATCCCTCCCAGAGATAGCCCCAGCTAATATCCTTGGTCTGCAAAAACACTTACAAAATCGGCCTCAAATGATGTCCACCCGCCGCTCCCCAAGTGGTGCGAGCTCCCTGCCTCTACTCGCACTCTAGCTGCCTCCTTTTGTTGCTTCCACTTGTCGGGATTCTCGCGCGTTGCTTTCTTCGCATTCTTCCAATCTTCTTTGGCCAGTCAATCTGGTCTGTTCCACCCATGCTTGATTGATTTTTGCACTTTGGAACGCTTGTGCTTGCAGTATTCGCGCATTCAAACCTTCATCACGTCTTCATTGAAGCGGTCATCCCGTGTTGGAACGGAAAACTCGTCATGAAGCATGCTGATGACTCTGTCTTTTAAATCATTCGGTACATCACTCCAGGTGTTTAGTATGTAGTATCTAAACACCTGAGAGCAAAGACCGCGCATGCGCGAAATCACCTTCTTGCCTTCATCATCCAAGATGATGTCGCTGCTGAAGTCGACGGAGTAAGGCAAGCCCTCTTACGGCTGCTGATGCGTGAACCTGGGTGTCCCGACAGGGGTCTCTAGCGGCGTGTCAACGGGGGTACGGACGTCAGGCATCTCCACTGGAGTCTGAGCCCCGAAGCGAGGAGTGTCCACTGGAGTGACTCCTGGAGGAGTAGTTAGTGGTGTGTAGCTCCTAGGAATGGCCGTCAACCGCGCAAAACCTGGTGTCGATGGTGATGCCGTGGCTGGGGTTAGGACGGGCAAAGAAGGGGAGGGTAAAGATCCTCGTCGAACACGAGGCGGTGTCGAAGCATCGGTCGCGGCATCCCTACAACAACCGCCACTACCACCGCCACCACTAGAGCGCCGGCGCCTAGACGAGTGTGAAGATCATCTCGTTGACACCGAATCTTCGGAGCGCACTGAATGCTCCGAAACAAAGGGAGATGCGGATGGAGTAGGAACGTGCGATGGTGTGGCAGAGCGATGACGCTCCACGTACCACTATCTCTGCACGGGTGACAAAAAAGAAAGAAACTCCTCATCATCCATACCTGCATTAAACACATGAACATTTAAACTTAATATTGAATGAATGGAGTAGAAAACATGGACAAGTAGGTAGAGAGAGAGAGAGAGAGAGAGAGAGAGAGAGAGGAGGAGGAGGTGCTCGTCGTCCCTGCTTGTGAGAACATACCTAGAGCATACGTACCTGGAGTGGATGCAAGACCATTAAATACAATGACGCAATGATGCGTATAAATACAATGACGTAATGATGCAATGACGCGTTCTTCTTCTATTCAACTTGAGTGATGGAAGAGGCAAGTCGATAACTCAAAATTTTCAATCGAAAGAGAGAGAGAGAGAGAGAGAGAGAGAGAGAGCGCACACAATCAAATCTTGCAGTCGATAAACCAGGTGGTGGAGCTGCATGTGGCCATGGATTGCCCAGGATGTGAGCGCAAAATCAAAAGAGCGTTATACAACATGGAAGGTACTTAGAGAGCCAGAGTTTTTACAAAACGGAGCAAAATTGTTCAAAACGGAGAATCGTACAAGAATCCGAACTATCTCTTTCTTTTTTGACATAGAACTTGAAGGTGCTTGTAGCTTTGGAATGTTCAAAGGCTAGCAACAACAGAACACGTTCTTCTTCTATTCAACTTGAGTGATGGAAGAGGCAAGTCGATAACTCAGAACTTTTAATTGAAAGAGAGAGAGAGAGAGAGAGAGAGAGAGAGAGAGAGAGAGAGAGAGAGAGAGAGAGAGAGAGAGAGAGAGAGAGAGAGAGAGCGCACATAATCAAATCTTGCAGTCAAAAAACCAAGCGGTGGAGCTGCATGTGGCCATGGATTGCCCAGGATGTGAGCGCAAAATCAAAAGAGCATTATACAACATGGAAGGTACTTAGAGAGCCAGAGTTTTTACAAAACGGAGCAAAATTGTTCAAATACAATATTTATGGCTTTAAGAGATCCCTCTCTCATCCTCGCATACCTCAACATAACTTCCTATATCTATATAGAGCTCTCCGTTTAAACATATGTCCTCCATTTCATTTTGTAGATCCTTTGCATGAACCCCATAAAGAGTAGCAGCTTGATGTTTGGCGAATGGTATGGAGTCTACGTTTATCTCCTTTTGTGAGATCCATTGCACCAACTTTGTAAGTTTGTAGATTGTGTTACGGACGTCAAGAGACAAACATCCCTAAATGGCAACCGGTAAAATAAACTGCAAAACACGTGCAGCAATGATATTAAAGTCCACACATGAATTTATTATACAATTCCCACTATGATATATTCCACTATGAACATACCTGACACATTTTATGCCAGTCGTGTGACTTCAAACCGGTAAGCTTTCCTTCTTTAGTAAAACACGTTCGGAGCGAGTGCATCTTTTACTTTGCGTTCTTGGGCTCCTGTGAAAATCCATGGTGCTTTAGGGAGTTTTATCGATCCATCAGACGCTATTTGCGGCCAATATTGCTCCATACGATCCACATTTCTAAGGTCAACTTTGGCTCCCAAAGTATCTTTCTTGCCGGTCAGATGGTCCCATAGTAGATTACCCACATTCTTGAATATGTGCATTGGATCGAACAAGTGATTGATCATGAGTCAGGGCCAGTATGGTAACTCGTACCATAGAGATAGTCTCTTCATCCCTGGGGGCAATCCGTCATCACACATCTCCTTCTGATCTAAACATGCTTGTGCATACATCCTCGGTGGCTTTCTTCCCAAAAATCCGTCACGTAACACATGATTCTCTGGAAGATACGCTTGATGACCTTAGTAGATTTGCTTCTTCAATGAGGGCGCCCTACGTGCATTCAGTCTAGGTCCACATGTGACACATTCTCTATATCCGCTTGTTTGAAGCCTTGAATGTATACACATGATATTAGATCAGCTTGAGAAAAAACCAAGATTTACAGTGTCTGAGTGAGGAGTGTAAAAAGATCACCTGAGCATTCTGTTAGTCTGGGATAGTCATGCATGGTCCACATTAGAAAGCCTCTGATCAAAGCATTCCGTCGACCTGTGTGTTGGCTCATATCCACCACTTCTATGCCAATCCACAATTTTTGTAGCTCTTCCAATAGTGGATGAAGATACACATCCATATTCTTCACTTTATATCGCCCCGACACAATCAAACTTAGCCATAGGTGCCCCTTCTTCGTAGTCAACCACGGGGGAATGTTGTAGTTGACGATGACAACGGGCCATGCACTGTAAGATGTTGATCTTTGACCAAATGGATTTATGCCATCCATAGCCAAGCCTAAGCGCAAATTTCGAGCTTCTTGGAAAAATCCGACCATGTTCCATCTATATGTTTCTAGGTTGCACAATCTGCAGGAATCCGTAGCACACCATCCGAAGATTTATTCTCCTCATGCCATGATGCTAGGGCGGCCATGGACTTACATTCGAAGAAATGCTTGATGCGAGGAAGCAGAGGAAAATGTTGCAAAACCTTTTGCGGAATTTTTGTTCTATGGAGATCTACTCGATATCTCTCGGAATCACGTTTCGGACACTTGTCCATGTCTATGTATTCCCCTCTAAAAAGAATGCAGTCATTAGGACAAGCGTGGATCATGATTGTAATCCATCCCCAAGTTTCGCAAAATCTTTCTTGCTTCCTCTCCGAACTCTGGCAGCACATTATCAGCTGGTAGTATGTGCTCTTGAGCAATCTACACAACATAAAAATACGATACAATTGTGTAAAAATCTATTAGATCATTATACATTTAGAGTTTTATTAAAGTAAACTAATTGTAATAGATCACCTGAAAAGCGTTGTGACGCTAGTGTCACTCCATCCAAACTTTGCCTACATGTTGAGAAGAACCAGGAGCGCTTTCAATCTAGACACACGTGCTCCATTATACAAAGGCGTATCGGCTTCACTTTTCATATCATCATAGATAAGCCTTTCTGAATCTATGATCGATCTCGATTATTTCATCAATCTCGGGCTCAAACATTGCCTCGTTGGGAATGTGGTCTGCATGATCATCCCGCGAGTTGTCAGAGGCTACATCTTGTGGCCTCACATATGCTGCTTGACCAAAGCGCCTGCGAACACGTCTATTGGGTTGCAAGATTGTTGTCTGTTGGCAAGCGTCAAAGTCCGACGAGTTATAATTGGCAACAAATCGATCTATAATAGATGGATCAAACTCGCCACATTCGCGAACGTGCTGCAAAGAAACGCGTCTTGTCCGTCGCACAACATGGTTGCAATGATTACAAGGACATAACATCCTCGTTGAGAGATAGGTGTTTCGGTTGGATGGCCCCACATCCTCGTCACTACTCATAATGAGGGTAAAAATATTATAACTTGGACAACAAATTTAATCTTCTATTGGAATTCTTCGTCTTTTATCTCTCTCTCTCTCTCTCTCTCTCTCTCTCTCTCTCTCTCTCTCTCTCTCTCTCTCTCTCTCTCTTTGTTCACAATGTAAACTATCTCACATTCTCTAGTCATGTCCAATCCCTGCACACCTCGGTCTAG
This sequence comes from Adiantum capillus-veneris, assembly GCF_014529385.1. Taxonomy (NCBI): domain Eukaryota; kingdom Viridiplantae; phylum Streptophyta; class Polypodiopsida; order Polypodiales; family Pteridaceae; genus Adiantum; species Adiantum capillus-veneris. Next base: position 73,533,386 of record NC_140934.1, on the reverse strand, counting down.
AGGTGCATGGAGATCAGAACCACCGAGTTATAATCTCGTCTTTATTGGTCAATGCCTATATTTGTGGATACAAGAAATCTACACACCCATGTCTACATGATACTGCATGTAGTGGACAAAACCCCTTTGCCTCTTCTCTAGCTGTAGCATTTCACAGCATCTTAACATCTTTTCACAGTAGATCTTTTCACCGTTCGTCTAACTCTAATTTTTTTAATTACCGTAATCTCGAAGTTAGACTCTAATATAAAAACTCAATCCAAAATCTTATCTTAAATCTAACCTAATTGAACATGTGGTGATTCGCTCCATTGAAGGATAAAAGACATACCAAACTCTTCTTCTCAGCTTTTAGAGCTGCAATGCGAGATCTAGAGTGCTCCTCCTCTGACAATCTGCAAGATTTCTCTAGTTTTCCCATCAGGGAGGTGGTCTCTCCGAGCATAATTAATCTGAGAACAAAGCGTCGGCGGCTCTCTGAGTTGCGCCTACATGAAAATCTAAATCTAACTTTATCTTAAACGATAAAAACAAGAAATGGTATAACCTTTCTATCACCCAAGTGTGGTAGATTGGTTATGCCATTTCCCTCTTCAATAACAGGTAAATAACATAAATAAACCTAAATCTGATATAATATAACGTAAATATAAATCTAACGTAAATAAACCTAAACAAACCTAAATCAAATCTAATATAACGTAAATCTAAATCTAACGTAAATAAACCTAAATCTAATCAAACGTAAATCTAACTAAACATAAAGCTAAATCTAATCTATTTTAACTTGAATAAACCTAAATCTAATTTAACGTAAGTCTACATCTAACCTAATCTTTAACGTCTGTTGGGATAGTTTCCTACGACGTTAAAACTCTCTTCTTCTTGTGTGTGTGTGTGTGTGTGTGTGTGTGTGTGCTAATAAAAAGAGAAAAATGGTATAACCTTTCTATCACCCAAGTGTGGTAGATTGGTTATGCCATTTCCCTCTTGAATAACAGGTCTTGAGTTCAACTCCTCCTCGGCTAGATCTTTAGGTCTTTTTAATTAGTTTCCTACGACGTTAAATTAAACTCTCTTCTTCTCGGGTGTGTGTGTGTGTGTGGGTGTGTATGCACACCAATAAAAAAAGGAGAAAAATGGTATAGCTTTTCTATCACCGAAGTGTGATAGATTGGTTATGCCATTTCCCCCATGAATAACAGGTCTTGAGTTCAACTCCTGTCGAGTAGATCTTTAAGGTCTCTTGGGATAGTTTCCTACGATGTTAAGAATCTCTTCTTCTTCTCTCTCTCTCTCTCTCTCTCTCTCTCTCTCTCTCTCTCTCCCTGTTTTAGATATTTCTCTTTCTCTCTCTCTCTCTCTCTTTTCCTCTCTCAATGTGTGTGTGCATTCTTTGTTTATGCATGTGTGTGTGTGTGTTTTTGGTTTATGCATGCTCTCTCTCTCTTTTCCTCTCTCAATGTGTGTGTGCATTCTTTGTTTATGCAGGTGTGTGCGTTTTTTGTTTATGCTTGTGCTCTCTCTCTCTCTCTCTCTCTCTCTCTCTCTCTCTCTCTCAAAAACACAATGTGTGTGTGTGTGTGAGAGAGAGAGAGAGGGAGAGAGAAAGAGGGGAAGGGAACATGAGAGTGAGGAGAGGGAAGGAGCATACCTGGCTCTCCTTCCTCTCCTCGTGTGTGTGTGTGGAGAAGAAAGAGAGAGAGAGGGAGAGCGTGTTACCTTGCTTGCTTGAGCGCGCGCTGAAAACTCAGATTTCGTTTTCGAACGCTCTTGGTTATTTTTTTTAGCCCTGTCGGCGTCGTTATAGGTGTCGCTATGAGCGTCGCTAAGTTACTTATAATTTAACGACGCCCATAGCGACGCCTATAGTGACGCCGTGGTTTTTCACATTTGAGCATCGCTACTATTAAGTACCTCTTGTAGTGCAAAGTAGGGAGGGGGGAATGTTAGCAGTGGCTAACACAAGCTACACTGATTATGCACCAAGTTGGAGATGTGCTATGGATGTACACAATATTTTCTATCCACATTGTATAAGGTCTTCGGCTCATTGGGAGTTCCAAATTGTATATGCTAGCTAGAGGGCTCAAACTTAATCCCATGGTAGAAAGGGTTGTGGTGCAAGCCTTTATAAGAAAGCATTTATGCAAGGAGGCTCCATTCTTGAGTAGTCATTCTTGCAGATCCATTCTTGAGAGCTCTCTCTCTCTCTCTCTCTCTCTCTCTCTCGTGTTCACTTTATGGATGGCCTAGCCTTGAGCTTAATGCCCATGCTTAAGAGGATAGTGCTAATCCATTGTAATTAGAGAAGCCTTTATAATCTAATCTCTACTTTTTTCATTAGTCTTAATGCTTCTATATTCCATTATGTCATGAAGTAGTTTCACCTTTCTCATTATTCTAGATTTGAGTGTATGTGATGACTTCTTGCTTATTGACCACTCCTATCCTTCTATGAGCACTTTATTTACGATATTTAACATCTATAATTAGGTTGATTAAGTTGGTTCTTAATCTTGTGATTAGTGTATGTGCCCTATTGATTTCTTGTGTATGGATGGGTTTAATGAAACTCTAGCACCATTCACCTTGTGTATGTAGCTTTTGATGAAGTACCTTGATTGGCATGTGGTGATTGGAGAGGCCAACACCAATGCAATTAGTGTGTGCTTTTCATGAGTGTGCTTTGAGATTTTAGTCTATGGCAAGTCAGATTTTGGTGTACTTAATGTGTGTAGGTGATGTTTGATTGATTATGTGATTTAGAGTTAGTGATTCATGGCTAATCTCTATTTGCATTGGAAGAGCGTTCTCTTGAATCCTCTCATTTGATAAATCCGATGATGCTTGTGCTTCCATGCCCTAGCCGAGTTGTCGATCCTAGGATTGATAATTTTGTTGGTCTTGGGTTGATTAGGTTATGCTACGATTGCCCCCAACAGCAATAGTAGCGGCAATAATGGAGTTAAAGTTTGCGGTAGTAATTGCGATAATATTTGAAATTCAACCCCCTCCCCTCTCTCTTCCCTCTCCAGCTGATTTTGGACCTTCTCTCTACAAAACGAAGTAAAAGACCGCGGTAGACAATTATAGATTTTCATAGTTGCCTCTGCTCGTTTTGGCTTTAATCTATTTCTCTTCTTAGTGTGTAAGAAGTCAAATGTAGACCAATTTCTCATGCAGCTACCACTTGAAGCAACAATCCATAATACTTTGACAACTACGTGTTGCAGTTTAATCTTTTCTCCACCATATTCTTTCCACCACATAGGAGCTCTAACTTTTTTGATGGTGTGAATGTGCCAAGGATCACTAAATATACCAACCCTATTGACATAGTCAACATGTTGATGAAATGCATCTTTTTCCTCATCCTACACTAAGAGTTACATGCACAGAACTTTGAAACCACGCACCACTTTTGAATTGGAGGATTGTTTTTGGAGCTGAAATTTTGGATTTAAAGAGAATGATGCATTGTGTAATGGCGTGTGTGTTTACACCCATCAAGATTCTATGCATGAAACTAGAAATGTTTTATCTCTGTGAGTGTATACTTGAAAGTCCTTGAGCTTTTCAATGGCTTCTTACATATACCAATATACCTTTCCAAAGACAAAAGAGTATTTATCCACCAAGCGCAATAGGTCCACAAAGGGTTTAGTAACATTGACAACTATTTTCACATTATTTCAAAACACTGGAGAATTGACGAGTTCATGAACCCTTAAAGTTGTAGCTTGGTAGCTGGGATAATTGCTAAGCCATGCATCCCATCGCATGTCGGCAACTGTCTCCACCAATGCATGTTGAACATCTTTCAGTGTTGGCAATGCATAATATGTAGTAGCAAACCGAGTCACACAAAATATTTGTAATGCCTTGTTAGGCAACTTGGTTCTGAACAGAGCATATGAAAATTGATGTTCTCTAATGATCTTTACTATTGTGTTTTCTTACAACAAAGTAGTCTTTATTTTGTCAAGATTGCCAGTGTCTTTTAGAAGCAAATTGATAGTATGTGCACCGCATGGTACCCATGTTAATTCCAAATACTTTGCTTGAATTGCAAGACTTGCATATTTGTAATTTGCAACATTGTTGGTGACGATGGCTGTCACATTCTTTGGCCCTCCAACTTTTGATATAGCACGTTTATAGATCTTTGAAAGTAAGGGAATTGTTTTTTCCTTCAAGGACGTGTCAATGGCTTCTAAAAATATTGACCCTCTGGGACAAATCAACACCACATTGAATTAAAGGTTTTTTTGAGAATTGGTCCATCCATCCAAAGCTATATTACATCCAAAAGTAGGAACATATTCCAACACTGCACGTTTGAGCGTGATTTCTACCTCATCTTTGACATAGTGCGCATTTTATTATAATCTAACATCACAAATCCTTTTTTGGCGGTTCTCTTCAATGCATCTTTGAAGATAGGGTTCCGCACTACATTGAATGGAATACCACATGCAAGAAATGCTTGCATCCACTTCAAATGCATCATATATAACCACTATTTATAAAAATCTTGGTGGAGTGTTTAATCCGTAGATAACCCTCTTCCAATACCATCGGTAAAATTTCTCTTTGAATTAGATGCATTACTAAATGAACCTACTTCGAAGGATGGTGTACCGTGCACTTCACTTTGGAAAGAAGAATTAAAGGAATTTGGCTCTCTATTCTAAGTGCCCATTGGATTCCTCTCCTCATTTGTAGCAGGGTCTTGTTCTTCCGTTCGATCTGCTATTCCCATAGTACGACCGCTCTTACCCCTTTACTTTTTCCCTGAAGGACATCCTTTACTTTTGGTACATACTCCGAAAATCTTTCATATATGTCTCATGGAGGCAAGGTACAAGGCCAATATTTCCTGGCACTTTGAACAAATGCTTATTAATCCTCATAGCATTGCCACTGAACACATGGTGACAAGACTTGCACTTTAATTGAGATACAGTTCGTCCTGACACTATTTCATGCATGTATGTCCCCACTGATGACCACGAATCATGATGCACGAAAGAGATCTGTAAAAAATAGACAATTCTAATTTGTAAATTGATCCTTTTTATTAATCACATATGAAGTATATAATTTATAAATTGATTATGCCAAAAAATTGGAAGTATATAGTCAATCATATCCAACAACAGTTTTGCATTGTATGCACATATCCAAAAAGAGAATATATCAATCATATCCAACAACAGTTTTGCATTGTATGCACATATCCAAAAAGAGAATATAATTAATTGTTTATGTATTTGGAATAAATTTTGAATATTTTACACCTACAAATGATAAGAATTGTACCCTAAACAATATGTTGTCGCATTGGATCATCTCAAAGTGTGAGCATAATACTCTAACTCAACGCGATGGTCATTAGTTACCAATGATCAAGTTTGGATTGTAGCTACATTATCATAATTTTTTAAAAATCACATTCGTAAAAACAATTTGTATTGATCATTGCTTCCTGGAAGTGTGAGCAACTACTCTAACACAACAAGGTGATAACATTGTTGTAATAGAAGATAAACATCAAATATGGCCAAAAAACTTTAATTGAAAATATATCGAAAGTGTGAGCAGCTGCTCTAATCAACAAGATGATAACATTATTGTAATTGAAATATTTCTAACCGCACAAGATAAGCATCAAGTACGATAAAAAAAGACTCAATTAAAAACTTCGTCAACATTTTTTCATGTGTGAGTATATCACTCTAACAAAAAGACTCAGATAAATTCTTAATTCTTAAACCTTAATCTAAGTGAAACAACTGATTATCTCCTATCCGAGTAAACACTTTTACTCTAGCACAAAAGTAAATAATCACTATTTACGATACACACCCATCTTCAAATGTGGGTATATACTCCAACACAACAATAGATGGTTCCCGACCTAATTTTCTTCTCTTTCAGTGTGAAAAAACTCCAACACAGAAAGCGCAAGTCTTAAGATTTATCTTGATTCAAAATTATTCAATTTAAAAATAAAAAACCAAAAAAACTACAAATCATAAAATTGAAATTTAAATTAATTTTAATAAATAACTAAATGGTATTTTGTATATTTTTATAAATATCTTATCTTATAGAAAGAAGGTGATTAATTTTTTCAAATAGCTCAATATTTAGTTGTGTGAAATGTTAGTAAGAGAGATGTGTCACCGTATAATACGATCATTTTTTACTCTATTATATGGGAATTAAACGCGTATAATACGTTTAATGTTTAACATATAATGCAACTTAGGGTAGTAGAATGGTTAGTTGCACATGTTAAGGGCCAAGAGGCATCTCCTTAAAGGAAAAAAATTAACCTCCCAATGTAGCCTGCAAAGTGCATGCATTCAAATGATCTTAGCGACTCACCTTTGAACTTGTAGTAAACTATAAGGACCTTCTAGGCCTACCTCTTGCTTTGATAGTTCTATAAGTGCCTAATTAGGCTTTGCATTGCTCACAAACAAACATAACTATGCATAATTATGTACCTACATGCCTCGCCCACCTTTGTCCTCACTTGTCATGTAGGTCCTTCAAATTCGACAACACCAAAAAATGCATTTTTTTTAAATCAGAACCCAAGATAACTGTGAAGCGATTGATATGCAAAGGTATTATGCCTTTGTGTAGCATACCCTCTCTCATATGCACTAACACCTACAAAATACAAATCTTGCAAAACTAACAAAAACAAGTACAATGCAGCCACTTAACAGTTCTCACAAGAACTCAACAAAAAGCAGAAAAATAGATGGAAGAAAAGCTTCCTGAGGTAGCACTGAGTGCTCCTCAAGCTACTCTATGGCCACCTTCATGAGCACAGACACCAATAGGGTACCACACACCACTTTTATTTGCATATCCTCCTTTGTAGACTTCGGCTCTTCAATCTGCTCTTCATTTCCATTGCCAATCAACATGCCTTCATACCCATAGTCAGAAACCTTTACCCTTACCGGCTTGACCTCATCGGAACCAGTTTGCTCGCCATAGGACACGAACTCTTCATGCAGGCTTTCCTCTTTGCCAGTCTCCCAGCTGAGAGAGAGAGAGAGAGAGAGAGAGAGAGAGAGAGAGAGAGAGAGAGAGAGAGAGAGAGAGAGAGAGAGAGAGAGAGAGAGAGAGAGGACCTTATGTAGCTCCTTCTTGGCTAAGTATCTGCTCAAGTCTCTTTGCAATTGTTATCACAAAGCTTTATTTACGTCAGCGCTATTTTTATTTCAAGCATCGATGAAATTAGGAAAGTTGAAAAGCAGCATCTTAAAATAGCTTTTAAAAGGCTTAAAAATGTGTACATCATTTGATAGGCACAACACCTATATCACTCCCTGCAAGCAAGTAGTGCTAACAATAGGCTCAACGACGAGCTCAACTATAATAGAATATACATCAATAGAATCAATATACCGTATGGATGTAGTGAAGACTCTTGGTCTTAAACCCTTTGCCTCTAAGGCCTCTAGCATGCCATTGATTTTCTAGACAAGATCCTTAAAGGGAAGAACATATCAGTGGGCTAACAAGAACCACGCATCACTTGCTAGAAAGGCCTTAGAGGAGAAGAGACTTAGGCATACATCTCTATGGAGCTAACACGTGTCCAAATGACCACAGTCTTTCATGGATGGAAAGGTAGGATGCAAGTTGTTTTTCTCTGCACTAGGTTGCATCCAGCTTGTTTACCTGCAAAGGGTAGGCGAGGCCCTAAGGCCGACCCATCACTCAATTGATCCCTAATGTGAGTATATGTTGAAGGCCCACGCTTTGCTTACATGCTTGCATTGACTTGGCTTCATATCTAGTTGTTCTCTCCTCTCGGCAAGCTAATGCCCTAAGGTTGGCCCCTCCTCCCATTGCATTGGTTGTGTTTGATTACACTCTTTGCTCTCCCTCTTTCCCTTTTTTTTTTCTTTCCTTCCCTTGCCTTTACCTTCTCAGTAGGGAAGCATGGCGTGCATGCAAATTTCTGTTGCACATAGGAATGCATCAAAAGCCTGTGTGTTACAATATTAAATATTGAGGTAGCTAGAGCTAGTAGCCATGCCACAACATTGTGTGGCACATGGTAAGGTGAGGGGGCCAGTCTTGTGGCACCGAAGTTGACAAGGGGCTCTTTTTCACCTGTAAAAAGGCTTCAAGTTTTCGCATGAATTCTTGCGAACGCTGAGGAGTCAACATAAACCAGCCCGTCACTTTGACACACGTTGAGAAGAGGATTGGGTGCAACACTATTGGGGTTTACCTTCACTAGAATTGGTTGCCGCCATTCTATTGGCCTTCTTACTTGAGTTAATGAAGCTTGAGAGATGGGATCGATGACGGTGTAGGGAATGATCGCCTACTGACCATTCCCGTTAATCATGGGCGACCGGCGGGGGCCAGGAGCCCTGATTACGGGAATGGTCAGTAGGCGATCATTCCCTACACTCAATGGTCCAGGGCGAGGGGGGCCAATCAGATTCACTGCAGACGGGTGACAGTGCGCACAGTACAGAGATTCCATGAGCGCTGCATTCCAGGTGCTGATGTGTCGAGCGCTAATGGCATTCCCAGTGTTGATGTGTTGCCTTTCTAGTTGTGGCCGTGAGCTGCATTCCGACACCTGACATGGCGAGCATCCATCGGCTCTGCAGGTTTGATTATGGGATTTCATGATAGTAGCTTTGACGGTGGAGATTAGTAGCCCCCCTCCCCTGGACCTTGACGGACAGGAATTTGCATGGATCTCTAGGGGATGGACAGACCACAAAATATCAATGGCAATTACTTTTGCATTCCCTACCTGGGCATCAACCCACGTTCTCCTCATTGGCACGTCTCCTCTTTGGCAAGATGATGTGCTAACCACACGGCCGTGTGGGTTTGTTTGGTTGTCCAACAATCCACTTTGCAACATGATAAAGTGAACATGCGCAAGAAAAAGTAAACTCGACCACCATCCACAACGGACGCCTGTTGTCTTGAAAATTGTGCATGTGTTGCTTGTCACCATCCCACGACACGGTCTTCATTCAAGACCCCATAGTCTTTAGTGAGGATAGCCATGCTCTTTATAACCTTGCCTCATGAGACACAATGCCTTGATTCTTATCATAGAATGGTGGTTATCGCTTCTGCAAACCACATGTAAGTACACATCATTCAATAATGCTATGCGACAATTCTACTTGATTGTTCATCATACAGCCACCATGAGGTGCTACCTCAATGTATTATACTTCCTTGTCGATTCATGGTAATGTGACTCTTTCTCTAATGACCCCTCTAAAGACAAGGACAAGAACTCTAATGAGAACGTTAACAATAAAAAGAAACTCTTCAAGTTCTTCTTCTTCTTCCCAATCTAACTCTTAAGAGCGATAAGGAAAAGGATAAGGATAAAGGAAAGGCAAGTTGTAGGTCAATGGAAAAACATTGTTCTAAGACATAATCTAAAGAGCATTGGTTTATTGGTGCCTTGTCTATTGTGGAATAAGAGGGATCTTTTGAGCCCCTATGATAGCGCTTAATTGGATCCGCACATATCTAGTTCTCATAGTTGTGTTTTCAAGCCGAAGGTAGATTGTTGCACTTGCATTGTTGTACATACTGGGCACCTAATAACTCTCTCTGATGCTTATAACGAGCAAATTTTAGTGCATGAAGTCTATCTCAATCGAATAAGCTAAGTTTAGAAAAGATTTTTACGTAATTAGGGTTTGTGCATTATCTGATTGATAGCATGCACAACAGGGCTAGAAAAATACATTTTTTCTAACCGAACAAAATAAGGGGAAACTTGAAATTCTCCCGGTTTTCAGGTCAAATTTGGACAGTAATTACACTAAAACTTGTGTAAATTTGCTAGTTTTCGCAAAGGCAAGCTCAAAATCTAACTGAGATTTTATAATTTCAGCCGGTTAAAATACACTAGACCCCAATTTTTTTCTAACACTGATACACAACTTCTTTTGTAGTTTCTTCCATGCTTTGTTGTGTATTTTCATGGCTTAAATCACATATTTTGCTATGTCCGGAAGCTTCCAAGCATGATTCTCTATTCTCAAGGCTTCAAATTTTGCAAATATAATAAGTAAGCTATGCTATCCCATTTATCTAACACCATTGTCTAATGCTAATAAAAATAGTTCAAAACTTTTATAGAATGCATGCATACATAGTACAAAATAGTTCTTGGACCTATGTAGTAGACTGACACAATATGAATGATGTCTCAATGGATCAATCATTGCACAAATTCATGCCTTTTTTTTTTTGTCATGGCAATATTCCACGAGCGGTTTTAATGACATGACATTATTCAAAATAACGTGTGCATATAAATGGTCATGTCCTGGGCATGTTGGCATTGGATTTGCGCATGTTTGACAAATTTCATGTGGATTGATCAACTAAGTACACAATAAAGTAGTGATTAACACACATGCAAAGGCTATCTTCTGATAATTTTGGCAAATCGCATTCTTAGAATGTCATTGAAGAGGTAGTACACTGCAAGCATTAGAGATGTTTCCAATCACCAAGCATGATTTTGGGAGTGTCCCTCCTATGACATTTTGTCTATGGAATATTACAAAAGAATTAGACATGGTGATTTTGGAAGATGCCTCTGTGTCCTATATGGGCAAAGTATTGTAGACCTTCGGCAAGTTTTGAAACCCACACTTTCCAAAAAAGGATTGAATGAGGTAATAAAGAAGGAGAGGGCGCTTTTTACTAAATAGTTGCCTCAGCTTGGTCTTTTGAGGCGGTTGAAATTCAAAACAGTCGGTTCAAAGGAGGGGGAGAAGCAAAAAATCTTCTTGGAATTTTTTTAAAAATACAGCTAGATTGCAAAAATACCGATTCTTATTTGAAACTACCCAAAAGGGAATTCTGTATGTTTGTGAAATTGTTTTGTTCCAAACGTTGCTTGCAAATATGCAGAAAATAAAGGCAATCATTTGTTGCAAAACTAGAAGTTTAACTTTCTTTGCCTATTCTTTCACTTTCTTTGCCAAGTATCAAAACTCATCTTGTGGAAGGCTTCTTAGTTGCTTGGGTTACAAACATATATCCAGAAATAGGGATTTACTAAACTAATTTTAATTGGGTAACTTTGAGGCTCTTTTAGGATGCTTAAAATTGGTATCTATGGGCCAAGAATGGTGCTTCAATAGGTATGGACCAATGTCATATAAATGAGAAACTACTAGGATCTTGTGTGAGTGGTTGCCTTGGGTTGACAATCCCCTTTCTAATGATCACCAATTGTTGACGGACGATACTAGTATGGGACTTGTAAGGGTGTCAATGTAAAACTGGGACGCTCAAAATGCCAGGGAAGCAACTATGCCTTGAGTATGTATGGCTCTAAAAACCCAATTCAATCTAGAACAAAGGGGCCAATAAAAAGCCAAGTCCCTATCTTGGGACCACTTGCCACTTTTAATAAAGTTAGTTTGCTCCAGAATTGGGACACATTCAACCGAGTGTTGGACAGGTTAGAGCAACATAGGATAAGATCCTCAACATCAGATTTAGAGTTGGAGCCTTGTTGGCTCACTGACGCAGTGGCCGCAATTTGTAGCCTCTCTTAGGTGACCTTATATGGGTGTACATTTGTCCTTGGCTTTAGGTGGCCTTATATACGTGTATATTAGAGGCCACAACTCGTGGCCTCTCTTAGGTGACCTTATGTGGATGTATTTTTGTCCTCATGCTTTATGTGGTCCAAGATACTTGCTGAATACATGCACAGATGAGCTTCACAAATGTGGGTGAAATAGGAAAAGAAATTGTGCCTTTGAATCACCACTAATGTCGCCAAAAGCACAAGTCAAATTAAAATTTAGGAAGTACTATTGATGTATGCAATAAGTTGAACAACGTAGTGGCTTTGCCTGTTTGTAGCATGTACATGCAATCCCCCTTTTACATTTATCATGTTGGGTTGTAAACCAAAAATTTGCACACAAGCTAAGGCAAAGGCCATCATCTTAATATGTTGAGAAAGCTGAATGTGCCTTTCAGCCTACTATTTATTGTTCCAAGCATCAAATTTCAAGTTCTGTGGGACAAATAACTCCATAATTGACTACCCTTCTCCTCCATCCATTCCTATGGATGGAGGTGTAGGGAATGGTCTGAGTGACCATTCTTTGTAATACTGCGACCTCATGGCGACCTGCGGAGGCGCAGAGCCATTGGCGGGAGCAGTATTGCAAAGGGAATGGTCACTCAGGGACCATTCCCGGCCTTCACTGTCGGGGGGAGTGGGGCCAACAAAACTAATGGACTGCAGGGGTGACGACAGTGTGGTCTTTGTTTGACTGCAGGGGGTGCCGACAGGCCTGCAAACAAATTAAGAGCGCTGAGTTGGCAGCAATTCCTGCTACTGACTTGGCATACATTGCTTGGATGCTGGTGTATATGCTTCCCACTGCTGATGTGGCTGCATCAGTCACCTGCAAGCTAGATTAAGCAGATAAACGGTGCTGATCGCCTGCCCCGCGACCTCCGATTGTGAAGGCTTGTCTTCTCGTTACAAGCAGTATTGCAAGGCCTTGCAATAATGTGGGACCAACATTTCATCTCTATTGAGTTGAAAATTACATTTAGAAGCAAGGACGTGAAATTTGAAAAATATATTGTTTTAGAAGACTAAAAACTCAACACTAGCATGGCCATACTCATTTTTATATGTGTTTGTGTGCATGTTAAGTTTCCTGTACAGAAATTTCCCATTCAAAAACCCAAACAAAAATAATCTTCTGACTGACCATTACTATCCCTTGAAACATACCAGTTTCAAAGTCCTCCCATTCCACTATTTGGTCATTTAGTTATTCTCCTACTTTCATAGTTAAGCTCTAAATAGATTAGTGACTCCTATCACATTCCACCTTTCAAGTGCAACAACATCCTCTTTTATGATATGAATGAAAGAGCAACTCTCTTTGGGTCAGTAGCATGTGTGAGAGGCCTCTCTCTAGCTTAATTCTTAGAGCCATGCTTTGATATTAACCTCATTACAATTAGCTGAAAAAGAATAAGAATAAGAATCTTACTCTTTGACATTGGAAGAATAAAAATCTTTTAGCTGAAAAAGAAGCTTTTATCTGATAGAGAAACCATGACTTAGCTTCAGTTTGGCACCCCATAATGAAGAGGAAAACTTCCCCTTGCCCAGATGGTGCCATGAACAAGCTGTAGCTTAGCATGCTTCCTAATATGAGTAAACTACAACTCAATACTTGATTGAAAACCCATGCTTTATTGCCGACTCCAACGATGATGACATGAGGTCCATGGATATATCACCTTCATAGTCATGCCATTGAAAACCTTCAAGCACGTGCAACATGGCGGCTGCATAGCTTGTCCGAACGACATACCTTGGCATGACATCCTGATTGCAAACAAAAAAAGAAAAAATCCCAACATTATTATGTTTCCCTTGCCCTTTGGAGAAATTATTTTTAAAAATCTAGCAAACCAAAAAAACTGAGAAAGCCACGATAAACTCCTTTACAATCATTGTGCACTGCAAGTCATACAGCCAGGACTGTCATATTAGAAATGCAGGAAAATTGTTTTATGGTTTCATAAGTAGATTTGCGAGGATTGACAATACTTCAAGATATAACTTAACATTAGGCTCTCCTTTCAAGGGTTTACTACTTTATAATTCGGGAACACAAGAAAGATGACACATTTCATTTGTGTGTAGATATCCATCCTTGAGTAAGATCACAATAAGAATTGCTTTCCCATCCCCCAAACAAACGATATTCTTGATAAGTGACAAGGTGCTTGTTTCCTTAGTTGTATAGATTTAAAGAGTTCCTATCATCAGCTACAAACCACTCCAAAGGATGGGCATACCATAGCTTTTTGAACCATAGATTTAAAGAGTTCCTATCATCAGCTACAAACCACTCCAAAGCATGGGCATACCATAGCTACAAACCACTCTCCTTTTCTAAAGAGATGCCATGTGATAACTTTTGTGACACTGACAAAGTACAAAGAAGACTGCTTAGGGGAAATCAGTTCCAAACTCGGTAAGGTCTACTTCCAGAAATAGAAGAGCAACGGTTGATAAGCTTATGAGATTCTAGAGAGGGTTTCACCTAGGGGGAAGACATGAAGCAAAGAAAGTGAAGGCACGAAGGAGTGATAAAAGGGATCAGTAGAATCTCTAGATATGTGGCTGTGTGCAAGAGCTTTTCAAGTAGCTTCAACGAGGGATCTCTTGGTTATGTGAAAATACAGAACATAATTTAGACACAATACATCTGTTGATGAGTGCAATGGATGCAAATTTGGGTAGTCAGCTACTTGACTTGGCACAAGCAGAAAGAGATTGGTAGCATCTCTTGAAAAATTGTTATGTTGCTAGAACTTTTCGAAAGGATGCATGCAAAAATCTTCTGGACTTCTACAAATAGGAGCTATGGAGTTCCTATGCAGGAGAAATAGCTTGTCTTGGAATCTTTAGATGAGAGGAGCTTCTCTGTCAGAGCTCTTTTGTCTCTAGTCACCATTAGGAGTGATACTGATGATTGAAATAATGAATTTTAGTGTCAGACTTCAATGAGATCTGGATGTGATGGCTAAACGAGTCATTCAACTCACAGTTTATGTCTAAGGTCTTGTTTGGGAAAAAAATATGTGAATGTGGCTAGTTAAGGTGAACCTAGTGCATCAACAGTTCTATCCCGTTGATCACAAAGTTGTGATTCCGCACTGCCCCAAAAACACATAAGAGATGTAGTTTCTGTCCTCCATTCTCAGAGAATACGATGATATCATCAAAGAAAGTGCCTGCAAATTGTCTATGCTCTCTGAAAATCTGGTCCATCATCTTGTTGAACATTGTAGGAGCATTTGTGAGACCAAAAGGCATCACCAATACTTGTATAATCCGAAGGATGTCCTGAAAACAGTCTTGTATACATCTCCGGGAGCCATCTTGATCTGATGATAGCAAATTATCGAATCGATTCTGTTAAAAGTTCCATAGTAACAGGGGATGCCCATTTTTGGGCTTCCCGTCCCCACTTTTCCATCTCCACTTACCGTCCCGCCCTCTTTTTTCCACTAAAAATCCATTTGAGTCCCGTCCCACTCCTCGGGATGCGTTCCTTGTGACTATGGTTGAAACACAAAGAACCCAATAGTCTATCAAGTATATCATCAATATGGCATATTGGAAACCTGTTCTTTATATTGATTTTATTGAGAGCTCTATAGTCAATGCACATTCTCCAAGATCCATCTTTCTTCAAAACAAGAAGCACTGGTGAACAAAAAGGCGATGTACTAGATTGAATTTGACCTTTTTCTACAAATGCTCCCAAAAGGCATCACCAAATACTAGTATAATCCGAAGGATGTCCTAAAAAAGACTTGTATACATCTCCGGAAACCATCTTGATCTAATAATAGCAACTTTTCAAATCGATTCTATTGAAACACAAATAACCCCATAGTCTATCAAGTATCCGGCATATTGGAAGGGTCCTTCATAGTGATTTTGTTGAGTGCTCCACAATCAATGCACATTCTCCAAGATCCATCTTTCTTCAAAACAAGAAGCACTGGTGAACAAAAAGGCGATGTACTAGATTGAATTAGGCATTTTTGTAAAAGTTCTTTTACTTGGTTCATTATTTCATCATTATGGGCTTTGCTCACTCTATGTAAGGGGGCTGGTTTGGTGGCAACCTGCCTAGCATTAAATCAATCGTATGATCTTCAGGGCACTCAGGAGGTAGCTCTCTAGGCAAACCCCCAAAGAAACAATCGGCTGGAGCATGCAAAAATTCTTGGCATTCTGTTTCAAACTCTGACAAATTTGGATTTTTATGTTCTTCCGGATAACTTCAAAAGGTCGAGTAAACAAAAAGACTGAACTTCATTACTTTAGAAATGCCAAAGCCGATACAAGTGGAAGGGACTCGCCCTAGAATTTATTATCTAGGAAGATATCTTTGCTCTTCTCATTCTTCAATAGCCTAATAGTAGACCATGACATGGTTCTTCCGGAACCTGCACGATACCCCAAGAGTATGTCACATCCCTCAAGCGGCATGATATAGAATCCCTTGTGCCCTGGATACCCTTGAAAATGCAACCACAATTTGCCAATTATATGTGTAATGGAGCCATCGTGTCCAGGCGGCGCCGCTAATATCACATCCATCCGTGGTCCCATTTCGTTAGGCGTTATTCCAAGTCGAGTGGCTAATTCCGGTGAAATGAAGTTGCCCTTGGCTCCTCCATCAAAAAATATCAGGACCTCATCTTTGCAGAACTCGGTACTCTCATCCTTCTTATCCAAGGTTGCCCAAGCCCCACACAAAATTTGGAACTAGTCCAACCTTTGTCTTTACTTTCTTTGCTTGCTCCTCTGCCGCTTTGGAACTTTCTGGTTTGTCCTCAGCTTGCTCCTTGGATTCTTTCTTAGGAAACTCTGCAAGAATGTTCCCTTGTTCCCCGGAACCATAACGTTTACCCACTTAGGGTCTGGATTTCTTCTCTTTCTTGACCTTCTGCTCCTCCTCCTTGGAAGACTCTTTCCCCATTGACTTGGACACTCGCTCGTCTAATGGGTAGGTCAAAGAGTTTGAATGGATGGAGGACCTGTAATTAATTTGCATGATCCATGAGCTCCTAGATGCTCTTGGAATTTTGCTTTTAGTGGGCCCTTTGAGATCCACCGGTGCCATGTCATCACATTTGTGACATGATGACTGCCCGAATAAGCTATTTTTGCTGTTTTTATAAATACAATAGTGGGCACTCAAAAAGATGAGTGCTATTAAAATAAACATGAAAATTGAAGTTTTTTTCAACTAGAAGGTCATGAGAGAACTTGGGTTTTTGGGAAAGAGAACAATGCCAGCCTGCAATGAAGGGTGGGGCTTTGAGAGTGAGTGTGAGTCTCATCAAGAAAATAAACATGGTGTTCTACCTCTGCATATTGGCTCCGCTTATGTCGGTTTTGATAACAGAAACTGTGTTGTGTAGAGCTCTCTTCTACCCCCCTGTTTGAGTCTAGGGTTTGCACTTTAAGCCCTATGTTGTACATATGAATTGGAAATGGCTTGCCCATTTTTTCTATGAAGGAAGACTCGACATGTTAGTATGCAAATATGTTAGCTTCGTGCATGGCTTTACTACGGATACATTTCCACACTTTTAATACTCCTTGGATGTGCCATCACATACACAAGTTAGATCATCATTATTAGCAATCAGCATCTCACTCACGTTGGTATAGAATCTAGATAGGACATGGGTAACTCCTACTTATGGGTTGGGGACGATGGTGACTTTCACAAAGACCATTTTCTTCACATTGCTACAAATGGATTTATTTTATGCTAGAGATAAATGGATTCACACCTCTTGCACGGGCTTTGATCTATTATGGGACAACTTCGCATAACTGCCCATTGGTTGCTATAGCAGATAGAGATAGGTAGATATACTTTGTACCTCTAGGGCACTAGATATAACAGTTATCTCATTAATAGAGACAAAGGAGCATCACATACATTGGTGCCGAATATTTGAGCTACAAGGAGGATTTCAATGTCTAGAGAGGGCTTTGGGCCTCTGACTAGGGTGATAAATTACACTCAGCAAGGATACCTTGGGCTTTCAATGTAGACTTACACAGACTCAGACATGCTATAGCGCAAAGTTTGACAGCGCCAACAAAGGTCCCATTCACAGATAGGTAACATAATTCTTCCAGTGCCACACTCCTAAATAGAACCATAGGACTTGTCGACTTAGAGTACATGAGACTCTTCTAGATAGAGCTACAGAGAGTAGTGGATCTCGTATTATCTTTCTCAAGGATTGCATGAATGATCCACTCATCATGTAAGGATTAGGGTGGCTTGATGCTAGTGTAATACAATGTAGTAGTACCAATGAATATGGCCCTATGAGGCACCCCAAATTAACCCTACAAATGTGAGAACGACCCATGAGACTAGGGAGGTGGTTTGGACTCATGTACAACTCATTTGAATGCTAGTGCATCTCACATAACAAGCTACCACATAAGCTAGTGACTACACTAGGAAAGGTACACACCATATGTTGGTGCACATGCCAAAGGCCATATACCCAACAACCCTCCTCTTGGATTTTGGGCTGGTATTGCATGGAGACTAATGCCAGACATGCTATTAAAAGTCATACAGACTATGCCACATAAGCTACAAAAGTGTCTCACTGAATTATGGTATCACACAAACTAAAGATCTCTCCTCTCGAATAGAGGCCAAGGATCACCCATATCCTTCACATTAAGTCATTGAAATAATTCTTCTCATAGTGAACAAGGAGACCGCTCCCCACCTCTTCCTTGTCTTCATCATCTTTAGTTTTTGCAAGGTTGGCTAGTCTGGCTCTTGCTATTGCTACCTCTACTTTGACACTTGGATGGTGGATATCTCTTCTTGCCACAAAGTTTATTTTATAGCAATCCTTGGAAAAGTGTCCAGGCTTGCCATACTTGTAACACTTCTTATTATTAAATGAACTAGAACTAAATGAAATTACTAATACTAATGATGAAGCAACAAATGCGCCTCCACTTGCTCCATTTGGTTCTGCGTTCTTCAATAGCTTTCCCTTCCTTAACTACATGCTGTAGAGTTGGTGCAGGGTCTCCCTGTTCCAAGACTGCAACAATGTGGTCAAATGAAGGAGGTAATGCACTCAAGAGAGTTTCCACTTTGTCTTCTTCAATGAGTTAACCCAAACTTTCAAAGTTGGTGCAAGGTCTCCGTCTTCCAAAATTGCAACAATGTGGTCAAAGGAAGGAGATAATGCACTCAAGAGAGTTTCCACTTTGTCTTCTTCAAGAATCTCACAGTTGATATATGTGAGTCGGATAATCGTTCTCATTAGTCTATTAACAAGACTAAAGATATCCTCCCCTTGAAGCATGACTAACTTGTACAAACTTTTCTTCAAGCTGATTCTGCTTTGCTTTATCTTTGTACCAAAATTCTCTCTGAGAATGTTCCATGCTTGAATTGGAATGGTGCGAGTGTCAATGAAGTGCACATAATTCTCATGAAGTACAGTGACAAGTATTCATAAGGCTTGTTCGGCTAGAGCTTATGCACTTAGTGCTCTAGTTTGAGTGCCCTCACTCATGGATGGTTCATTGGATAGCTTCGGCTTGACAATAGAACACAATTTCTTTTCCATGAGCCACCTTTTCAACTTGGTTTTTCCAGGTGTGGAACCCCTCACTATTAAACTTCTCAACATCCCTTTCACCCATTATGCAATTAGAGGGGTAGTAAGGCTGGGAGGTGTGGATGTGTAAAATTGGTGTGACTAATGCACGCTAATGGTGAATTCAAGAAACCAATTTGGGCATGCAAATCGGAGAAAATGATGTTATGTGTACTCAAAGCAAGATTTCTAATCGTCCATTGATGCAACAAAGTAATCACACAATCAGTTCGTCATTCCGAAAGATGTGGTTGGGGTTTAAATGACGGACTAGCCAATGGGGTTTATTGGAAAATGAAAGGATTCAAAATACCTACTCTAGTGTGCCTATGTTCTCCCCAGGGTAGTAGCTCACTTGAGTCTTCCTAGAGCATGCCCACACATGGTAAATCAAGTGCTCAGTTATTGAGAATGGCAAGTAATTAGAATGTTACAAGCATAAAAAGTTAACTACTTCTCATGGCTCTGATACCAGTTGTAAGGATTAGGGTGGGTTGATAAGTTTTGCATTCATAATAATAATTAGCAATGACTAATGGCACAACACATACAATGTAACAAGTTGGACCGTAAACTCACACTAAAAGTGTGTACAAAATAGGCTACTTAAGTAGCAGTGGCTAGTGTAGTACAACGTAGTAGTACCAATGATTTTTCCCTAAGGGGCACCAAGAGTCACCCCAATGTAGTAGTACCAATGAATCTGGCCCTAAAAGGCACCAAGAGGCGCCCCCAAATCAACCCTATAAATGTGAAAACGACCCATGAGGCTAGGGAGGTGTTGGGACTCGGGAGGTGTTTTGACTCATGTACAACTCATTTGGATGTTAGTACACCTCATACACATCACACGGAAGTCACATGACAAGCTGCCACAATGACTAGGGAAAGTACACAACATATGTTAGTCCACATGCCAACCCAACACATCATTGAGGCATTTGCATCGTTATTGAGAGACATAGAGTAGCTTTTACGATGTTCTTCATGAAGAATGAGATTGATGCTATGATGTAGAGACCATGAGAGATTTTAATTGATGGTACTTGCATGAGAGCCTACTCAGAGGATAGACTTTGGGAGATATGCTACCATTTGCCTCTACTTATTTACCTATTTGTTGACATTATTAGCATTTTTAACCTTGGCCTTTGTAGTAGACAAATTGGATTATATGATGGTGATGTTCTTTCTTGGTCTCGTAGGTCTTTTCGGCCTTTTGTAGATGCAAATAATCCTTTCATTTGTGTTATGTTTGTGTCTCAGATTTTCTTTTTTGTGCGTATTGCATATGCATAGTTTTTGTGTGTGTTGCATATGCATGTATATTACGTGTAGGGGTATACTCGCACAAACACATGTAAAACAAAAAATTGATGAATGTATATGTGTATGTCCAAGAGGATAGAAAAAGAAAATAGCAAAAGGATTCTATTAGGAAAAAAGTAGTGAAAATTGCAAAGGGATACACAAGAATGCAGTAGACAATAAGGATTACATACCTCACATGCATTGATGGTTTGAGCATCCTCAGGCAGTCTCAAGCCAGGGATTCCACTATAGAAGCAATCCTTTCTCCATTGCTGAATGGAGAACACTCCAAATTGGTAAAAATAAGTGCCTTTTGAAGCCAGCTTTTGGACCCCACGCCCTACTTGATCATCAACCAGCCAAACCTGTAAGACGATATGAAAATTAAGACACCAGAACATGTTTTTTCTCTTTCACAAGGGATATTTTTTCTGTTCAAGGCAGGCATTTATGCATGTAGACATCATTGTAGATTACTGATTCATTCAAAGACGATTCTTCAAATTGATCGCAATCACCGATGTCTTTCATATCCATCCTTAGTACCATCATTTACCAGATAAAGTGTGCATGAGCAAAATCTCACCTTGCATGTCTTCCCGGCATCATACTCTTTAACATAAACAAGATTGTCTTGAAACTTGGGGAGGATACATGTACGCAAATCCGCAGCATGCTCCTTTGAAGGAAGAAGTGCCTAGCACAAGACAAATTAACATTGAGAGCCAGCTCCATACCTTAATTTTTCAGAGCTTGCCAATATAAATACCCAGGAATTACATATATGTAGAGCTCAAGGGAAACCTAATTTCTAAATCACAAAGAGACAGATAAAACAAGACTAAAGAGGTTCTTAAAATAGGCCTTGAACGGACATGGTGTAGAGGCCTTACAATATATAGTGAGCCCCCCTGAGTATACCAGCAAGCACATATTTCTGAAGCTTCAACATGCATGCAGTATGAAGAAGAAACAACATGAATGCCACACACACACTCAACGTTCTATGCATTCGATGAATCCATCCTACATTGACCCATATTAGTTGGCTGAAACTGTGAACAAAGGAAGATGAAGCATGGAAGTGCTTACCATAACTTTAAATCCATACTCACACAAGTAAACTGCAATGGCTCGCCCAACCCTCGAATGCACTGAAGTGATAAAAACCTCCCTCACATCATCCCCTCTGTGCTTGGCTTCTACCTTCTTGGCAACAATGGCTGAGGCTAAAGTGTCACCCGTCACGATGGCAAAGCTCGCATCTTTCTTATACATAAGCTTGTCATCTATGTTCAACTTTCGATCCTGGCACAGAAAACATAAAAATCACAGAAGGATCACATTTCCACAACATTGTTTTCTCATGACTACTATGTGCAGTATGGATGAATCTAGACCATTAGCAAGAAGAGACTCTTAAACTCAGAAGACCTACAGTAAAGCTGTAAAAGAATAATGTTGGGGTCGCTTAGTCACAAGGTAATTCACAAGTGGAAGGAATGGAAAGTCACTAAGAAAAACCGCATGGAAAACATAAAGAAGGAATGGAAACTAATAAGCCTCAGCTTTTAGTAAAGACATTGACTAAGGAGGAATAATAATAACACTAAACATCCTAAGTTAAATCCTTATATACCTAGATGAATCCAGGATGAGCCCAGATTCACCCTTAAAAGAAAGTGCACGATATAGAACCATGGTAATCACCCACAAGACAATATAACCATCAGCTCCATCATGCATAGTATTGACTACATACCACGACATCCCCATTAATGTTATCAGTGCCCAATAGTGGGTGCAAAACTAGGTACTACCACATGCTCCCAAACACAACACACAACACACAAGTGCGCGCACGGTCACATGAGCATACATCAACCCAAAGTTCAGCGTACGGAGTTTCTGGGAGATCAAGGGCAGACTCGGTCATAATGAAGCCTAGCGCTAAAAGAAGCAGTAAATCAGAAAAATTAAAGCCTTAATTGCATGAGATGCATAAGGGTGAAAACTAAATGGACATCCTCTAGTAGTGGTTAACTCACATGTTAAGTAACTCAACCTCCATGGCATGACTTACAGAACTAAAGCCCTCGGCATTGCAAGTCAAACAATGTGATTTGGAGATCTTCTTTTACCTTGTTTAGCAAACCCAAAGAGATAACCCTGGCTCCAGCTTCTTGAGCTTGCAGTATACAATCTCTTATCCAACCATCAACTCTTGCAGCCTCCGAACTCAAGTGATACTGTAAACACAAAAAACTCCTGAGAGAGCAGTCCTTTCTAAGTGGCTACATCAAATCCTAGTACTTAAAAATCAGCAAGAACATAAACAGCACCGAATCAAGCAGATTTTCTAATAATAATGAGAGAAAGCACACTAAAAAAATTGACTCCTATATAAAACTGAAGCAATCGAGTATGTGAGCTCAAATTACAGAAGATATTATCATGGCCATTAGGTGACTTATATGCCACATGCCCCATAATCTGATTCACCATTATAAATGGGCACTTGAAATGTCAAACCCGCCGCTCAATCTTAAAAAATGTTGCATAAAAATGATACCATTAAAACTTGTCAAAGTTTATGAGTGGCATTAGCATATTAGCAGAAGCCTGAAGGTGAGTATAGAGGATCATAGTGTTTCATGCGAATGATTGAGTCTCTTAGTATATAAGGTCATTATGATCATAACTTTGTTCAAAGAATTTTCAAATGTTTCTTCAGGCAACGGTAAAGCTTCTCGCCATTTGCACCTTGTGTCATAGCAATGTCATACGAGCTCCATTCAAGCACTAAACTTTGAGAGACGTTGTAAGCTGCATGGCTGAGACATAAGATTAGTACTGGATAGAACATCTGAAAAATGAAGCATTGTAGGGTAGAGCTCTGTGTACAAACTCCAAACCATTGCATGGCTCTAGAATCTTTGGGATGGACAGCTTAATGTCATAGGGTCGAACCTAATCAGAAGCTAAATTAAGAATGCTAATTATAAATAAAAGTGGATCTCTAAAACAATGTTCAATTCTAATCCCTAATCTACTAACCAACAAAAAAGAATTGATTGCCTATAACTACTGAGAGAGAAGGGAAAAGGGTTTTTTTTGGGGGGAGGGAGGGGGGGGGTGTGGTGGCGGGGGGGGGGAGGCATACTGAAAGAATCAAGTACTTGTGGAAGTAGCAGTAATTGGTGGGTTTGATAAGTAAGAACGATTAAAGTAATAGGAGGTGTCAAGTTTAGGTGGCTTCAATCAGGCCAAGGTTTCATAAGTAGAACAAGCGATGCAGATTCCGCAATTATATCATATTTAGTTGACGAGGAGACTTAACTAATGACTAAGCTTACGATAGGTCATTCTTCATGATCCTCTGTTATACAGAACCATTTGTAGATAGCCCTACAAGATTTTTTAAAATGCATGCATGACTGGTACACAATGTAGCAAGACTTGAACTGAAGTAGGATTGCACAATTCCTCGGCAGATGATAATAGCTCAATAAAAGCCCATTTGGCATT
Source organism: Adiantum capillus-veneris (assembly GCF_014529385.1). NCBI lineage: Eukaryota > Viridiplantae > Streptophyta > Polypodiopsida > Polypodiales > Pteridaceae > Adiantum > Adiantum capillus-veneris. The sequence goes on along the minus strand of NC_140934.1, from coordinate 73,509,263 downwards.
CACCCATAACTGCTCAATGATCGCAATTGATTCATCAATAATGGGGCCTATTGAAGCTTGTGTTTTAGTCTAAATACAAATCCTGCAGTATCCTACCTGACATAGGGAATGAACTGCCTATGACATTAAGCATATCAAAAGGTCTAAGAACCTGGAAGCTGAAGCGTGGAATAACCCATGATTGAAGCTCCAACTTGTTGCCGATGAAGTGGGTAGCACCAACAAATGGCTTGGCAAACAACCATGCCAGTAGCATAAGAGGAAGAGCAAGCGGCCACACGATCCACATGTACCATTTTTTGGCGTAGGGTTGGGCAGCAAATGTTTGAAAGCCAAACTGAAGATGAAAAATTGACAGCAAGTCTGTTGCATGAGTTAAGTATACGCAATCAACTTTCGCCTTATGGCTGCCTGTACATTATCCACAAGTCACCATTTTTGAAGGTTAGTCAAGAAGCCACTGAGATTCAAAAGTCAATATCTCTCTCACTTGTAGAAAGAGCATCAAGGCAACACCAGAATGCCCAAAATTGCAAACTGGGCTGATGGAGGAAATGCTACTTTTCAAATGCTCCTTGCTTTTACCTCTGAGTCGCACATCTTTGTGGAGACTATCGGAGCTGGCATCAACAGTACCGTACAAGTAGTCATACAATGGCATAAAGAGACAGAAGTTGGTGTGCACTTTGGAGTGGTGCAAGGAATGAAACCTGCAAAGAGCAAAATAACTTTTATGAGTGTGTGGATATTCAATGCAATCATGCTTACAAATCTATGTAATTCGCAATATGGAGAATTCAATGGAATGGATGAGAGCAAACAGCCCACAGGGGTTTACTGCCAGGATGCCAGTCCAAACCTCAAACCATGTTATCTTGAAAATGTGGTATACATGTATATAAAAGTTTTGTATGATGTATGTATATACTACTATATGTGTATGTGTCTATGCTCGGATCAAAATACATACATCATACAAAACATGCATTTATGTAAAACAAGGTGAAGAGTCGCAATGGCATTGCGAACATAAAAATGCAAAAAGGAAGTCATGCGGCGGGGCTCTTAAATGAAGGGACCCATTTACAAACTAAGAAACAAAGAAGACTTCAGGGCCTTGTATACAAAGGTAGGTTAATAAGTATCAAAAATCATTATTTTCTTCAAGAAGTCACATGCAAAGGTAGGTCCATAAGGATGAAAGATACCTAACCCCCTTCTTCTCTGAGGCTTGTTTTAGAAACGCAAAAACAGTATGTATGTATATGCCAACATATTTAGCATCCAGGTATCTATCTAAACCAACAAATACATTGCAAACCTGTAACATTCCAGTACTGAAAGACAAGGACTTACGTAGGGCTGTAGATGAGGTATTTCAAGGGCCAGAGAGTTTCAAATGTCCACACAGGAATAAACTCAAAGTTGCAATGTCCCCAGGCATTCATCGTATCGATGAAGAGTACGTAGGAGTAAATGATGCCCAAAGAGCCATGGCCGAGTATGATTATAGCTAACATGGGCAAACCAAACAAAATCTGATAGAACACGATCTCTATGAATGGGTGATTACTTGCTGTTCAAGGGGGCATCAAGAAAACAGTAAGTTAGTGTAGGCTTCAAAGCTTCAAAAAATATCAGTAATGAGTGATGACCACTAGATTGCACATGAAACTCCATTTTTTATAAAGCATAACCAGCTTATACAAGCATACCAATTCATCTCCCCACACACAAGCTGAAGAAATGGTCTTCATAGCAAATACTTACAAGTGATAGGCTGTGTGACAAAGGAGGAGTGATGATGCTGGTGATATCGTGTAAATAGAAAATGGTGATGTAAGGCCCGATGACCCCAGTAGTAGAGCCACTCCACTGGACCCATGTGCACCAACAAGACAATAGGTAATCCCCACCAGTCCCATGCTGGTAGCCCTTCCCTAGGTGCCAGAGCAGTATTTACTCCCCACAACGCAAGCGCAACTGCTATCAGCATGTTCTCCCTGCATAGAAAGATGAGACTAGATGGATAAGTAAAGCTTAAAATCACTCATTTTTGTGGTATTCATTTCAGGAGATAACCATAAGCTCCATGTAAATGTGTATCACTACATAAAAGTAAAATCTCTATTAACTTCTTTAGCATCCTTTGGTGAATCAATGCTCCCCCTCCTTTGTCTATCTGTCACCGTGAGGATCATTGGTGCATGGTCCGAAGATGTCCAACCAAGATGCAAACTGACAGATCCAAGTCACAGATGTGGTCACTAGCGTAGAAGCAATCTATCCAAGATAGATTCACTCCTCCCAATCTGTGGTACGAGCAAGAGAAGGCCAACCTGTCTGGGGCCCTCGCAGAGCCAGAGTGCTGCCAAACATCTAAAACCCTCAAAGTCATACATAGCCTCTCCCAAGCTGCCAACATAGCTCCATTCATAGTAGCATGGCTACCTCCAATCCTCTCAGAGGGATTTTTGAGCAAGTTGAAGTCACCCCCAATGCACCATTGCTCTGCATGTGGCAGAGACTCTACAATGTGAGACCAAAACTCTGCACATGCACTTGCTACATTGGGCGCATAGATGTTCAGGAAGCCCAAAAGACAGCCCTGAACCTGCATAGTAATCCACTGAGCCATGCCAGGCACAATAATACCTCTACCCACAATGGCCTATTGCCAAGAGTCCGCAATAGTCATACATACCCTTCCCTGGATACCACCAGGTCCACATACAGCTGACCAAAATGTCTCAAAGCACCCACGCAAAAGTTAACAACATCGTCTAATGCGGCTCTCACAAAGATGACGCTCTTGCACCATAAGAAGGTCAATCTCTCTGCCCACAAGGTAGCGCTGAAGCTCCTAATGTAATCGACCCCTCTAGCGTTGAAACTAGGGCCCACCTAATCCCTGCACATTCCATGAGACAGTCCTCATGGGGAACAAGAGAAAATTCATGCTCGAGCAGAAGCTAACTGTGCTGTCTTTGAGGCAGGCTTGGATGGGGAGTAATCTGCATTCGAGCGTCCTCAAGATAGGCGTGACTGCAAAGACTATCTAGCCCAAGCCCAAAAAGAGTGTGCCGAGCGTAGGGCAACCTCCTCTTTCCAAGAGTCCTCATGTATGCATATATAGCATACTAGGCTTTGCGTGTCAGCAAAGAAGTGTATCACCATGTCACGTGACACACTCAACCCCATGTGTCCGTGGACAAGCTACAGCATGACTAGGGTTCAGTTCAGTCAAGTCAGTCTAGAATAGGAAGTGATCTAGCACTTTTGTGAGTCTGTTCGTAGACCGTGCATGACCAGTCGCTTAGATTAGATGCATAACCTCCGGTTGCACACAACATGATCATAAGTATTCGCATCAGAATCCATCAGGGGAATTTTCCAGTGCATTAAACCTATTTTTCCTATTTTTGACATTTTTCACTTATTTATTAAGTGACTTTTGTTGGGAACTAGGTAGGGCAATTTTGCTAATATAATATATAAGTAAACCAAAGCTAGCACTTTCTGGAAAATGAGGCAACAGGAGCATTGGCCAATTAGCCTTGGAGAACCTCAGCCATTAGCGTTTGCTGTTGTCCATTAGCGTTTTCTGACAACAGCAAGCAATTTCAACTAGCACCATGGCGATTACAGCAGCCAGCAAGTAGCGTTTTTGCATCAGTTATTTCAGCCCGCAAAGGACACGACAGCATCGTTTTACATGCAGCAGTCCAGCGTTTTTCCAGCAGGGTGTTTTCAGCCAGCGATAGGGCAGCAGATCAGCCTATTGGCAGTGACAAAACAGCCAGCAATCTAGCGTTTTGGAACCAGAACAGGGCAGCGTTTTTGCAGAGGCTGTCCAGCGTTTTCAAGCCACACAAAACAGTGGTTACAGCCATAGAAATTCAGCAAGCAGTTACAGATTCAAAGCACTCAGTTTTCAGCCTTAGCATCGTCCTCGTCGTCCACTCCGTCAACATCGACACAGCCATTAGACTTGCATCAGCATCATTGTATCAGATTGTGCAATCAATAGTAGACCACTCTCGCCATCGAGAGTGGGGCCCTTGGAGGAGGGTTTTGACAACATCTCTGGTGTCGTATTCTCTTCTCTCTCTCTCTCTCTCTCTCTCTCTCTCTCAGTCTCATGCACCTTCATGCACAGTGTCTATTCACTTTGTTTGTACCCATTGCACTCTCTCACTAAAGGAACGGAAGGCTCTCCCTTCCGTAAGTAAAAGGAACCCTTGAGCACAGTTCGGAGCACTCATCTTGAGCAAAGTTCAACATTCATTCCGCTGCACCTTACATTGGTATTAAAGCTTTGGTAGTGTTCTGTATCACTCAAGGAAAGAACCACAAGAACCACAAGGTTTTTTTTGCTTGTTTTGCTTGCTGAGGTCGCACGAACCCAAGTTCGCTTGGGCGTGGCGATTCCTAATCGTGTTTTTGAAGAGTGACAGGAAACCCAAGAAAGAAGGGCTTGTCTAGCCTCCCCTTGTGCCTCTTTTCACTCATTGAGAGCGAACCGTGCACTTAGCGGCCGGCCAATCGACGTGAGGTGGGAAAAAGCAACCTTGGTGTGAGCACAAGGCCGCCAAGGGGTGCGCCCGCGGAAAAGAGCAGAACTCGGGTGAAGAGAAGATCCTTCTCAAACACAGATTGCAAGCAAAAGAAGAACCTCAAGAACCTCAAGAACTTCAAGAACCCAAGACCCACAAGAACCCAAGTTCCTCGTGAACTTAAGAACCAAAGATCACAATGTATGGTCATCACCCGAGGCGGAATGGATACTTCGCATGGAGATGATGGGCATGAAAGTAGTGAAGAAGAATTTCCTCACTATGGAGGTTTTCTTGACCCTCCCCCTTCGCCATCTACGGCAGGGATTGCACCAAATCCTATGGAGGTTTTGGTCAAGTCGATGATGGACATGATGGCACAACAACAAGAAGCGAATCGCGTTGCGATGGCACAACAAGAAGTGACTCGCATTAGTGCGATGCTCGAAAAGAAAGAAAAGCACGGAAGCTGAAGCAAGACGAGCGGCCTTGGAGGCCAATCGTGAGGTTCAGAGGGACCTCCGCACGCAAGAATTGGTTCGACAGGTTCTTGCCTCGAAGTCCGAGCCAACCAAAGATGTTGGTAGTTCATCAAGTGGCGCAAGCCGAGATTCGGACTTCAACAACCCAATCACAGAGAAGATCCAGTTCAGTAAGTCTGATGGTAAGATGGATGCTACGCTTATACATGCTTGGTTGCATCAATTTAATGCCTATTTTGCGACAACTAAGAAGACAGAAAATAGCAAGGTTTTGACGGCGGCTATGTACCTTGCCGGTGATGCCATCAATTGGTACCACGCATGGCAAGAGGCACAGTTAGCCGCGCACCTAGATGAAGCCGACGAATTCACGCCCCTTTCCTTCAATTGGGCTGATTTCCAAAACAAGCTCAAGGCGCGGTTTATGCCACCTCAGTACCTCGCACGATTGAAGGATGATTGGCGCGGTCTCAAGAAAAATGGTATGCCAGCTATGTCTTTCTCTAATCATGTTTTGCAGCTCGGCACTCAATTACGCAAATCGGATGCGGAGCACAAGGAGGCATTCATTTATGGATTGGACGAGTATATCAAGTACAATGTTGAGGTGCTCAATTCAATCGATCTCAACAAGGCGGTAGCGATTGCTCTCGCACGGGAGATGAAGCACAACAAGGGAAAGCCTAAGGAAAACAGACTTCCACAAGTACCTCTCAGACTTCTCAGAATCCTTAGAACGGTAAGAACGGTAACTCTTCTAACCAATCTTCCAATAGACTCTCAGAAAAGAACTCTTCCAATGAACCTAAGAGTAAGGCTAACACAATTACTAAACCTAAGCTCACTCCATATGAAAAGGTAGTTCAAGGAATTTTAGGAGGATATATCACGTCGGGAAGAGTAAAGCACTTATTCTACGGAAGGTCGTCGTTTTCATTGTCACATTAAGGGTCACATAAAAAGAACATGTCCTAAGCTTGACTCTAATGAATCTACAGCATCCACAGAACCCACTTTCTCTGTCAATGCAATAAATGACAACAGATTGTGCCCCAAGTTTCTCCTGACCCTCCCATTGATGAGTCTCTCATTAAATGTTATGGTCACATGATGAGGCAGCATTTTGTCATATTGTTTGACCCTGGCAGTATGCATGATGTGATCAGTCTCTCTCTTGTTGAGAGAGCCCGCCTTGAAGTTAGTCAGAAATCTTCTCTCGAGGTTTTTGGCTTCGCTCCCAATATGGATTCTCTCATCACAAAATAGTGCCTTGATGTGTTGTTTACAGTTCGACAAGCTGTTTTCCGTAGAAAATTTTTAGTCTCTTCTCTCTCAGCATGTGATATGATTTTGGGCATTCGATGGTTTCGTGAGCATAACCCTCTCATTGATTGGGCGGAAAATACGTTCGCCAAAAGTGACTCTCCCATTGTCATTCGTGGAGAGCAAGTTGTTCATTGCTAGGTGCAGCGGAATGATTGTTTGCGCTTTGCTCAAGATGAGTGCTCCGAACTGTGCTCAAGGTTCCTTTTAGTTCTTATGGAAGGAAGAGCCTTCCGTTCTTAGTGGAAAGTGCTATGATCACGAACAAAGTGAATGGACAATGTGTGTGCAAGTGTATGAAACTGAGAGATAGAGATAGAAGAGAGATACGACACCAAAGACGTTGTAAAACCCTCCTCCGAAGGCCCCACTCTCGTCGGCGAGAGTGGTCTACTTATGATTGCACAAAGTGGTACAATGTGGATGCACTGGACTGATGCAACTTGGGACTATGCCTATGACGACGACGGTGATGACGACAACGACTTAGGACTGAAATCTGTGGTCTTCTATCTGCTGAATTTCGGGACTGTTTCGGTGGCTGAAAATGATTGTTTTGGCTGAGTTTGGTGGGCTGAAAATGGGGGGTCTTCTGCAACCAACTAGGGATGAACTGTCTGCTGCTAAGGCTCGCTGAAAACGCTGTGTATCTGCTGCAGTTTGGGCTGAAAACCAAATACGCTGGACTGTGGGCTGAGCGTTAGTAAAAACGCTGGCAGATGGGGAAGCTTGTTTGGGATTAGGAAACTCTAGGGCTGCCTGCTGATGGCGATGATGCAAGGGATGCAAATCGCTAGGGATCTGGAGTTGTTGATGACGCGGGAACTGCTAGAACAGAAAACGCTAGGTGCTTGAGGGTGTTGGCGGTGAGGGCAATGGAAAACGCCATGGTTCTTGCTGGTCTTGCTGAGAAGGTGCCTGTTGAGTATGAAAGTGCTAACTTGGGTTTGCTTATATATTAACTTAGCAAAATTGCCCTACCTACTTTTGTTAAAAAGTCACTTCAAAATATGAAGTGAAAATACCAAAATAGGGAAAATAGGCTAAATGCATTGGAAAATTCCCCTGACTGAATCTGATGGATTCTGAAGGGAATACTGATGATCATGCTGTGTGCAACCGGAGGGTATGCATCTACACTAAGTGATTGGGTATGCACGGTCTATGAATAGACTCACAAAAGTGCCAGATCACTTCTAATCTAGACTTGACTGGACTGACTGAACCCTGATCATGTTGTAGCTTGTCCACGGACACAGGGTTGGATGTGTCACTTGACATTCCCTCCTTTTCAAAGTGAGGTACTGGTACCGAACTGTATGGCGTCGAGGGAGATCGCCAATAACATCCGGAATCCTGGAAGGGACTCTTCGCCGGCCCACTCTGATGTGTGGGTCGTGCGGTACTTGAACTTCATAAAGGTCTGCAACACTTGCTTCTTTGGGCCGCGCCGAAAGCGACGTAAAGTCTTCTGTGGATCCTTCGATTCTTCGACTTCGTCTAGAGTCGTGGTTCTTTCTTCTTCAAGAATCTCCATGGCTAAAAATTCCTGAAACCACTTCCAACACAAAACCATTAACATACCTATTCCATCTAAAGTGACTGGAAAAAATCTTGTCTTCCTCAAAGACTGTGCATGCAATGTGGATGAACAAAGAAGCGGAGTGCTAAACCATTCACCGCATACACGCAAACAATGAGATCGAATCTTTCTCTTATGATCTAGAGCAATCAATTGTGGAAATTCACAACGGAAATGCCTATGCTTGGTGCTCACACTTTCATGTGCTCGTTCTACAAATGTGTCATGCCAAGGAAGAGACATGGAATGTGACTTCCTTACACACATACTTTTCAGCTTTTTATGGAAAATCCGCATACATTCGTGCACATCCATGAGAGAAATGTGCTCAACATACAATATGTCATGCCTAGGAAAAGGGATCACATAACAATGCTAACTAAAATACAGAAAACGATCACGAATGAAACATTTAAACAATGCGTGCATATCAATCATGCGAACACATAATACTTCCTGTGGGAGTTCAATGGACCTAGGCTCGAAAGCCAAGATCGGTTCTTCCTGAATGATCGAATCATGCTGTGGGGGTTCTTTGTACCTCGACTCGAAAGCCAAGATCGATTCTTCGTGATTGATCGAATCTACAACGAGGTTAGCTTCGCTAGAAAAAACATCAACTAACACATCATCCTTGTGAACAATCACATCATCTTCATGCAACTCATCATGCTTGTGAGAAATCACATCTTGATTATGCAATTCATCATGCTTGTGAGAAATCACATCTTGATCATGCAAATCATCATGCTTGTCATACAAATCATCATGCTTATCATCATGCAAATCATTGTCATTCAATTCAGCATGCTTGCCAGTCAAATCATCATGCTTCTCACAATCATACAAATCCTATGTGTCATGCTTTGGAGAAGAAGAGACTGAGAGAGTCTCTTTTCCCCAAATCTCTTGCATCTGTGCCTGAACTTGAGAACAGAGTCGCCAGAACTCTTTGTTTTGTCGGTCGCTTTGTTCTTGTGTTGCTTTTCTTTCTGCTTTGTCTTCTGCGTGTCTACGATCTATTTCTGATTTTCTTTCTGCGTGTCTGCGTTCCATTTCTGCTTTTCTTTCTTTGCATTCACGATCAAATTCTGTCATTCTTTCTGCATTTCTTGCTTCGCGTTGTAACTTCCTTTCCATAAACATCTGGTCCAAAGCCTCCATAGGAGTTAGTGCAATCCTTGACGTAGATGTGTAAGGGGGAGGGTCGGAAAAACCTCCTGGTGGGGAAAATTCTTCTTCGCCTCTCTCATGCTCATCACCTCCAAGCGAAATATCCATTCCGCTTCGAGTGATGACCATTCTGAAGTCGTGGGTTCTTGTGGTCTGGGGTTCTTAAGTTCACGAGGAACTTTGGTTCGTGGGAGTCTTGGTTCGTAAGTCCACGAGGAACTTGGGTTCTTGGGGGTCTTGGTGCTTGAGGTTCTTGAGGTTTTCTTTCGCTTGCAAACCGTGTTTGAGAAGGATCTTCTCTTCACCTGAGTTCTACTCCTTTCTGCGGGGCGCATCCCTTGGCGACCTTGCGCTCACACCAAGGTTGCTTTTTCCCACCTCACGTCGATTGGCCGGCCGCTAAACGCACAGTCCGCTCTCAATGAGTGAAAAGAGGCACAAGGGAGGCTGGACAAGCCCTTCTTTCTTGGGATTCCTGTCACTCTTCAAAAAACACGATTAGGAATCGACATGTCCAAGCGAACTTGGGTTCGTGCGACTTCAACAAGCAAAAGAAAATTATGTGGTTTTTGTGGTTCTTTCCTTGAGTGATATAGAACACTGCCAAAGCCCTGATACCAATGTTAGGTGCAGCGGAATGATTGTTTGCGCTTTGCTCAAGATGAGTGCTCCGAACTATGCTCAAGGTTCCTTTTAGTTCTTATGGAAGCGAGAGCCTTCCGTTCTTAGTGGAAAGTGCTATGATCACGAACAAAGTGAATGGACAATGTGCGTGCAAGTGTATGAGACTGAGAGATAGAGAGAGAAGAGAGATACGACACCAGAGACATAAAACCCTCCTTCGAAGGCCCCACTCTCGTCGGTGAGAGTGGTCTACTTATGATTGCATGCACTGGACTGATGCAACTTGGGACTATGCCGATGACGACGACGGTGATGATGACGACTACTTAGGGCTGAAATCTGTGGTCTTCTATCTACTGAATTTTGGGACTGTTTGGGTGGCTGAAAATGACTGTTTTGGCTGCGTTTTATGGGCTGAAAATGGGGGATCTTCTGCAATCAACTAGGGATGAACTGTTTGCTGCTAAGGCTTGCTGAAAACGCTGTGTATCTGCTGCAGTTTGGGCTGAAAACCAAAAACGCTGGATTTTGGGATGAGCGTTAGTAAAAACGCTGGCAAATGGGGAATCTTGGCTGAGATTAGGAAACGCTAGGGCTGCCTGCTGATGGCGATGATGCAAGGGATGCAAATCGCTGGCGATCTGGAGTTGCTGATGACGCGGGAACTGCTAGAACAGAAAACGCTAGGTGCTTGAGGGTGTTGGCGGTGACGGCAATGAAAAACGCCAAGGTTCTTACTGGGTCTTGCTGAGAAGGTGCCTGTTGGCCAGAAAGTGCTAACTTGGGTTTACTTATATATTAACTTAGCAAAATTGCCCTACCTACTTTTGTTAAAAAGTCACTTAAAAATAAGAAGTGAAAATACCAAAAATAGGGAAAATAGGCTAAATGCAATGGAAAATTCCCAGACTGAATTTGATGGATTTTGAAGGGAATACTGATGATCATGCTATGTGCAACCAGAGGATATGCATCTACACTAAGTGACTGGGCATGCACGGTCTACGAATAGACTCACAAAAGTGCCAGATCACTTCTAATCTAGACTTGACTGGACTGACTAAACCCTGATCATGTTGTAGCTTGTCCACGGACACATAGGGTTGGATGTGTCACATGACATTCATTCTCCCTCTCTCATTTCTAATGCGCAGGCGAAGATTGAAAGGATTCAGGAGAATGAGACTCTCTCAATCTCTTCTTCTCCAAAGCATGATACACAGGAATTACATGACTATGATAAGTATGATGAATTTCATGATAATTACAAGCATGATGATTTGGATGCCAATGACAAGCATGATGATCACGATGTGATTTCTCACGAGCATGATGATTTGTATGATCAAGACGTGATTCTTCACAAGGATAATGATTTAGTTGATGCTTTTTCTAGCAAACCTAACCTGGTTGCAGATTCGATCAATCACGAAGAATCGATCTTGGCTTTTGAATCAAGGTCCACAGCACCCCCCCCAGGCAGATCCGATCACACAGGAAGAACCGATCTTGGCTCTCGAGCCTAGGTCCAAAGAACCCTTACAGGAAGTACTATGTGTTTGAATGATTAGTCAGCACGCATTGTTCGAGTGTTTCATTCGTGATCGTTTCCTGTATTTTAGTCAGGGTCCTTATGTGATCCCTTTTCTTAGGCATGACATCTTGTACGTTGAGCACATTTCACTCATGAATGAGCACGGTTGTATGCGGATTATTCATAAAAAGCTAAAAAGTATGCATTCAAGGAAGTCACATTCCATGTCTCTTCCTTGGCATGACACAGTCGTAGAAAGAGCACAAGCAAGTATGAGCAGCAAGCATGGGCATTTCCATTGTAAATTGCCACAGTTAATTGATTTAGAACAGCAAGACAAGAGTCAATCTCATTATTTGTGTGTGTGTGGTGAACGGTTTGGCACTCCATCTATTTGTTCATCTACATTGCATGCACAGTCTTTTAGGAAGACAAGATTTTTTCAGTCACTTTACATGGAATAGGTATATTCATGTTTTTGTGTTGGAAGTGGTTTCAGGAATTTTTAGCCATAACGATTCTTGAAGAAGGAAGAAGCATGACTCTAGACGAAGTTGAAGCATTGAAGGATCCACAGATGACTTTGTGTCGCTTTCAACGCGGCCCAAAGAAGCAAGCGTTGCAAATCTTTATGAAATTCAAGTACTGCGCGACCCACACATCAGAGTGGGCCGACGAAGAGTCCTTTTTAGGATTCCGAATGCTATTGGCGATCTCCCTAGACGCCATACAGTTCGGTACCAGTACCTCACTTTCAAAAGGAGGGGATGTCACGTGACACATCCAACCCTATGTGTCCGTGGACAAGCTATAGCATTACCAGGGTTCAGTTCAATCAAGTCAGTATAGAATAGGAAGTGATTTGGCACTTTTGTGAATCTGTTCGCAGACCGTACATGACCAGTCACTTAGATTAGATGTATAACCTCCAATTGCACACAGCATAATCATAAGTATTCCCATCAGAATCCTTCAGGGGAATTTTCCAGTGCATTTTTCCTATTTTTGACATTTTTCACTTATTTATTAAGTGACTTTGGTTGGAAACTAGGTAGGGCAATTTTGCTAAAATAATATATAAGCAAACCAAAGCTAGCACTTTGTAGCAGATAAGGCAACAGGAGCATTGCTCTACAAGCCAGCTCTCAACAAGAACAAGAACCTCTCTCAAGCAAGACTCCCCCCTTGGTGGCGTTTTCCCTCACCTCAACCATCAGCATTTTTAGCCTTGGAGAACCTTAGCCATTGCGTTTTATGACAACAACAGCAGGCGATTTCAACCAGCACCATGGCGATTACAACAGCCAGCAAGTAGCATTTTCGCGTCAATTATTTCAGCCCGCAAAGGACAGGACAGCACCGTTTTACATGCAGCAGTCCATCGTTTTTTCAGCAGGGTGTTTTCAGCCAGCAACAATATGGCAGCAGCGCAGCCTATCTGCAGTAATAAAACAGCCAGCAGTCTAGAGTTCTGGAAGCAGTCTAGCGTTTTCGAACCAGAATAGGGCAGCGCTTTTGTAGAGGCTGTCCAAAATTTTCAAGCCACACGAAACAGCGGTTTCAGCCATAGAAATTCAGCAAGCAGTTGCAGATTCAAAGCACTCAGTTTTTAGCCTTAGCATCGTCCTCGTCGTCCACTCCGTCGGCATCGACACAGCCATTAGACTTGCATCAACATCGTTGTATCAGATTGTACAATCAATAGTAGAACACTCTCGCCATCGAGAGTGGGGCCCTTGGAGGAGGGTTTGACAACATCTGTGATGTCGTATTCTCTTCTCTCTCTCTCTCTCAGTCTCATGCACCTTCACACACAATGTCCATTCACTTTGTTTGTACCCATTGCACTCTGTCACTAAAGGAACGGAAGGCTCTCCCTTCCATAAGTAAAAGGAGCCCTTGAGGTCAGTTCGGAGCACTCATCTTGAGCAAAGTTCAACATTCATTCCGCTGCACCTTACACACAATGTGTCTACATCGTGCCGAGTTTGGAGGTGTCAAGGAGAACTTGGCCAACAGTCACAAAGTCTGTACCAGGCTTGTAACCCCCAGGTCTCCCATGTGGTGAGAGAACTCGAAAGCTTATGCCTGCAGTCACTCCATCACTGAGTCCAGAGTCCACTCAGACTGGTCCCTGCCACATAAGGGAAAAGAGAAGCTAACCGCTGAATCCACAGTCTCTATCCATGTAGCTGCAAGGAACCGCACATGAACTCTAAAACAAGCTGCCTCAAAGCCTAGTGAAGGGTCACCGAGAAACCGCATGAGTTGCAGGCAAAGAAATCCCACCTATGACGAATGTCGAAACTCGTCAGTCCACAAGGAACTACTGCAAAGCGAGATGTCTGCACCAGAACGGGGGTACGCAAGAAGGGTTGTCCATCTCGCCAAGCGACTCGTGGCAAAAGCATTGCCAAGAGATCTCCTAGCAGCCAAGGAAGGTTCTACCCCTTGGGTCAGTTGTGGGGTAGGAATGGGAGGAGATGTGGAAGCAGGGGGGCTAGTGGGAGATGGAGGATTGGAGAGGCAGAAGGAGAGGGGCGAGGCGGGGAGAGGGGAGGAGGCTGGGGGAAGGCGCGGAGGAGAATTGGGGGAGGAGGGACTGTCAAAGGTGAGGCTGAGGTGAAGGTGGAGCTGGGACCTCCTCCTGCTGAAGAGGGTCGAAACGGTTCCCTGTGGAAACCCACTGCTGCTGGCTTGGAGCTTGGCGACCACGCAGAGGACCAGGCTGATGTGGTGGCCCTTTTCAACGTCGACTACGAAGCTGCTGTCAGCCCTGCTCTTCCTGAGCCCCAGGCTTGGAGGGTGAGACTGCCTAAGTAATGTAATTCCTATGACTTTGTCTGCTGTTGGAGACCAGTCCTAGGAGGCTGGGGCTGAGCCTAAGGTGAAGGTCGAGGCCTCTTCCCTATACAAGCCTTCGCAAGATCATCCATCTAACTACAAATGAAACAATGATTCGGTAGGCCCGAATACTCCACGCTCTGACAGAGCCAACCACCACTCACAAGAGGTAGTAGAATGACCTTCAGGAGAGTGTGGGTGTCCCGAACTAGAACACGTACTATGGGAATGAAAGCGGCCTTGGCAGCTACAGAGGTTGCCGAGGTGTCTCAAGAACACTCCAATCTCTGAGACTTTCCTGGATAGGAGTGGAAGGTATTCCCTCCTCAGGCCGGGGAAGCAAATTGAGATGGAAGGGTCTGCCTCCTCGACAATAATGTCACTAGCTGGGTCGAAACCATGGTGTCACTGTCGAAAATCAGCTCGAACTGCTCGGATGGCAGGGGCTTATCGCAACAACCTTGGACGCCATCTCGGGAGTCTCAAACTCTATCTAGAGCAGATAGTAATAGCCACATCCGAGAAGCTGAACGTCGAGGGTCTTGTCCACCTCTGCTAAATGGGGGGCCTAGAGGAGATTACGCATCTATCCTCTGCTAGGGTGGGTGCCAGTGATCTTGCAGATGACGGAGGTCGCCTGGAGGAGCTCCACCTCTGCTGCGAGGTTCGCTTCCTCTGTCAGTGAAAGAGCAAGTCGAATGGTGGGCTCTGCAGGGTCGGACGAGGGGGCTTCTTGAGAGTCCCTCTAGGATGGAGCAGGAGCCTCCGTCTATGTTAGTTGTTGTGAAAGAGGGGGGAGGGGGGGCGAGTGAAGACAACCCTTTGAGAAGCTCCGATGGGTAATGTCAAAGAAACATCATTGTCAAGGCGAAGCAGAGTGAGGCCTGGCGAGTGTGTCGAGACCGTTGTCGATAGGCTATAAAAAGCCCACCACAACAGAGGCAGTGCGGGTGGGCAATGAAGTGAAATGGGGGGCAAGGGGCGGCAGCGGTAGAGTGCGGGCAGGAAACAGGGGACAGTGGGCACTTGTTGGGCGGGAGAGTAGATTGCAGGTGTTGGGCGGGGGGGGGGATTAAGTGCAGGGCACAACATGCTGGGGCGAGCAAGATGATTGTGTGCACGAGGTGGGGCTGGAGGCTATGCGAGGGCAGAGTATGCAACGATGGCGAGGAGGGGTGAGGGCAGCAATAGCGAGCGCCTTCATTTACAAATTTGGATATTTTGGGACACCTCACCACATCCCTTCTTTTATACGCAGTATCGGGGATCTCCCCAAAGATGATAAGCTCGCCTAGCTTTGGCGTCTTCTCGATCGCTTCCCTCACAAGGAGACATCTTGTTGATATGCACAGATGACATCTTGGTTTCAGCTACATGGTTTTAGTATGGACTGACTACTCCCCTTCCTGTACTTGTCGGATGTACCCTCCTTATTCCTCACACCAAGATTACCCGCCTCACCAAATAGGATTTGATTCAACTAGATACTATGAGGACATGGACGGAGCCAACACAAGAGCTTGGAATCAAGATGGCTTTCTATAGAGAGCATCTTCTCTGGGTCTCATCGGAATGGATTTATGATCAGGCCTTTAAAAATGGACACTCATTTATCCCATGGGATACAATATGCTATTGGTCAATGCGCACATCATCGGATTAACTAGAGATTGAGACTGGTAAATTTAGGAGAGTACCAGCACAGGCCAGGATTTGCCGGTTGTGTCATGTAGAGCTAGAGACAAGAGTTACATCATATGTCATTGTCCATTATACTATGAGATACGAGGTCGCTTTCAATATTTATTGAGAGAGGCCTTTGGACCACTAGCTAGAGTCATGTGATATCACGATCAGAGATGGCTCGGGTTGTTTTAGCGTGAGCTGCATAGACATAAGGAGAGTTGCCTCAAAAGCTTTGATTTTACCTTTAATTGTATATTGTGTGAGCAAGCATATGTAGATAATGATGTGTGTGTGGGTGGAGAGAGAGAGAGAGAGAGAGAGAGAGAGAGAGAGAGAGAGAGAGAGAGAGAGAGAGAGAGAGAAATATGTAGACAATGAATTAGTAGGTCTGCATTAATATATATACACACATCATTGTCTCTATATGCTCGTGTGCAAGTATGTGTGTGTGTGTGTGTTTGCGCATGTTCGCGTTGATAATGATATGTTGATGTGTATGCGAGTAAGAGTATAATGATATATGGAAATAAATATACATTCATAAAGAAAAACATAGATATGTCCATGGAAGCTGACCTAATTACTACCCATTCTATTATTCTCATCTTCATCAAGCGAATAAGGGATCACAATGTTGCACTGGGCTCTACCCATACATTGTCTTCCCCTCTCCCTCTCTCCCGCTCTTCCCATAGACGCAACATAGAATGTACATATATGAAGAGAAAACTATGAAAGAAGGGGGGGAGAAGCACATACCAGCTAGCCTCATGATCAATTTGCTCAAATTTGATGCCCTTGGTCTGAATTTGATACTTGCGTGAGAAGTAGGGGAGGCGCGACATTGTGCCCCACATTTGAAATAGAAGGTACCTCACAGCCACAAGAAGAAGCATATGGAAGCATATATTCTGTGCAAAGGAGCACCCCTCTATCACCCCTGTGTGCCATGCTCTCACTGCCAGGGGTATATACAGCAAGTACTGACCCAACGTCCAACAAAAAAAAAGAAACATGTTAGTTTCCTACGACGTCAAAACTCTCTTCTTCTTCTTCTTATTTTCTCTCTCTCTCTCTCTCTCTCTCTCTCTCTCTCTCTCAGAGGAATGTGCATTGTATGTGTGCGATAGAGAGAGCTAGGAAGGAGCTCAGAAATGTGAATGTGCGTGCAGCATGCGCACGCGAGTTTCTGAGAATGAAAGAGAAAGAGAGGGGCTGTTTATCATCGTGCATGTGTGTGTGTGTGGGTGTGTGTGTGTGTGTGTGTCTGAGAGAGAGAGAGAGAGAGAGAGAGAGAGGGAGAGGGAGACCTTTGAGAAAAAAGAACCGAACGCACAAACCTTGAAGTTTCCCCAGTTCTGCCATGGGAAGTTGTACAGGAGTCCTGGAGCAGAAGCTGCCATAGTTGCAGGACGGCGGGAGTGTGTACCGCGTGTGTGTGTGTGTGTGTGTGTGTGTGTGTGAGAGAGAGAGAGAGAGAGAGAGAGAGAGAGGGTGCAGGTATGAACACTATTGAGCTGCAGGTGGAGGATGCAGTAGTGGTGCAGCACCTGGCGTCGGAGCAGGTAGCTAGCGGAGCGTGCATGAGCATTATTATAAGAAGCTGGTAGAGCAGTCGCGGGGCCCTCATCTTAACACTAGTTTGTTTGGTACCAATATTAACATTACACTTCAGTGTCTTTTTTTTTCATGAATTTAAATAAAACTATACATGAAATCGAAATCTAGAAAACATCTCATGAAATGCTTTTGCAAACTTTTTAAAAAAAACTATTTAAAACTTGGCTTCAACTAGGTTTACTAGATTACGTCCACCACTCGTGACTCACCCACACCCTCATCTCAAGAAATACTTTTGCAAACTTATAAAATGTTATCAAGAGTATTCATAATAATTACAATCCATCACTTTTGTAGTACATAACCTCAATAGGAGCTCCACTAGTGAAAAACACTTACGCAAAACAGCACTTAATGTTACTAATACCCGCACTTAATTTTAAGAAAAACAAGTGAAAAGGTCATGATAGCTTTCTAAAAAATAAAAAATTGTTAAAGTCATTAAGGTTGAGTTTAACTAGAATCAGTGTTTGAGAAAGGATTGCCTCAGCTTAGCTTTTAGTCGGTTAAAAATCAAGACTATAAGCCGATTGCAAACCATGGTAAAGGGAAGAAAAACGATAAAATATGTGAGAATATAGTTTAAAAATCTTGCAAATTTATGCTAGTATTATCGATTCGTTTCTTTGTGTTGAGGAGGAAATTCGGCCAATGATCGCTTAATAAAAGAGACTTTCTCAAATATTGATTAAAATTAATTTATAGAATGCAAGAAAATTTAAGACATGTTTTAAGAAAAACAAGTGAAAGGGTCATGGTGGCTTTCTAAAAAATAAAAAATTGTTAAAGTCATTAAGGTTGAGTTTAACTAGAATCGGTGTTTGAGAAAGGACTGCCTCAGCTTAGCCTTTAGTCGGTTAAAAATCGAGACTAGTCGGTTGCAAACCATGGTAAAGCTAGGGAAGAAAAACGATAAAATATGTGAGAATATAGTTTAAAAATCTTGCAAATTTATGCTAGTATTATCGATTAGTTTCTTTGTGTTGAGGAGGAAATTCGGCCAACGGTCGCTTAATAAAAGAGACTTTCTCAAATATTGATTAAAATTAATTTATAGAATGCAAGAAAATTTAAGACATGTGAAGTTGTGAAATGAAATGTCAAATAAAAAGAACTCATCAATGTGTGTGTGTGTGTATAAAATTTACTAGAATTACTAGTACGTGACCCGCACGTTACCACGGCTAATTAGAAGCCAAACTTAAGTATGTGACACTCTCCTTCCTCATCTTTCCCCAAGGTGGCAACATGTGCAAACATTCTCTATGCATCGATAAGGTAGTGTCAAATATATTCTTGGATGCTTCATTATTAACTAAGATCATCCTCCAAAGCTACAATAAGGCATCTATAATAACTAACTATCAATAGTGACATCTCATATACATAGAAAAATGGAGGAGATGATATATAAACCCTCTGAGAAGACAATCAAATGAAAATCCACCCATATCAATGTGTTCATCCTCATGTAACCTTTTTGAAACATAAAGCAATTGTTGACTCTTTAAGTTGCTATATTGTTCCATTGACTTGGTTATTCTTTGATGTTCATTGGTTGGCAAATGCCTTCGAGGTGATACATTCTTTTGCTCACAACATAGCTTAAATTTTCTAGAATCTTTAGATGGGATGTATAACCTTGGTGTACCTGGTGTATAATTTATGAGGATTTGCAGACTTGCATATCACATAATATTTCAATCATAATTTTCAAGATTTTGTTGTTCAATTAGCCAAGAAAGCTGATGCATGAGTTCATCTCTCTCTCTCTCTCTCTCTCTCTCTCTCTCTCTCTCTCTATAAAATGGGATCTTCACATGCAACATTGTTCATTACAAAGGAATATGCAAAACTATATAAAGTTCCATTTAGAATTTTCTCTGACAATGCTTTGAAGTAATTGGCCCTAAAGATGCCTGCTTACCTAACTCTTTGACGTTCACCTGTGTGTTGTGCTAGGTACTTGACATATTTGATGCACCATGTGTGTGTGAATTGTAGGGGGGTTTGTTAATGGCATGGATAGGCTCTCTGCCCTTATTTATCTATCTATCATTGTTTGAAAAAGAAAAGAGACATTCTTTCTCTCTTAATCACTTTGTATTAATAAAAATAAAAGAGTGTTTGAAACAGAAAAGAGAGATTCTTTTCCTCTTAATCACTTTGTATTAATAAAAATAGAAGGAAGATAGCAACTCAGAGTAGGAAGAAGATGGAGAAGGAGAAGACACAGAGCTTGCGTACGAGATTTCTGTAGTCTATCTCTCTGTATTAGAATAATAGAGTATTTTACAAACTCAGAGCTACAAAGCTTATATGAGACCCTGTGAGATAAGGTGAGTCTGACTCCAGGACAGTCTTCAGAGAAGTCTAAAGGTGATTCCGACAAGTCCAAGAAGAAAGGTAAATGTCACTACTGCAAGAAACCTGGTCACTACATTAGTGAGTGTAAAAAGCGAATTGCTAAAGAAAAGAAGAAAGAGTCAAGTTTGGTTGTTTCAGCTTCTGGTGATTCTTCTACAGCTAAAGAAGAGTTTGCAAACTTTGTGCAGGATTCTTATGCTTTTTTAGTATATTCAGATTTTTCTGCTTACAGTGTTGACGAGACACAAATGATTTGGTACTTTGATAGTGGTGCATCCAGGCATATTAATTCAAGGAAGGATTTTTTTTGTTCATTGGATGCAGCTCCAGCAGGAAAGAAGGTGACATGTGCAAATAATGCTTCTTATCCAATCAAAGGCGTTGGTAAGATTTTGATTACCATTTCAGATGGTTCAGATTTATGCTTGCCAGATGTTTTATATGTTCCAGGGATCAAGAAGAATTTGTTGTCTGTATCCTCTCTTGCAAAAAATGGTCTTCGGGTCATTTTTGAGGATGACAGATGTGTTGTACGAGATCGAGAGAATGGTTATTCTCTTATCACTACAGGTACGCTGGAAAATGGACTATTTGTGCTAGATCGTTATGAAAAGCAGATTCAGGTGTGTATTGCAGAAACAAAGACTCAGGCCATGCAGGATGCTGAGTTGTGGCATGCTAGATTTGGGCATGTTAGTTATGGCAGTTTGATGACTTTACAACATCATAATATGGTGCATGATTTGTCTTTATTGGAGATGCCACCAAGACATGTATGTGAAGGTTGCATTCTTGGAAAGATACACAGATTTGCATTTTCGCAGGATGGTTCAGTTAGAGGGACACGAAAGTTGCAGCTTGTACACAGTGATGTATGGGGTCCTATGAGGATGCCATCTATAGGAAACAGCCTTTATTTTGTGACCTTCATTGATGACTTTTCCAGGTTTTGTTTGGTGTATCCACTCAAAGCAAAGTCAGATGTGTTTGCAGTTTTTCAACATTATGTCGCCATGGTTGAAAAGGAAATAGGTTGCAAAGTACAGACTCTTCGTACCGATCGAGGAGGTGAATACATGTCAGGTGCATTTAAGGATTTTTTGGGAAAGAAAGGCATTAAACACCAATGCACTATGGCATACACACCACAACAGAATAGTGTTGCAGAAAGGAAGAACAGGTCTTTAATGGAGACGGCTAGATGTATGCTCAAGGCTAAGAGTTTGCCTCATAAGCTATGGATGGAGGCAGTTGCTTGTGCAACACATGTTTTGAACAGGTGTCCTACTCGTGCCTTGAAGACCATTACTCCATATGAAGCTTGGTATGACAGAAAACCTTCAGTCAGTTATCTTCGTGTTTTTGGTTGTCTTGATTATGCTCACATCCCTCAGCAGTTACGTGGGAAGCTTGATGATAAGGCAATCAAATGTATATTTGTGGGGTACAGTAGTGGAAGTAAAGGTTATAGACTTTACAATCCTGGTACAAACAAGATTTTTGAAAGTCGTGATGTAATTTTTGCAGAAACTACTGCTCAACCTATGGTTGCTTTTGATGTACCTCATATGCAGACACATGATGTATTTGAAGGTTTGCTTCCTTCTTTTGTGGAGAATCAAGAATCACAACAGGTTGATAATCTTGATCAATCTTTTGATCAGCATGTGACACCTCATGATGTAGAGGAAATTGTGCGTGAAGAGCAAGAAGTTCTCAGGGAAGAAAGAAACTTGCCTAAATGGGTTCAAAAAACTTTGCAGGATAGCAAGTTGGATGCACCGTTGCCACGAAAAACACGTGCTGGTACTACTTTTGGCAGAGAGCAAGTAGATTTGGCTTGCTTTAGCACTCTTTGTGATGCAGATGAGCCTAATTCATTTGAATAAGCTTTAGAGTGTGTTCAGTGGAAAGATGCTATGCAGCAAGAAATTGATTCTATTCATAAGAATCATACATGGGATCTAGTGGACTTGCCTACAGGTAAAAAGCCTATTGGTACAAAGTGGATTTTTAAGGTAAAAAGGAAACAAGATGGTACTGTTGACAGGTACAAAGCAAGGCTTGTGGCAAAAGGCTATGCACAACAGAAAGGCGTAGATTATGATGAAACCTTTGCTCCTACTTCTCGTGCGTCCACAGTTAGATCACTAGTTGCAATTGCTGCTCATCATGGTTGGAAAGTGCATCAGTTGGATATCAAAACTGCTTTTTTGAATGGTGATTTGCAGGAAGAAGTTTATGTAAGTCAACCAAGTGGTTTTGTTGTAAAAGGTATGTAGATTGAGTAAAGCTTTGTATGGTCTAAAACAGGCTCCAAGAGCATGGTATGAGAAGATACATACTTATTTGATTGGCCAGGGATTTCAAAATAGTCCAACAGAAAGTACTTTGTATGTCAAAAAGAGAGATGGAGTTCTCATTATGCTAACACTTTATGTGGATGATATGCTTCTTACAGGCAATATTGCAGATGAAATTGAAGCGTTTAAAGATGCTTTGAGAAAAACCTTTGAGATGTCTGATCTTGGTTTGCTACATTATTACTTGGGTATTCAGTTTGTGCAATCAGAGGATGGCATATACATATTGCAGGCAAAATATTTGCATAAAATTTTGGAAAAGTTTGGTATGCAAAATTGTAAACCAATCTCTACACCCATAGAAACTGGATTAAAGTTGAGCATGCACGATGCTGGAGAACCTTTTGATGTACATACTTATGCAGCAGCGGTTGGTTGCTTGATATATGTGGCAGGCAACACTCGTCCAGACATTCAATTTGGGGTTTCACAAGCAAGCAGATTTATGCACAGCCCAGGTATGCATCATTGGCAGGCTGTGAAGCGCATACTTCGTTATCTTTCAGGTACCCCTAATCTTTCCATGCTCTTTCCAAGGGGGGATATGTATGGAAAGCACAGTTCTATGCAGCTTCTTGGTTACAGCAATTCAGATTGGGCTGGTGATTTTGACACACGACATTCCACAAGTGGGAATTGTTTTTTCTTGGGAAATGCATGTATATCTTGGCTAAGCAAGAAGCAACCCACAGTGGCTACATCAACTTGTGAAGCTGAGTACAGGGAAGCTTTCACGGCAACAGTTGATTGTGTATGGATACGCTGGTTATTGGCAGATCTTTGTGAGTGTCAACAAGCACCCACTACCATTTTCACTGACAGTCAGAGTGCTATGGCAGTTGCAAGGAATCCAGTATTTCATGCAAGAACAAAGCACATAGAGGTTCACTACCACTATGTTAGGGAAAGGCTACATGCAGGGGAGATCACACTAACTTACTGTCCTACACAGGATAACATTGCAGATCTATTTACGAAGGCGTTATCACGAGAAAAGTTTGAAGCTTTCCGAAAAGCTTTGGGCTTACTCTCATACACATGATGATTTGCTACCTTGTACGGATTCACACTATCACTACAAGGGGGATTTGTAGACATGTAGTAGTGTTAGTGTGTATACGCGCTTCACCAAGGGCACTTTTCTCCCACTGGGTTTTTCCCCTTGGACATCTGGTGTGAACACCTTATCTCTTAGGGTCTCATATAAGCTTTGTAGCTCCGAGTTTGTAAAATACTCTATTATTCTAATACAGAGAGATAGACTACAGAGATCTCGTACGCAAGCTCTGTGTCTTCTCCTTCTCCATCTTCTTCCTACTCTGAGTTGCTATCTTCCTTCTGTTTCCTGTTTCATCATCTTCAACAATTGGTATCAGAGCAAGGTGATTTCCAGAGCCTCTGCTTGCGCTTTCGCGTTCGCGCGCGCAATCGCAGTTTTCGAAAAATTTGCTCGTGGGAGCATCCTCGACGTTCCGGGAGTATTCTGAGTAGGTGACAAGTGACCTGTGTTTTACCCCCCTTTTGAAGCCGTTCGAGCCCTCAGAATTTTGTTCTGAGCAGCGTAGTAGAAGTTACTTTTCGGAGGCGTTTAGATAAAGAGGGTGTGTTTTTTGACAGATTTTCTTAAGGTAAACAGTTCTTTTGGGAAGCACCTTGTCTTAGCTTTGTGTTGAGATTTTGTGTAGAGTTTTGCTTACATTGGAGAGGAGATTTGTGAATATCTTGGAGGTTCTTTTGCTCTCTTGTGTACATCCACAGTATGGCTCAATCTACGGAGAAAGATATTTTTGGTGCGTTTACATCCGAAG
Source organism: Adiantum capillus-veneris (assembly GCF_014529385.1). Taxonomy (NCBI): domain Eukaryota; kingdom Viridiplantae; phylum Streptophyta; class Polypodiopsida; order Polypodiales; family Pteridaceae; genus Adiantum; species Adiantum capillus-veneris. The sequence continues at coordinate 73,485,301 of NC_140934.1, read as the reverse complement.
ACAAATTGGATGGTACCAACTATTCTCTTTGGTCTTTTATGGACAAAAGTGTTTTGGTTGGTAAAGGATTGTGGGATTATGTATCTGGAGATGAAGTTTGTCCATGTAACATTGCACCTGCCACGCCTAGTCATGGTGCAGCTGTTGGTGTAGGACCCTCACAAGTCACTGCAGAGCAAAAGAGATGGGATACTAAAGATGCACAAGCTATGGCTGTGATTGCCTTAACCATAAAGAGGACAATCACACCACATATCAGATCTTGCAGAACTTCTGAGGATGCTTGGAACACTCTGCAAGCTATGTTTGGAGGAAGAAACGCTGCTAGAATAGAGTTTTTGAAGAAACAACTTGACAAAATACAGATGGACGAAGGTGACGATATCGTCGAGCATCTTACAAAAATCAGGGATCTTAAAGAGCAATTGCTTAGCATTGATGAAGTGATTCCAGAGAAGGACTTGGTTTCCAAAACACTCAATTCACTACCACCATCTTATTTGACTTTTCAGACTTCTTTGACTCTGTCTTTGCGAGCTAATCCTGAGCCTCTTCGTTTTGAAGAGTTAGTGGCTTTGCTATTGCAGGAGGATCAATCACATAAGAACAAGTCTTTACAGGTGGATGGTATGGATCATGCTCTTGTTGTACAGAATAAAAACAAGGGTAAAGAGAGTCTCCAAATCTGGTGTGAAAGGACACCTTATCTCTTAGGGTCTCATATAAGCTTTGTAGCTCTGAGTTTGTAAAATACTCTATTATTCTAATACAGAGAGATAGACTATAGAGATCTCGTACGTAAGCTCTGTGTCTTCTCCTTCTCCATCTTCTTCCTACTCTGAGTTGCTATCTTCCTTCTCTTTCGTGTTTCATCATCTTCAACAACTAAAAGAGTATTTCCATGATTATTTTGTAATTGAAGCTTACACACAATGCAACCTCAAGTCATTACGACACTAAAACTTTAGTTTGTCATATCAACATAGGCTACCAAAATGCTCACAACTCTCCCCATTGCTACACTAGCCCACTCACGTACTTTTCCAAGATTAATTATGATATCATCTAAACCCTTTCAAGATTCGATATTTGAGGATCCAAAAAACCGCGAGGTTAACCACATGTAAAAGATTACACAGAGCTTGGTCTACAGAGTAGCTAGGTGATCGAACTTGAGATTGAGAGTGAGGTAAAGCAAACATCAATGATTTTCAACCATCCAACATTCTCATTGACTCTCCAGACTCTCTTTCCCTCTCTCTAATTAAGTGTGTGTGTGTGTGTGTGTGTGAGAGAGAGAGAGAGAGAGAGAGAGAGAGAGAGAGAGAGAGAGAGAGAGAGAGAGAGAGAGATAATAAAGTACAAACTTATAGACCTTGTGTGATGAGAGATAGTGTTGGAACTTGGTGGGTGAAACCAAACCTAATCAAATTTCACAAAATTTAAAGCGAAATGTGCTCATAAGAAGGAAAATGGAGCGGTATCATCACCATCTTATTGTCCCAACACACTATAATGAAGTAGGAGACCCATGTCTTTGGAGTATACATTTTCATACCAAGAAATCATTCTTTAAAAGTGATATCCAACACTTCATCATCATGACCATACACTTACTAATGCTTTGATAATGAATGATGATATGAGAGAGTGACATTGAATCATGATAACGTTAATCATACTATGGTGATGGGTGAAGACTTCAAACACCAAATTGAATAGTGAAGTTGTAATAATTTATAACAGTCCAAATTACTATATGGCCATCAATTGCTAAAGCATGTTAATCTTTGAGAGATGATCTAATGATCTCACCTTCAAATTCTTGAGCCTATATTATCATCTGCACTTTGCACCTAAACAACGATCCAATTTAGCTCCCACTCCCTTTGATATGAAACATGGTATTGGGACATTTGGGAAGTGTTCTCCATTATTGCGCATACACTATACCCCTTTCAAGTTTAGTAGGTTTAGCTTCTTACCCAACTTGAGTGGTCGGATTTTATCATATTCAAACGTGATTTCCTCACATTTGTAGCCTCCTAGCTACTTCATGGATGCTCAATTGTCACCCTCATCTCCATAATCCTCAAGCATCGAGAGCCATTAGTCAACCTAGAATAAAGAGTTTGATTTGGTCCCCATAGGTCATATTATCACCTTTGATGACAATATTACTCTCTTTCTCTGATTTTGTGTGTGTGTGTGTGTGTGTGTTTGTGTGTATGTGTGTGTGTGTGTGTGTGTGTGTGTGTGTGGGAGATAGGACTAGTAACCTTATATATTTATATACATATATCACTTTATATGGCTATATGGGAGCATGCTCTGTGTGTGTGTGTGTGTGTGTGTGTGTGTGACACACACACACACACTCACACACACACATATGTTTTGGCTCTATGGGAACTCGGAGCAGCCCTCCTTCCCTCATCCCCCCCCACCCTCCCACCCCTCTCTCTCTCTCTCTCTCTCTCTCTCTCTCTCTCTCTCTCTCTATATATATATATATATATATATATATATATATATATATATATATATATATATATATATATATATGTGTGTGTGTGTGTGTGTGTGTGTGTGTGTGTGTGTATGTATGTATGTATATATATGTATATATGTATGTATATATGGTTTCAAGTAACAAAGCTTGAGTTTGACTTGTCAAATTCTCCTCATGGGTGTGTGTGTTTGTGTACATCTCTCTCTCTCTCTCTCTCTCTCTCTCTCACACACACACACACACACACACACACACACACACACATGTATGTATGTATTGAGTGGCATAAAATGGTAACCATCTTTTTGCAACATTTCTCAGCCTACTCAATGTCCTCTTCCTCATATGTGTATATATTTTTCTACGCTATTAAGTTATCTAGAGTAAATTTCCTCTCTTCGTTTAACCTTTGTGGCGACACATACATTGTACTCTTCCCAAGAATGTCACCTTAGTCATATATTTATATTACCACCCTTTTCTTTTTGCTTTGTAAATAAAAGTAAGCATACAATAACCAACTATATACCCCCAAACTTTCTTACCTCTTGTGAATTAGTAGTAGAAAAATAATATATCCATCTTCCACCCCTTATAGATAAATTCCCATGGAAATCAACTCTCCACTTGTCTTTACCAAAGATTATGGTCCCTCTCTACAAGTCTTCTATGCCCCCTACATAGGTGGCCCAATATCTCTTAAGAATATACATATAGTTTCTCTCCTTTCAAAAAGACTCCAATTGTATATTCTTTTCACAAGCAAATAATATTTGGCCCTCCTCTATTTGTTTAAGCATCATAGCCTTTTGAAAAAGCATGATTCCCCTTGGATGCATACAAGCAAAGGGCCCATACAAGAAGACTTTGAAGCAAAAGGTTCCCTAGCCTAGTGTGGACCTTCCAAACCGAATTCCTTGGTGCATGGGCGTGAAGAATAGTCCAAATTCATATCAAACATGTTGAGAAGGTCAATTTTGCCTTTTGAAGCATGTCATTCCGAGCTACAGGTAAAAAGTTATGGTCAAAATAGTGTAAATCTGTCAGATTCGCAGCAAAAGGGAACTGTAAATCAAGTAAATCAAGAGAGTGAGATCTTATTTTTCCCCTACTCATCTTCTAGAAGAGCAATGAGTGTTCAAGGTCACTTGCATGTGATGGGACCAACCTAAAGATGCTTTCTAAATGCCAAGACAGACAAGTTGAGATACCCCGCAGGAGCCACCCGTAGGGCCTCATGGTGGGGCCCACCTACATTATGCACCCCTATGGAGCCTTCACGGTCTAAAATGATATTTTTGGTGAATAAATAGTCCCTTTTATGTCCAATATTCAATGAGTGGTCAAAGGAAACTTAATTAGGTCTAATCACTTACTCTAATTAAGTGTAGCATAATCCCACTCCTACACAACTATAAATAGCCCCCCTTGGAGAGACTCAAGGACACACACACACCTATATTTTCAACTTCATGTTGTTTCTTGATCAATAGTAGAGAAAACCCCAACTCTCCCTCTTTCACATCCTCCCTCCTAACCTTCCTCTTTGGAGGAAGTGCAACTCTATTCTCCACTCTTTCCATTCTACAATCTCTTACTCCATCAACCCAATAAATCATTTGTAGCACCTCAATAACTTGTAAATACATCATGATCTCTCTCATGGTTATGTTAATGATCATGAAATCATCTTCAAAACTTTCAAGTGTCGCAATTCGTGATGGTTAGCAAGCGTCGGTTCTCCCCTTAAAAGGTGTGCGAGAAATCAAGTAAGTGTTCTATTCTCAATTTACCATTGGTTTGTTTCTCCACACTTATTCAATTGGTCTAAAGAAATTTCTCACTCCAACTCTCTTTTGCTTCATTACATATGCATGTGGCTACCTCTCATGGTGATTTTATTTGTGTCACGGCATTGCATAGATGGAGATGAGCTCTCTATGTAAAGTGTGTTAGTTTGATGTAAGTGATTCTCTTGTGTGTTTGAGAGGCAAGTCTTGTGAGCATGATTTTTTTGATGAGTGCTTGAGAGAGGAAGAGTTTGGATGTATTATGGGTATTCTTATGGGGAGAAGGTGAATGCTATTCCACAAATTGCATATTTCATTTTGATGCACGGCATTGGGTTGCATAATCGTTGATGGTGTTCAAGTGTCCAAAGTGTATATAGAGTAAGGGGGTTTTCAAAGTGTGTTGCTTGAGTGGGTGAGTGCAAGTGTCATTTTGATTGGTTTCCTTCTCCACTCCCAAAAGAAGGTGGTGTCCCAAGTAGTGTGCGTACCTCTTTACGAACATTTTGTGAGGGTAGGCCCATTGGTTTGGGTTTAGAGGCCCCATTTCAAAAAGCTCTCCCTCATAAAGTGGTGCCCCCACTAAGGAACATATTTCCAAGTTACCTTCAAATTCTTTAGTGATGAACAATGGAGTTCCCATCTATCCATTTCATTTTGCACAACACATTAGAGTAAATGTTCACATAGATAGAAAAGTCTTTTTCCAGCAACGCATTGTTTTTATGTTTGGTGCAGAAAGACTTAGAGAAATACTGGCATCACCCAATCCAATTATACTTCCAATCATCAATTATGAGACTTCTTTTGATGTTCACGTTTTCATTTTGTTTTAAAGGCAGGAACAAGGAGTGGTGAAGGGGTGCTCAAGGGCCATATGAAGGAACGAGGTCTTCAAACCAACAACGAGGAGTAGCACATGAATCACGATCAAAATAATGAACCTTTTAGGCCTATTGCTCGGCAATCCATTCATATAATCATTGCAACTAAGTTTAGGTTTCAGTCTATCATAAGGAGGATATTTGGATCCATCGCCTCAATGAAATCAATGCTTTAATTAATCCATTCATTCTACCTATGATAAAGTACGAATTAACAATGGATGTGTACATCTTCATTTTAATGTAATTAGATTTATAGTGTCAGTAATCTTGTGCGGCCTGTAAGAGAAAAGTTTCTTTAAAAAAAGAGATTTTAAAAAGTCTAAAAAAAATGTCAAGTTCTTTTCCCACGTTCTATGCAAGAAGTGGGGAAGATGCGCAAGAGTTTCTTGACAACTTGGAGATGGCACATCTCATATCCGGGAGAGATGAAGAGGAAGTAAAGCTACGAGCCTTCCCGTTGGTTCTAAAAGCAGAAGCTAAAGCATGGTATGAGGCCTTGCAACCCCAAATCAAGTCCAATTGGGAGAGACTGCGAGCAAGCTTCCTCTCCAAGTTCGGGCAAGGTGATACTTCTGAAGGACTATGGAAATGTCTTATTGGGCATAAGCAGGTATCACTTGAAGACTATCCCTCTTATGAAGCAACCTTTGTCAATCTATGGGGTAGGTGGGAGGCTACATTAGAAAATTCTGGTGGTGCACCTAACTTTCTAAAAAAAGAGAGATTCATGGTTGGCTTGTATCCACTTTTAAAGGCTAAAGTAGAGCTAAAATTCCCATCCACCTTCGAAGAAGCACGTGAGGTAGCCATCATCAAGTTTAGAAAACTACACTTCCAAGCACATAGAGCAAGGGGTTTGAATGAAGTGAGTGAGAGGGAGTCTTCACAAACCATGGAAGCACCAATTAGGGCCCCTCTTGCACAATCTTCACAAATAGGAGATAACTCTCAACAAGAGGTTTTACAAAGGCTAACTCAACAGCTTGAGAACCTCACTCTGAATCTAGTACAAGGCCTACCTCAACAACGACAACCAAGAGAAGGGAATCGCAATCAACGAAGACAAGCTCAAGAGTTGCGATGTTGGAATTGCAATGAAATGGGCCATGTCATGTACAATTGTCCACATCCAAGGCGACTTCCGGGAGACATATATCCCCCTAGACCGCCTCCTCTCACTGTGCAACAAGAACAGCTCAAGGCCCACAAATCCTTCGACGACCACCACCACCAGCAAATATACCTCCCGTCCCACATGAGGAGGAAGAAAGAGGAGTCAACATCATCAAGCTAGAAGAGGTAATAGAAGAGCATACTCTAAACTTTGATGTTATGCCGGCAGAAAAACGCACAAGAGCACATGATAAGGATGAAGACATGAGAAGTGAAGGAACAAATTCAGCCAGAAGGGACAAGAAGAAGAAGTCAAAGATGGAAGAAGCTGAAAGTAGCAGGAAGAAAAGATCAAGGCAAAGGGAAATTGGTATCAAAGACTTCCCATTGGGAAAGGAGCTAGAGCCCTACAACATCTTGGAGGATTTACAAACCCAAAAGCCAAACATTTCATGGCCTCAACTTCTGCACCTATCAGCCAAAGTAAGAAGGCAATGGCCAAAGTTGGTAAGTACAAGAATTCCAAAAAAGAAAGCAAATCTTTCCATTAAGGTTGTGGCCTCAAAGCTACAAAAAGATGTGGAACCCATTGTGGATGCTTACATAAGGGGTAAAAAGGTGTCTAATGTATATGTTGATGGTGGAGCTCAAATGTGTGTGATCACGGAAAAATCAATGAACAAGTTAGGGCTCGAAATTACAAAGTCCTCTAATTGTCAAGCTAGGCTAGCCAACAACTCAAGTGTGAAGTGTTTGGGGATCATTGAAAATGTAAAAGTCTCTGTATGTAACATAGATGCACGAGTGGATATGTATGTCATGCCAGCTAAGGGGGAGGGCTATCCCATCATCCTAGGGAGGCCTTGGCTCATTGCTGTGAATGCAGATCAAAAATGAGGAAGTGGTCGTTTGATTCTTAAGAAGGGTCAACCGGTGGTGTATGATTGGCGAGAAGGAAAGCAACTAGATATCAACTATGAAACCACGGCAGATGAAGAGAGCGAGGAGGAGAGTCCCTACTCAAGTGATGAGGAAGCATCAACCAGTGCATCAACCAGTGAAGAGGAGTCTTCTTTGGAGGTAATGGGAATTGTATTCAACGCCAACACTCAAGATGTTCCAGTAGAAGAAAAGCCAACAGACAATCACACACGAGGGGATGAAAGATGCCACCACCTTGAAGAAGGATTTGAGAAGATGCTTGCAAAAGATCTTACTTGTGAGGAGAAGAGGTCCTACATCAATATGTTAAGGAGGTATCCCAATTTGTTTATCACTGACTACTCACAAATAAGAGGTGTAGATGTAATAGAGCATCGAATTGAATTGAAACCAGGGACCAAACCCGTGGCTCAAAAGTTAAGGCGACTAGGATCTGTGCAACAAAAGGCTCTCCTACAGGAAGTGAATCGACTCTTGAAGGCTGGCTTCATCTATCCAATATCCAACTCCGAATGGGTATCACCTATTGTAGTCACTCCCAAGAAGAATGGTAAGTGGAGGGTCTGCGTGGATTACAAACCCCTCAATGCTGCGACAAAGAGGGACCACTTCCCTCTCCCTTTCCAAGATGAAATTTTGAATGAAGTAGCAGGTCACGAATGCTACACTGTGTGTGATGGGTATTCAGGATATTTTCAAATTAGAATAGCAGAAGAGGACCAACCAAAAAACACCTTCATCACACCTTGGGGATGTTTTGCATTCAGAGTAATGCCTTTTGGGCTCACCAATGCTCCTAGCACCTTCATGAGATTCACAATATTTGTATTTCAGCCATTCTTTGGAAAATCTATAAGAGTCTTTATGGATGATTTCTGTATTTATAGTTGTAGATCACTTCATTGCCAAAAGGTTGAAGAGGGGCTCAAGAGGCTCCATCAATTTGGGGGACAACTCAACCCAGAGAAGTGTCATATCGGTGAATCTCAGGTGGTTTTGCTAGGCCATGTGGTTTCTTCACAAGGAATTCAAGTGGATCCCTCTAAAGTAGAGGTCCTTTTGTCATTATCTCCACCAACAACAACAAAGGAACTAATGACAACCACAAAGTGAGGTACATGTCTCGCTTCATCCATCTCCTAGCAGAAGCCATCGCCCCTTTGCATAGGTTGGCAAGCCAATCTACATTTGAATGGGGGAGGGAACATGCAAAATGTTTTGAGGAATTGAAGGGCATTCTTAGCTCTCTCCCAATCCTAATGCCACCAGATCCAAAGGAGACTTACTATGTCACTCCAAGTGTAGGTTTCGAAGCAATTGGTGTTGTTTTGATGCAAAAAGATACTAAAACATCATACATGAGGCCGATCTATTTTGCAAGCAAGGTGATGACTCCAGCCGAGAAGGGATACACTGAAATGGAGAAAGTGGTCTTTGCAATCTTGTTTGCGGTAAGGAAGTTTCGATCGTATCTTCTCCCTGTGCCATTTGTTTTTCTCACCTTAGAGCACAATCTACCATATGTAGTACAACACATGAGCCTCTCATCTAGAATAGCAAAGTGGGTGCTTGAACTCCAAGAATTTGAATACACTTTCCTTGTAGAAGATAGCACAAGAGCAGGACTTGCAGACATTCTCACCTACAAACTGAAAGAAAGGGAAGGATCACGACCACAAAGAGAGGAAGGCTCAAAACAGTTCAAAGTGACGGAGATTGATAATGCCCATACTTTATGCTTTGACGGAGCCTATCAACGCCAACAAGACAAAGCAGCAGGGGGGATCCTCATCTTAAACCCACAAAAGGAGGTAATGGTTAGAAAAGGTATCACTCTACCCAATGTTCACTCTAACAATGAGGCTGAGTATGATGCTCTAACCCTTGGGTTAGAAGAATGCAAAGAATTAGGCATACAAAGACTTATTATAAAAGGTGATTCTTTGCTAGTGGTCAGGCAAATCCAAGGGACTTGGAGGTGCAAGAATCGTACATTGTTTGAGTGGCTTAGTAGTGTAAGAGCTTTGATGAAGGGTTTTAAAGCAACACAGGTACAACACATTGTGAGAACTCATAACAAGGAAGCAGACTTACTCGCAAATGAAAAGCTTCAAATGGCGGTAGGAGGTGTGAAACTATATGAACCCAAATATCAAGGTCAAGAGGAGCTAAAAGACATTATCTTCTTTCTACAAGCAGGTGAGTGTCCCAAACACTTAGACAAGGTGCAAAGACATAGACTAGTTAAGAAGGCCACACCTTACCAGTTGATCGTGGATGATTTATATCACAAAGGGAAATATTTGGTCTTGAGGAGAGTACCAGGTGTGCAAGAGATAGAGAAAATTATTCTTTCATGTCATGATGATGTCTGTGGTGGTCACTTTTCTCAAGATATTACAAGTAGGAAGATTTTACAAGCAGGGTTTATTTGGCCGAGCTTACATCGTGATGTCCAATATTGGTGTAAAGCATGTAAGCCATGCCAAATTGCTGGGGATAGACGACTAACATATGAGCCTCGAGTCCCAATAATATCTTATGGCCCTTTTGAAAAGTGGGGTGTGGATGCAATAGGTCCCCTACCTCGTACTTCTACAGGGAAGGTTTTCATCATCATGGGTGTTGACTACATGACACGATGGGCGGAAGCAACAAGCACAACCCGAATCACAGCTGAAGAGGTATCAAAGTTTATTTTTGATCATATTTGTAGTAGGTTTGGAACACCCCTAGAAATCTTATCAGATCGAGGCCCGGGTTTTAGGGCTGACCTTCTGAATGATCTCTTGAGGAGGTTAAAAGTGAAACACCTGCATTCCACACCCTTCTATCCTCAATGCAATGGATTGGTGGAAAAAGTGAATGGAATGATATGTAAGATCATTTCTAAACAGGTTGTGGACCGGCCTAATGATTGGGATCGCCATTTGACGGCTGCTCTTTGGGCGTATAGGACATCTTTCAAGGTATCTACCCAATTCACCCCTTTTCATCTAGTTTATGGACAGGAAGCACTTCTACCCATTGAGGTAGAGCTCTCAAGCTTGCGCGTTCTTGCAAGAGTGGCAAAAAAACCAAAGGAGGTTTTACATGAAAGGATCTTAGATCTCCAACGACTTGAGCTAGATAGAGAAGAGTCCATTGATCACTACATCACCAAAGCGACAAGCCAAAGGGATAAAATCAACAAGAAGCTCAAGGGGAAAGGATTGAAGGAAGGTATGTTGGTTCTTTGCTATGATAACCGACTTGATACTCGACTTGACAAAAAGTTTTTGCAAAGATGGGAGGGACCTTTCATGATAAAAACAAAGTTTGGGAATGGTAGTTACAGATTAGCAGATTTATCAGGAAAACTCCACAAGACCAGAGTCAATGGATGGAGATTAAAGCCCTACTTTCAACGTATCAATCCGTTGATAGGCAGTCATCTACCTACATCATCTAAACTCCAAATTGGCATGGCTCCCTTCGGCTTGGCAAATGCTCCACCTATTTTTAAAGCTTTGATGTGCAAAGAAGAACCAGTCTTGGAATCTGAACATACCCAAGGCAACCCTCCCATCTCCGATTTATGGGATTGAGGTAATAAAAAGCAGGTCTAATGGAGTAAAAGAGTGCATGACACTCTTCCTATTGAAAAAAAAAAAAAAAGAAAAGAAAAGTTGACAAAAAAAAGAGAAAGAAAGAAAGAAATTAAAAAAAAAAAAGCAACACCGTCCTCCTAAAGATATGAATATCTTTAGGCTTGGGGGAGGGCTAATATGAGTGGCATAAAATGGTAACCATCTTTTTGCAACATTTCTCAGCCTACTCAATGTCCTCTTCCTCATATGTGTATATATTTTTCTACGCTATTAAGTTATCTAGAGTAAATTTCCTCTCTTCGTTTAACCTTTGTGGCGACACATACATTGTACTCTTCCCAAGAATGTCACCTTAGTCATATATTTATATTACCACCCTTTTCTTTTTGCTTTGTAAATAAAAGTAAGCATACAATAACCAACTATATACCTCCAAACTTTCTTACCTCTTGTGAATTAGTAGTAGAAAAATAATATATCCATCTTTCACCCCTTATAGATAAATTCCCATGGAAATCAACTCTCCACTTGTCTTTACCAAAGATTATGGTCTCTCTCTACAAGTCTTCTATGCCCCCTACATAGGTGGCCCAATATCTCTTAAGAATATACATATAGTTTCTCTCCTTTCAAAAAGACTCCAATTGTATATTCTTTTCACAAGCAAATAATATTGGGCCCTCCTCTATTTGTTTAAGCATCATAGCCTTTTGAAAAAGCATGATTCCCCTTGGATGCATACAAGCAAAGGGCCCATACAAGAAGACTTTGAAGCAAAAGGTTCCCTAGCCTAGTGTGGACCTTCCAAACCCAATTCCTTGGTGCATGGGCGTGAAGAATAGTCCAAATTCATATCAAAGATGTTGAGAAGGTCAATTTTGCCTTTTGAAGCATGTCATTCCGAGCTACAGGTAAAAAGTTATGGTCAAAATAGTGTAAATCTGTCAGATTCGGAGCAAAAGGGAACTGTAAATCAAGTAAATCAAGAGAGTGAGATCTTATTTTTCCCCTACTCATCTTCTAGAAGAGCAATGAGTATTCAAGGTCACTTGCATGTGATGGGACCAACCTAAAGATGCTTTCTAAATGCCAAGACAGACAAGTTGAGATACCCCGCAGGAGCCACCCGTAGGACCTCATGGTGGGGCCCACCTACATTATGCACCCCTATGGAGCCTTCACGGTCTAAAATGATATTTTTGGTGAATAAATAGTCCCTTTTATGTCCAATATTCAATGAGTGGTCAAAGGAAACTTAATTAGGTCTAATCACTTACTCTAATTAAGTGTAGCATAATCCCACTCCTACACAACTATAAATAGCCTCCCTTGGAGAGACTCAAGGACACACACACACACCTATATTTTCAACTTCATGTTGTTTCTTGATCAATAGTAGAGAAAACCCCAACTCTCCCTCTTTCACATCCTCCCTCCTAACCTTCCTCTTTGGAGGAAGTGCAACTCTATTCTCCACTCTTTCCATTCTACAATCTCTTACTCCATCAACCCAATAAATCATTTGTAGCACCTCAATAACTTGTAAATACATCATGATCTCTCTCATGGTTATGTTAATGATCATGAAATCATCTTCAAAACTTTCAAGTGTCGCAATTCGTGATGGTTAGCAAGCGTTGGTTCTCCCCTTAAAAGGTGTGCGAGAAATCAAGTAAGTGTTCTATTCTCAATTTACCATTGGTTTGTTTCTCCACACTTATTCAATTGGTCTAAAGAAATTTCTCACTCCAACTCTCTTTTGCTTCATTATATATGCATGTTGCTACCTCTCATGGTGATTTTATTTGTGTCACGGCATTGCATAGATGGAGATGAGCTCTCTATGCAAAGTGTGTTAGTTTGATGTAAGTGATTCTCTTGTGTGTTTGAGAGGCAAGTCTTGTGAGCATGATTTTTTTGATGAGTGCTTGAGAGAGAAAGAGTTTGGATGTATTATGGGTATTCTTCTGGGGAGAAGGTGAATGCTATTCCACAAATTGCATATTTCAATTTGATGCACGGCATTGGGTTGCATAATCGTTGATGGTGTTCAAGTGTCCAAAGTGTATATAGAGTAAGGGGGTTTTCAAAGTGTGTTGCTTGAGTGGGTGAGTGCAAGTGTCATTTTGATTGGTTTCCTTCTCCACTCCCAAAAGAAGGTGGTGTCCCAAGTAGTGTGCGTACCTCTTTACGAACATTTTGTGAGGGTAGGCCCATTGGTTTGGGTTTAGAGGCCCCATTTCAAAAAGCTCGCCCTCAGTATTTATGTGTGTATGCATAGATATATACGTGTGTGTGTGTATGTGCTATATATATTGTATGTATGTATGTATACTATAGTGAGTGTGTATATGGATGTATGTGTTTTATATATATATGTATGTGTATGTATGTGTGTATATATATATGTGTGTATGTGTATGTGTCTGTCTATGTATGTATAGAAGATGGAAGCAACAATATATATTTATATATATTTCACTCTAGTTGGCTATATAGGAGCATGCTCTCTCTCTCTCTCTCTCTCTCTCTCTCTCTCTCTCAAACACACATGCATACACACACATTTCTTGGCTCTATGGGGTCTTGGAGCAACCCTCCTTCCCTCAATCTCCCCCCTCCCTCTCTCTCTCTCTCTCTCTCTCTCTCTCTCTCTCTCTCTCTCTTTGAGTAACAAATCTTGAGTTTGACTTGTCAGATTGATCTCTAAGACCTCTTGGGTTTTTTTCTACATTAGATTCTTCTCTTGTGTGTGTGTGTGTGTGTGTGTATACACATACATATGTTTCTGTATAATATATATATATATGTATATATATATATATATATATATATACACACACACACACACACACACATACATATATACATACATACATACACACACACATATATATGTAAGGACATGGGTCCTATGGGCAAGGCCACTGGCACAGCCTGACAGTGTGTACGCTAGGGGGAGGCTATAAGATAGCATGGTTGGGTGGAGACTAACACATGCATTACCACCGCCCTTTCACTGGTATCCGAGCTATTTTTGGGAGGAGGCTAAAAGCGACTTGCATGTGCGTGCGATGACCTGCTTCTCCACCACGTTCCGTAGACAGTGACGTCTCCGTTGTGCAGCAAAATGAAGACAAGTGCATTTTTTTGTGCGAGTAGCGTGTGGGACAAACAACGACAACCGCGACTGCCCCATCTACGCCCTCCACAACGGGTGACCAAGGCAAACTCGACCAGCAACTCGACGGCACCGAGGCTTCCATTGGCACCGTTGGCTACGAGCGTAGGAAGGCCCGGTTAACCCTTGCATGACGGAGGGTTGAACCCACCTCATGAGAGTAAGAGGCCAACACTTTACCATCAAGCTATTTGCCCTTGTTCTGTATAACAAGGAAAGACAATCTACTTGTGTTGAAAGGAAAACTAGAAGGAAAGGGAAAGCTTCAAACTTCAAGGAAGTAGCTTTACCCTTCCTTTTTACTTCGTGGAGGAAGACAAGTTTTCCTCCAAAAATTCTTTTTTCCTCAAGGAGGTAGCTTCAAAGTGAAGAAAAGCCTTCACAAAAACGACGAGTTTTTGTGAAGAATCAAAGGTGTTTTTACAAGGAACGACAAGTGAAGCATTCAACTTCCCGCAAGGTGAGGTTCGCATGCAACGCAAATCGCGAAGCATATTAAAACTAGAAGGTCGAGATGTATTTCAAAAGATACGGGGTTTTAATAGGGGTCTTGACAAAGACTATCGTCTTCATGTTAAGACCCAACATCCAAAAACTTTGGAAGAAGCCATTAGTCATGCACAAAGATATGATGATGACCAAGAGAGGAAAGGAAATGTTCCCTACTCTAAGAATACTTTTGCTAAGAGCAATGTGGCTAAGAGCCAATGGCGAGGTAGATCTCCCACACGTTCCAAGAGGAATAAGAGACAATCTACCTCTCCATGCCCAGAAGAGGCTAAGACTCCTAAGCAATCACGAGATACTCCACGTGGGTCTCTCAGTACTGTTAATTTTGAGCGTGCAAAGAAACACAATTTGTGTTTTAGATGTCTTTTGGACCAACATAACAAGAAAGATTGTCCTCTTTTGCAAGGCAAAGAAAAGGCCATGCACACGATGCAACACCTCACATTAGATTCATCTCCTAAACATTGTGTTGTAGAGGTTCTTCATATGGAAGAAAAGCACAAGTGTTGTGTGCCTGCTTCAATGTGGCAGCCCACCTTTGACCCCCATGATTTGATTTGCATGCATGGCACTATTAACGGACAACGTGTTCGTATTTTAGTGGATGATGGTGCAACTCATAACTTCTTGAACTATAAGCTAGTCAAGAAATTGAAGCTTACACAGACTCCCTGCTCTCACAAGTATGTGGTGGAGCAGATGTCTGGGAATGATAAAGAAGTATGGGACACGGTAGTTCAAGGGGTTGAGCTTATTGTTCAAGATCATACGATGACCCTTGACTTATAAGTTATGAACATGGACTGTGCTGATGTAGTCGTAGGACGGGAGTGGCTGCATGGTTTAGGAAACACATTGCACACTAGTTATGAACACAACTCCTTATCCTTTATGGCCAATGGTAAACATGTGCTTTTGCTTGGTGAGAAAAATATACCATCTGCACCTCTTATATGTACAGCCGAGCTTTCTATTTTGCAGAAAGCAAATTTAGTAGATGAAGTCTTTTTGTGTTACTGCTTGTCTCTAAGTCTTGTGAATTCTCAAGAGCAAAGTTCGATGAATTGTAGTAATGGTATGCAAAGTGCAATGAATTCTACTGATAAACAAAGTGTTAACAAATCTAACAAGCAAAGTGCTCTCAATTTTAATTCTATAGAGCAACGTGCAACTGTTGTAAAACAAACATCACAGGAATTACAAGATTCTCCATCCCAGTATAACTCTAGTTTACTTTCTCCTTTTGCATGACAAAAAGCCGACTCACTTACTCACGGAGTACAGTGATATGTTCTCAAGTGATTTACCACCGGGTTTACCCCCTACACGTGATGTGCATCATGGCATAGATGTCTTGCCAGACACTAAACCGGTGGTAAACCACCTTATCGTATGAGTGCTAAAGAAGCCAAGGAGATTGAGAGTTAGTTGGCTGACTACCTCGCTCGTGGTTTCAGTAGACCTAGCACTTCGCCTTGGGCATCACCAATTTTATTGCTAAAAAAGAAAGATGGTACTATGCGCATGTGTGTAGATTATCGCGGATTAAATGCGATAACCATCAAGAACAAGTATCCTCTGCCTCGAGTGGATAAGTTATTTGATCAACTCCACTTGGCAAGATACTATACAAAGATAGATCTTCGTTCAGGATACCACCAAGTACGTATCCTACTGCAAGATATCTCCAAAACTGTCTATAGAACACGGTTCGGGCATTTTGAATTTTTGGTTATGCCTTTCGGTCTAACCAATGCTCCAACTACATTTATGACACTCATGGACAGTGTCTTACATCCCTATCTTGGAAAATTTGTTGTGGTTTTCCTTGATGATATTCTCATTTACAGTAAGACTAAAGATGAACACATAGAACACTTATGATTGTGTTTGAACAGTTAAGAGCTCACGCGTTGTATGCTAAGCAAAGCAAGTGCGATTTCTTTAAAACAGAGATACATTACCTCGGTCATGTGATCTCTTATTTTGGCATCAAGATGGACACCGACAAGGTCGCTGCCATTCTTTGATGGCCACATCCCAACATGGTTGAGGAGCTTCAAATATTTTTAGGCATGGCTGGATTTTATCGACAGTATATCCATGACTATGCCAAAATCATTGTTCCTATGACGGATCAACTTAAAAGAAAAGGTAAGAACTTTTCTTAGAAAGAAGCCCAAGAACGCAGTTTTGAACTACTCAAGGTAGTTATGGCCACTGCTCCCATCCTAGGAATCGTCGACCCACTTAAGCCGTTTGTGGTAGAGACTGATGCTAGTGATAAAGCCATTGGTGTGGTACTTCTCTAGGAGGGAAGACCTATAGCCTTTGAAAGTAAAAAGTTAGATAGAGCTCAAAAAAATTATTATGTCTATGAGAGAGAGCTCTATGCCATAATTCACGCTTTACGAAATTGGAGACACTATTTATATGGTGCCGAGTTTGAAGTAGTTTTTGACCATGAGAGTATCAGATGGTTTACTACTCAAATAGACTTGAAGGGCCGTAAAGCTAGATGGGCAGAAATCCTTCAAGATTATGATTGTAAGCTACGATATCGCAAGGGGTGATATAATGTAGTAGCGGATGCACTAAGTCGGATGCCTCATATTAATTCACTTGCTTTCACGAAACTAAAGAGTGGTATTTCGGAGTCATTACGTGGCAAGTGTGTACAAGATCACTCATATGCTAAAGTGTGGAGTGCAGTTTTAAAAAGGGATCCCTCACACTCACATGTCTCTGAACAGCCAGAACAACATGTCTCTGCATGCGCAGATAGAAACTCCAACACATAGAGCTCCACCCCTACTCAGGAAGAGCTTAAGCGATGGGAGAATTTTTCCATTGATAATGGCTACTTACTCCACAAAGGTAGAGTATGTGTGCCAAAGGACTCAAACACTAGGCGCCAAATCTTATTTGAGTGTCACGATAGTCCAAGTGCTATCCTCCAGGTATCCGTAAGACATATGCCCTTAGTTCGACGGCAATTTTATTGGTCGGGCTTACATCATGATGTTCAAGAGTACGTACTAAACTGCCAACAGTGCCAAGTTAATAAGGTAGAGCGCCTCAAGGTAGGTGGCCTTTTACATCCTTTAGAGAATCCACAAGGTAAGTGGGAGAGTATCTCTATGGATTTTATAGTAGGACTACCTACTACAAATCGTGGCCATGATGCCATTTGGGTAATTGTAGACCGTCTCACAAAGATGGGTCGATTCATTCCCACTAAGACTACGGTTAAGACACCGGAATTAGCACGACTATTTGTAGAGCATATATATAGACTCTATGGTCTTCCAGCTAGTATCATTAGTGACAGAGATCGAAAGTTCGATAATCACTTCTGGAGAGCTGTGTTCCAAAAGTTGGAAACTAAACTTAATCTAAGTACGGCTGATCATCCAGAAATGAATGGTCAAACAGAAAGTGTTAATCAAGTGCTAGAGGATATGCTACGAGCATACGTTAGCAAGAAGCAAACCAATTGGGAAGACTACTTACCTATATTGGAATTTGCTTATAATAGTTCAAAGCATGTGACTACACGGTTTAGTCCGTTTATGCTTTTATATGGATTTCAATCTAGATCACCCGTTATGGTGGGGTTAGCTAAGGAGAAGATACAACAAGCCAAGGATTTTCTCCAAGGCCATTTTGACATGCTTCGAGTGCTCGACAGAATATTAAGCAAGCTCAAGATCGATATAAGAAGTACGCAGATAAGCATCGACGTCTTGCTACTTTCGAAGAAGGAGACAAGGTTTTCCTCAAAGTTTCGGAGCATTCAGAAAGTCTAAAGACGGGAAAAGTTGCTAAACTTTCACCACGCTATTGTGGACCGTTTACCATTCTCAAACGTATAGGTCAAGTGGCCTATAAGTTAGCTCTTCTAGAGCACTCACGAGTTCATCCTGTTTTCCATGTTAGCCATTTACGAAAACAGCTAAGACAGAATGATAATGTCATTGACACAAGTGTGCTGGTTGACCTTATCGAACCGCTAAGCATTGCTCATGAGCTCGAAAAGATTTTGGATTCTCATGAGATTCGCACCAGACATCACGTCAGACGACAGGTGTTGGTAAAATGGCTAGATAGACCTGAAGAAGGTTCTACATGGGAGAATGTCTCCGCACTTAAGAAACGTTTTCCTAGGTTCGTTTTCAAGGACGAAAACGATTCTCCAAGGGGGGGGTAATGTAAGGACATGGGTCCTATGGGCAAGGCCACCGGCACGGCCGGACAGTGTGTACGCTAGGGGGAGGCTATAAGATAGCACGGTTGGGTGGAGACTAGCACACGCATTACCACCGCCCTTTCAATATATATATATATATATATATATATATAGGAATGTATATGCACGTACAAAAAGAAACTTCTCATGTGTGTGTGTGTGTGTGTGAGAGAGAGAGAGAGAGAGAGAGAGAGAGAGAGAGGGAGATTGCTGAGTGTGCTGAGTTGCTATCATCCGCTCTCCCTTTAGCTTACCATGGGAAAATTTTAATCCTTAAAGAGAGGTTTTTCATTTGGTTTTTCCAATTTATCCATGTGGCTAGTTGTACTTAGTTCTCACAGTTCGAGGTTGTTTCTTCAGTGCCCTTAGAATCATCACCATTTGGGCATTCTTAGAGTTGTTTTTGAGTAATACAAATTAGCCTCTTCTCATTGAGAGAGATAGGGAGAGAGAGAGATTTATTAAAGGTAGAACTTATCTTCTTCTTCTTCTTCTTCTTCTCTCTGTGTGTGTGTGTGTGTGTGTGTGTGTGTATCTATCTAGTGTGCGTGTAGTCGATCCATTGTTTCATCCCAAGGAAAATCCCGTTTGTCATCTTTTACCAAAAAATGAGGATATTTTAACGTGAGTTGTTATGAGAATCAACCTCTCTGAGATCTTTTTGTCTCTCTTTCTCTGTCCCCCTATCTTCCTTCCATTGATCAACGCCTTTTTGATCTCTCTCTCTCTCTCTCCCGCCCCCAAAAAAAACCCTTTGAAAAGACAAAGCCAAATTTATCTTTGAAAATTAGATTTTCATTAAACAATAGAATATCCACAACAATTGTCATTTTTCTTGTTATGTACACTTAAGATGGAACATTTACTTTATGTAAAGTGTAAAGTCTTTTGACTTTACATTTTCAAAAGTAGTTTTGTTATGTGTACTTTAATTGGTACAATTAGGCTTTGTATAGTAGAAAGTCTTTGATTTTCATTCCCAAAATTTTCATTTCCTCCAATGTTACTATTCACTTTTGCATTTTAAATCTTCCTACCCTTTACTTTTGCATTTTAAAATAGAGGTTTTATAAGGTTTTCTCTTAAGTGAAGCAGTGAGTGGCCCATGGAGGGTCTCTCCTTCCTTGAAAAATTTAAGGTGTTTTATATATAGTATATACCAAAAACTAAGGATATTTTAACGTGAGCAGTTATGAGAATCAACCTCTCTCTAATATCTTTGTCTCTCTTTCTCTCTCTCCCTATCTTCCTTTCATTGATTAGCGCCTTTCTGAACTCTCTCTCTCTCTCTTTCTCTCTCTCTCTCTCCCCAAAACATGCGCGCATGCACGCGCGCGCACACACACACACACACACACACACACACACACATACACACTTTGTCACAGCAAGCTGACCATAGCTACACACACATACACTCACTTGGTAAAAACTGAGTTGCTACCCAGTGCTGTGCAACTGCTGTTGAAGTTAGTGCTTTTTACCAACTTTTGGGGCTACCCTATGGATACTACCTCCTAATCTATCTCTTAACTTATACTTTGGCCTCTTGAGTATTTTGGGCAGCTTTCGAGTTCATTAATCTGCTTGGTTTCCATCAAACCGCCGCGGCTATCATACTGCATCGCGGCTCGGATCTCCTTGGGGATTGCGTCTGTTGCTGAATCTTACACTCACTCTGTCTCTAAACTAGGAAGGTATCACATTAAGGAGTGCATTAGATGATCCTCCTTGGTGCTTCAAGACCATATATAAAGAGGTGAGGGATCTTCTGCTCCCTCACTTAGACTTTGTTGCTTTTTCTTGAGAAAAAGTGAGAGGAAGGAATAGTGATGTTGATTCATCTCTTGAAAAACATAATGCAGGACACCCGGTGCCTCACAGGTAGGACTGTTTTAAATCTCATGGCTTTGTTAAGTAGATGGAATTGAATCTTTCATATGGTAATTGAACAATAGTCAGATTTGGTTCTTCCATTTAACAGAGCTGGGCTGGTATAACTTATCTTTACAAGTGGGCCTTCTTTCTACATGGTGCTGATTGCATACATTCACTCTAGTTTTTTGGTAGCTACTGTGCTAGAATATGGCATCAAATTTATCATATATAAACTATTTGGATTTGTTTACAATCTGATGGTGAGTATAAAGGCTAAATGCTTGGTGGTGGTGCTGGTTATGCATAGATTTTCTGGTAACTAGAATACTGCCATTTTTTTGATAGTTGTAGTTGTAACTATCATTGGATTTTTGGCTCCTGGGAGACTATTGTGAGTGTACTTCTGCTCACTAGCTCCACATTCCTTCAAAATTACAGGTGGTCTAGAAATCTATTGCTCTATTGAGAATGATGACAGGTTTTTTTACTTTGGCATAGTGAAAGAATATGATTATTTTCTTGTTGGCTTCCAATGTAGAAATCTGTTAAAATTTTGCCCACTAACTGGTAAACTCTACTGCCTGGTTACTGGCCACCAGCTGGTTTTTTGATCTTGGATTTCTGGTATAATCTTGGTTTTTTTCTTAACAAAATCCTACTCTCTTGGGTATGGTTGGGAATAGCTAGATGTGGCTTTGTTGCTGACTTACAATTCTACTTAGATTTCTGGCTTAAAACTGGCCTTCTACATTACATCTAGTAAGGATCTGTACAAATGGGGCTTTCTTTTTGCATAGCACTGATTACTGATACTCACTCTAGGTCTTTGGTTGCTTGGCATAAAAATGACATCTGTTTGTTAAGGGAACTGTAAAATGGTACACTCGTTTTGGCTGCCATTTTCTGGTACAATTGTATCCACATCAGTATAGGATGTTGTTTGGCTTCTTACCTGGTACTTACAGATCCTCTGCTACTTTGTTGGAGTATGACATCGAATACTATTTAAAAATATATATATATGGTGAGTATAAGGGCTGATTACCTGGTGGTAGTGCTGGTTATACATAGTTTTTCTGGCTACTAAAATGCTACCATATTTTGTTAAATCTAGTAACAAAATTACAAAAAATGGAGATCCGGCCCGGTCTAATTGATTTTACACAGACCTTGTTTCTTCAGCTTGATCCTGGGTGTTAGTCGGGTCTAGTTTGACACTATACAGATCTGGTCTGTTAAAATGTTTTTTACAATTGGAGAATGATAGGGCTCTTTTTTACTTTGCTGCCTTAGGTTGTTATGGTAGGTGAAGAATTATGTTATAACTTACAAAAACTTTACCTAATGCTTGGTTAGCTGGCATAGATCTGGTTCTTCACTTTACCTGAAGCTAAAAATTCGATCTTTTTGCTCTGACTTAATGGAACCATCAAGATGCCAGGCTTTGCTCTGGTCCAGGCTTGACAAAATTGTGTTGGGTAAACTTGGAGAGTTAACCCAACTATTACTGATGATTATTTTGTTTTTTATACCTAAGTTTATGATGTTAGATAAACATGCCTATTACTTTTTGGCAGGATTAGTGTTTTACATTACACTCTTCTGGTCTTTACCAAGTCTCAGGATAGGGATTGCTTGGTCAAAGTTAATCCTTTGTATTTCTAGATTTGAAAGGCTTGGCATCAGATTACTTTTTAAGGACGAAATTACTTAACCATGCTTTGCTTGCAAAAGCTTTTTTACAATAATATGGATTAGTCGGCATTTAAAAAAAGAGAAACTAATAGATATATAAGAATCTAATGTGTAACTCTAAAACATGATGGAGACTTTTTAATATGCAGGACAATAGCTAGTCTAAAAATTTTTAAGTTTGACATGGATAACAAATGATAGATTCCTTGAAGCCTGCCATACGTAGCCAAGTCTAACATATATGTTGTCTTGACTATATGGATGCAAGTGAGAATTCTATCTTGGCTTAAAGAGGTTTAGCTTGCTGCAGTCCGACTTTGGAAGCATGTTAATGATGCAATTGGGATAGTTTTTTATACCTTTGTACAAATTCCTTCGGAATGATACTTCATTCTTAATATATTGTACAGTTTTGACTCAAAGACTGAATTATTTATGTACTTATCTTTGCTTTGACATCTTTAGCCAATCGTCTTTTTGAACATCTTGTCCAATTGGTGTGTTATATAGTTTAGCAGCTACACACACATGTAAGGTGATTCACACACAAGAAAATGTACACCTGCTAAATCTGATAGTGGATTGTCCACGAAACTCCTCTCTTTGCCAACTCTCTCTCTCTCTCTCTCTCTCTCTCTCTCTCTCTCTCTCTCTCTCTCCTCCCAGATGACATACTTGAGTTGCATCAAGAGCTACCCCATGGATGGCCGCTTTGTCGTAAGTAGGCAAGTTCTCCTCTCTTCATAAAAATACACTTAATGTTTGATATTTTGTTAATGTCTATGTCATGTGCATGCACATACATACACGTACTCACTATAGTAACCAATAAATTGGGAGAGGAGGGACAACAACACAAGTTTCCAAGCACTTTAAGAAAGGGTTTAGAAGTGTCTCTTTATAGTTATTTTTAAAATTTTGAAAATATACGTGTTTGTTTCCAAAATACACTCGTAGAGGGCTACCCATGCCATTGTGGCACGTTGTGGTAAGTAAAAGTTTGTTATTATAGTACACCTACTGTGTTCTTGGTAGGCTCGGGGAAAAATGTGTAATCTTCAGTACCTCAAGGCTCGGCTTGAGCTTGAGGCCGTTTTGTAATTTCTCGAGATTTAAATACATTCAGGAACAATTGTGAGTTTGGACAGTTTTGTTTTTGAAAATACACTTGCGCAAATTTATAAAAGATATTGGTCTTAAAAAAACCCTTTGAAAAGACAAAGCCAAATTTATCTTTAAAAATTAAAATTTTCATTAAACAATAAAGTATCCACAACAATTGTCATTTTTTTTTGTTATGTGTACTTAAGTTGTAACATTTACTTTATGTAAAGTAGAAATTATTTTGACTTTATATTTTCAAAAGTAGTTTTGTTATGTGTACTTAAACTGCTGGTACAATTATGGTGTGTAAAGTAGAAAGTCTTTGATTTTCATTCCCAACATTCTTTTCATTTACTCCAATGTTACTATTCACTTTTACATTTTAAATCTTTCTACCTTTGACTTTTGCATTTTAGAATAGAGGTTTTTTAAGGTTTTCTCTTAAGTAAAGAGTGAATGACACATGGAGGGTCTCTCTTACTTGAAAAATTTAAGGTGTTTCATATATAGTATAGATGCAATGTGAAGCTTAACTTTAACATTCTAAAACAATACAATAGAATGCAAGAAAAGTAAAGACATGTCCTGATGTTAAATGAAGGGTGAATAAAAAGATCCATGTACTATTTGAAAGCTAAATAACATTTAAGATATGTCTCAATTGTCACTAAAAACATTGAAAGCATGCTAACCCAACACTCCTCTGAGGCTTTTGTGAGGCCCCCAAACCCGTCGACACCAAAAAGCGGGATGGGATCCTTGACAGGTCTCTAGATCTAATAAAATCTGAGTTCGTAAACAAAAAGAATCCAAGAAATTTACCCTTACCATTAATAATGGTTTAGGTTTATAGCCCTAGAAGGAGACCTAGTCCTATCTCGCAACAGAAACGATACAACTTGTTGAATTAATTTAAAAAAAAACTATTCCAGTCCTATAACTTCTATCATTCGGATTAAGGTTTTCTTAGCCAACGCTTTTTCCCCCCCTAACATATGTGAGGGCACACCCACCGCTGGTGGACTCCTCTTCCAAGTGGAGAAGTTTCTAGACGCTTTCAGTGTGCGAGAATGGATAGTTACCTGACTAATCAGGTCAACTCATCCATGATTGACAACCTTACTCAATCCCCATTTACCACCCCGCACTCACACATGTTGCTTTGTTATTTAATTACTACCACATTTTTGTCACAATTAAAATAATGATTTCTTTTATCTTTCATAGTTGAATTTCATTAAAACAGCCCTTGAAAACAGTATTGAAACCATTCTTTTAGCAAATAGACATCTTTAGACTTAAGACAAGGTACTGTCATTCTGGAGTAACTTTGACCAATACTGTCTTGTCTCAAGACCACCTATACAGGGGGTGAAAAAACGGCACCCATTCCTTATTTATAGAAACCGGGGTGGAAAAAGTTATCACCCAAAGTCAGGGCGCCCATACGCCAACCAATTGCCCATACAACCGGGCGGTTCCTTTAGGATAAACTCGATATTCTAAGTAATATCCACAAGCATAGACAAGCACGGGGTAAAGACTTCACGCGCACTTAGGAAACCGACTCATCCATGGCGGAGTCGCTATCATTACTCATTACCTGGAGTAAAATATTCCAAGGAATTAGAGGTGTCTTGAGACAATCTGTCTTAAGGATGATCAAACATTTCTTTCCTAGGTCAATCAGTCGTAGCCCAATCATTTCTTTTCTATTTACAACCATCGCTCATTGATTTCTTGGAAGTCACCTTCCTTTTACGGTCAGTTAATCCTTCCTAATTCTTACGTATGCAATGTTAATTTATAAACGAACTTTAAACTATTTAAAGACTTAAGTGATCAAATGGAAATCCACCTATGAGACTGGTCACCCATTTGCTGCTGTACTGGCGACTGCAGACTTTCCTCTGTAGGCCTATGACTAGGCCAAGCCTCATGGTCATGAGTTGCTCTATTCCTTTTGTGGATTGTATCCTCTTGATCGAAAAGAGGATTTCCTCTAGTTCTTTTTGGAGCCATATTGGCAACCTTTATAAAAGGACTTAATCAATTAGAGAATTAAATGAATAATCTCTTTTATTCCTTTTATCCAAAAATAAGGATTTCTGGAGTAAATAGGTATCTTTATTAAATATTTGGATGAGATATTTCTCTTGTAGCTTCTTGGTACTATTAGTATTCTCGCATAATTATCGCATAATTATTGGAGTTACTTTTATAAATTTCTTCTTTAATTTATGTTCCAAAATACCTTATTTTGGCCTTAGTAAATTATGAGTTACATATCTACTAGTGGGATATATACCCTAGATGGATTTTGATATGTTCTATCTCAAATAATTTTCTAGCTAACTCATAAAATTGATTTATAAAATTTCCTTCTAGATTTATGGTCTAATTTATACAATATTGGGCGATGGTAATTTGTTATACTAATTATTTGGGACTAAGATAATTTTTCTAACTATCAAAAGTTGTTTCTGATCTTTGATAATTATCGGGTAATTATATAAATTCATTTACTAATTTCCTTTTCCCAATTTATATACAAAATCTGTTAATATTAGTTAAGATAATTAGCTAAAATAATTATTTGTGGTTAAAATAATTATTATGATCTTTTTAAGATGTTTTTTATCTTTGATAATTATCTCAAACATTTTTAGTTTAATTTGCTATTTTCCCCTTTTAATTTTTCTTTAAAAATAGTATTTTTCTATTAATATAATTAACTAAACTAATTATTTGTTATCACAAAATTTTTAAACTATATTTTACCTCTAATAATTATCTCAAAACTTTTAAGTTTAATTTGCTATTTTTTTTAAAATTTTTTCTTAAAACTAGTGTGTTTTTCTACTAGGATAATTAGCTGAACCAATTTATGTGGTTAAGATAATTATCACGAGTTCCTTAAGATATATTTTACCTCTGATAATTATCTCAAAGTTTTTTAGTTTAATTTTCTATTTTTTCCTTTGAAGTTTTCATTAAAATTAGTGTTTTTCTATTGAGATAATTAGCTAAACTAGTCATTTGTGGTTAAGATAATTATCACGAGTTCCTTAAGATGTGTTATAGTCTTGATAATTATCTCAAAACTTTTTAGTTTAATTTAATTTATTTTTCCTTTACTTTTCTCTTAAAAACAGTGTAATTCTGCTTAAATAATTACAAAAATTATTCAAAAAATTAAAAGATAATTTTTGTAGCATCTTGACAGTCTAACACAATGTTGATAATTATCTTATCTTAATCTAAGTTTAATTAGTATAATTATCATTAATTTATGGTTAAAATGATTAATTTCAGTCCTAATATAATATAATAATTAATTAGATTAGTACCATAAGCTTAATCTCAATAATTAGCAGAGAATTAAGAATTTGGAGAGAATTTTAGAGTCTAAGTAGGTTTAATCTTCTTAATTATTTGGATTAATTAAGAAAATGTAAATAGATTAGTATAATTATGCTAATTAAAAAGGTTTAGTGCTAATTACCGTGGATTAACCAACTAGAGCTTTGCTCTCCAATGATTTCTGAGCAGAGATCCCTCTAGATGAGAGAGAATTTGTCAGGACTCCGAGTCTAATTTCTTTTGTGAAGAAAGGGGGTCTATTTATAGTTTTTCAGGGCCCTTAAGTTGTTTCTGGCAGGTCCTGGCACTTCAAGCAAGTCCCCAGGTTCCCTCTACTACCACCTACTACTAAAATTAGCTTGGGCAGGTTCATCATAGCCCCACACAGCCCCCCAGATTTCCAAAATTGATTTCTGCTATTTTTTCTGACTTTTAATGATTAACTTTGGAATATCTGCACTTTCTAGATATTTTAGGATAAAACAAATCTTTAGCAGTAATAATTACCGAAACCTTTCAATTTAACTTAGCTAATTAAATTCACAGTGTAACCTTTCAGAGCCCGTAACTTTTTCAAATTTTATCGGAATTCTGTTCTAGAAATTCTAACCATAGTAAAGCCATGGTTACATTCCAAAAATACCAATATTTGCCATAATTGGATCATTCTACAGTGTTTTCTTGACAACCAGGTTAATTTGATCATGCTTTGTACAATTTCTAAGGTTTCAGAAACTGGAAACCTTACAGCTTCTTTTAGAAAGTCGAAAATGAGCATGGTGCATGCAATAAACCATGGTAAGTACTTTTTTGCAATCATGGTAACTACTTACATATATGTTTGATATTTTTTCATTTTTTGCAATCGTCACGTGCAAAAGAAATTCTTTGTGATTGAAATTAAATATAGAAAGTCTATGAATTCAATTGGTGACCACATAAAATATTTAGTTCGTCTATATTTGCAATGTTTTTGATACATATATATGGCGTAACGGGGCCAATTAAAAACCGAGTCCCTGTGTTGGGACCCGTTCGCCCCTTCTAATAATGTAACTTTACTCGAGAGATGACACATTCAGTCACGTGGTGGACTGGTTAAAGCAGAGTGTGATGAAGACGTGGCCATTCAGTTTTGCGTTTGAGCTTCACTGGCTTATTGGTTTTATTTGAATCCCTCAACGTTTTCCTACTCGTAGCCAATTTTTTTACACGAATTTTTTTTCTATATTTGTGTTCTGCGCGCCTTGCGGCTTGCGACATCAATTCTATCCCAAATAGCACTGGCTTTCAGCTCTCGAATACACCTTTCATGTTGAAAATAGTGTAGAGGATTGGCGGTAATCCGTCACCTCTCTTAGGTGGTAGTGTATTGGGTGTTTTACCCTATATTTTATCTACTACTTCATTACTTAAGGTGATACTTTTTCATGGTTATGAAAGCCATTTGGTGATTTATGCTATATCCTAAAAACCACTCATGTTATAATTATCATTTTTTATCTATCAAAGATTATCCTCAAAATAAAGTTAACTTTTAGATTTTTCCATTCATCTCACTTATTTGTATAGAAATACCTCATATGGACACAATTGGAGAATTTATATAAATACTTTCATTAGCTTTTCATAGAATTTTTTTTTGCAAGAAATTACACATTATAATTTTTCTTAAATGAGCTTAAATTACAAGATGCATGTCAAATTGAAACCTTGAAAAATGCTTAGTTGATGGGTGTTGGCCTATGAATACATTATAGACCTTAGGTTTTGCCCCATACATTTTCCTCTCTGTCAGTTAGCGCTTTCAAGATTTGGATTTTATTATAGCAAAAATCTAGTCTCATAACTAAGTTATTAAGCTTGATTTCTTGTTATAATAAGTTTCTCCATACACCTTGAAATCTATGAAAAATATTATTTTGATGAGAAGAAATATTCAATTTATTAAATTTTTGTTAGAATTCCACTAACTTTTTATGATTTTTCCATCTTAAAACTTATCACCATAATCTTGATTTGGTATTAATTAAAAAACAATCAAAATTTAGCTATGTTCTTTACCTCATTACTAACTCAAGGTATGAATATGGCCTCAATATCTTTTTTCTAACTTCACCAGATAATTATGACAAGTTACCAAAAAACAAGACACTTCAGTGTCTTAGAACACTTGAGAGTCCCATTACGGAATCAGTGTTAGAAAATTGTTAGCCTAGGGTGCAAGCGTTGCCTCAACACTATTTGACACAAGATCTTAAATGGAATACAGGCGGTGGAATCAACAGCAGAGAAGCCCGGGCACGTAAACAGAGGCACATGAAGACGTTGGATGTGAACAGGTAAACAAGGACACGAAAAGCAAACAGTGACAGAAAGATAAACAAGGACATGAAAAGTAAACAAGGACATGGGAGTAAACATGGACCAACTTTATAAACTTGTGGATTGACATGGGTTTTAGTAACTCACATGCTAGCTCACTAGGCTCCCATTCTTGAGGTGTTGGGATCGTGTCTTAGATCAATGTCACACATTGACTTTCTTTTGCACCATTCCCTTGCCACAAGATTCGTGCGCTTCAACCCTTGTCGTCGATCCTACCGCCTTGGAGCATTTAATACCCCGTGTAATAGTGCTTAGGCTAGCATTGTTGTAAAATATTTTAAACACTTATTTCCTAGTAATTGCTCTTTTGTCTGGCTACTTTGTTGTAGGCTAGGGTAGAACCTCCGGTTTGACTACCTTTATGGAGACTTCAGGTGCTTTGGGTGGCATAGTGTTTGTAGGTTTGTCTAGAGAAAAACGTAGGTGGCCGGGGAGAAGGACGACCTATAGCTAAATCCTTGGCAAAAGTGGTGCCTCTAACAATAAGCATGGTAGGAATAAAAACTTTCCCTTGTGAAAGTTTTTGATACAGTAGCGGGACAACATGGGGGGTAATCACTACAAGTTTTATATTTTTTTCTCACTTGAGAAAAAGGTCCATACATTTTCTACCCATTTTTCTATTGTCATCTAGAAAAATGCGTAGACGAGTGTACATTTGTTGTTTCTACCAAAAGTAATTTTCTTATGCACAATTTTTATTACTCTTGTGCTTTTTCTTTTTTCTTTCTTTTTTTTCAAAACTCACAATTGTGAGTGATTGTATTAAAAAGTCACCAAGAAAAATACAAATTCGCCTCAAGCTCATAGGTTCTCATCATACTCAAGTTGAAACAAATATGTGGCCATCTAAATACTTAAAGAGCAGTAAAAGTACCATTTCAAATACCTCTACTAATTCACTCTTCTTATCATTTTCTAAGGGATGCTTAGCTACCTACACATAACCTTCCATTAAATATTAGAACATTTCTAATCACCATAATCATCAAACAATGCACCAAAAGTAGTCTCACAAAATCTTGCATGATAGATATAGAATGTTCTTCGAAGGACTTGGTCAAGTCAAATTTTCCATGTACACTATAATAAAAAAATAAAATCTCAAACCTAAAGAAGCATATATTTTTTCTTTCTCATAAACGATTTAAGAAGTTTTCTCTTTTGTTCTCATCGGTGGTGTTTTCCAAATTAAACAACACCCTGCACTAAAAGGTGAGCTACTTGGCACAACAACCATCTGTTAAAGAATACTAATTTGTGTAAGTTATACTACAAAGTGATGTATTTGAATTTCGAAGAACCTTAATGTACCTCTCCCACTTGCTTGTTTGCATCCCCAATGGCTTGGTCATTCACCTTCAAATAAAAAACTTTTGTTAAAAACAAACCTTGCCATAAATGAAGAACATTTTATTGCCCACGTGTTGGTTATACAAACCTGAACAAGTATCTTTGAGTACCATGTATCATCTTTTGTGAAAGAGGAGGTCTATTTCATGTGCAAGGATGATCCATTTACAATATTATTCACATAAAAACCCATAAAGACAAAGTAATCAAGTATTCATGGAGTTAAGTTCAAGAACAAACTAATGAAAAAACCTATAAATACCTGTTTTGAATGCCCAAAATCATATTCAAGAAATAGTGTGTTGGTTCCAAGTAAGTGAAACCCCTATTTGGAGTGTCATTTTCCTTAAGAGCACAAAATTAATACATAAGAAACTCTTCTAAGAACTTATATAAATGCTATGTAATTGACCAACCTCCGATTGAACTTCACAAATAACTTTCTTACCTTCTATAGTTGAGTCGATACTTGATATTTCTTGTGCAAAGATGAGGAAAGACTTGTATCCTTGGAAGGTTGTACCTATAAAGTTAAATTGTCACAAAAAACTAAATAAAAAGTCAAAAGTATAAGGAAAATTCTCACCAGCTCTTCAGAAGTTGGTTTATGGCATATGTTCATTTATACTTAGATACACAATTGGAATTTGTATCACTTGACCCTTAATTCAAAATAGTACACTAATGGTGAATTATAAATCAATCAAAAGATAACCATACTAAGTGATACAACTTAGACTCAATCAATACGTAGAGCTTGCAATGATGATACTTGTACAAGGCTTCTGCGATACTTGTACAAGGCTTATGGGAATATAAAGTCCAATGGCATACTTATTTCCACCACTTAGCTTTGAAAGAACTAAACCTATGCCGACTTGCTTCCTATTTGCATCAAGAGATGGAATAAATTAAAATTGTTGTGGCTTACCTTGAAGAAACAATTCACATCTACATTGGATATTCTCCTTTGCTATGATCTTGGATGATCCCAAGGGATAGTCACCTTCTCTTGTAGTACGCTTTCTTGCCCAAATCCACCCTCATTGCATTCAATTTGTTACCTTCAACGATTTCCCTCAGCATCTCTTGGCAGAGGTTTTTATTTGACATATGGTTTCCTTTAATGGTGTTTTGGAAAGATTGGCCCTGCTTTGAGACTCGTATATAATCTATGTTGATTTAGCTTAAGAAAAAATTGATCACTCTGTCATGTAGTCACCATCTTCTCATTTTTCCTTGTTACGCGAAGGAGATAGTGTCTTTCTTTTTTAATGAATGAACTTATCAGCCGCCTCTCTCAAATTTTTATTGTTGGAAAAGCCTGCATACATGAAATTTTTAGGTGGAAATAAAACAAGTACGTATTCATCCCATCTCCGAATTTTCTCCAAGTTGTGGTTATAGGAATGATGTTCCATAGAGAAACTATCTCGGAGGAATATTTTCTACTCTGTGGTGTTGAGGGATATATGTTTGCAAGGCAAGTCAGGATAGCAACCTACTGCTTGCTATAGGAAAAGAGTGAGAGAAGATGCACAATTCAAAGACACTAGCACAAATGACACCTCAAATACTTAACATTGATTAGGGGAGGTGTTCTCAACCCCTAGCATGGAGTTTAGGCCATGAGCCGACTACATCTAGAGGCAACTAGTGACTAGTGCTACCTCTGAATGGATGATATGAATGAAAGTGTACTCAAGAAAAATAAAATTGTGGAGGGTGAATATATGTGTACATTACATTGCGGAGAGAGAGAGAGAGAGAGAGAGAGAGAGAGAGAGAGAGAGAGAGAGAGAGAGAGAGAGAATAGTGGAGGGTGAAATAGAGTGGACAGAGACACATAAGAATGACAAAGAGAATCTTTAAATACCCCATCTAGATGAAACACGCAACCATGAATTAATGCAATAACAAAATCTAGGCATACCATAACATAAAAACTATAAAATGACTAGTAGAGCACAAGACCCTATAGGGATCGATCGGTCCACCCATCCACTTCCACTCTACTATGGACATGGAGAATTTCACTTCGTTGGGAGCGAGCCAGCACATAACATGGCTGCAAAACTTTGTCATCACATCCATACCCCAAAAACTGTTAGGAAATAAGACGTAGCTAAATAGATAATTGAGTAGATTACTTAATGGAGAGAGACAGATTTATATACACGAGATTATAGAGTAGAGAGAGAGAGAGAGAGTACACACGATATACGTGGTTCACCCAATGTGGGCTACGTCCACGGGAAAGCAGCCACTCAATGGCTTTAGTACTTCAAAACAAGAAGTAGTTTACAAAGGGATTATACCCTTAATGGAGCTCCCGCTTTGCTTCACTCTCACCACCTCACACTCACCTTGTTTCATCAACTTAACACTATGAAATGTGTGTAGAAATGGCCTCCTTTTATAGGCCAAAAGGGCTGCCCTCTCTTATGAGATACAGCCATGTGTAGCCGCCCTTGTGCGAATAAGTCCAAATCAGACCCTCCAATCCGCCCATGTGTGGCCGCCCTTGACAAGACAAGTCCGCTTTTGAATTTGTCCACCGGCCATTGAATTCGGCCACCGGCCACCGGCCATTGACTTCCGACCACCAGCCACCGGCCATTGACTACCGGCCACCGACCAACCGACCACTTTCCGGCCGCCGTCCGGCCATAATATTCTGGCGAAAAGTAATATTCCGGCAAGGGAGAAAAAAAGTCTCGGGGGCCTCTTCCCCCGAGGCCTTTAAAGTTGCCCCTGATTCTTGTCCGTGAAAATTTTGGTTTTCGGTGAGTGATTTCCCTTCACGCACGATGGCTTCTCCTCATAATGGGGGCCTTACAAATGTGCGCTTTTACCACAGAAAATTACAAGGGTAAATCAGGCTCCATACTTAACAATCTCCCACTTGGAGACTGATCTCCAAACCAAACGTGTGACTGCTTTCCATTCTGGCTTCTTATCCTTGAATGCCGATTGAAGATGAGCAAAAGCTCAACTTCTCCTTGTTGACCACCATTGTAAACATGTCTGCAGGATTTTCACTTGTATGCACCTTTCCTAGCTTTAGTTGTCCCTCTTCCAAAAGAGTGCGTATGAAGTGATATCTCACCTCAATGTGCTTTGTCCTTGAATGAAAGGCTGAGTTCTTCGCAAGATGGATAGCGCTTTGGTTATCACTGTACAAGACACAATTGTCTTGTTTGAATCCAAGCTCTTCTAAGAATCTGTGAAACCACAGAATTTCTTTGCTTGCCTCCGTCATTGCTACATACTCTGCTTCCGTGGTAGAAAGTGAAACCACTTTCTACAGCTTTGAAGCCCAGCTTACTGCTGTGCCTCCAACCGTGAACACATAGCCAGTAGTGCTCCTTCGAGTATCTTTGTCACCTGCCATATCTGCATCAGCATACCCTTCTAGAAAAATATCAGTTCCTCCAAAATACAAAGCATTTGTTGTTGTCCCTTTTAGATACCTTAGTATTCACTTCACAGCTTGCCAATGCTCTTTACCTGGGTTGTCCATGAACCTACTCACAACTCTCACTGCATGTGCAATGTCTGGCCTTGTCCAGACCATAGCATACATTAGAGAACCTACCGCTGCAGCATATGGAACTTTAGACATATAGGCTATCTCCTCTTGTGTCTTTGGACACATATCCTTTGTTAGTTTAAAATGACCAGCCAAAGGTGTAGAAACTGGTTTTGCATTTTTCATTGCAAACCTTTCTAGTACCTTCTTGATGTAATCTTCTTGAGATAGCTTTATTGTCTTCTTCGTCCTGTCCCTTGATATCTTCATACCAAGTATCCTCTTTGCAACACCTAAATCTTTCATTGAAAAAGATTTGGACAGCTCCTCTTTTAGGTCTTTGATGTCCTGCATGTTAGTACTTGCAATCAGCATGTCATCAACATACAACATTAGGATGATGAATTTCCCATCTCCCAAATTCTTCGTGTAGACGCAGTGATCCAAGTTGCATCTTGTGAATCCATGATCCAACATCCATCGATCAAACTTCAAGTACCATTGTCTTGATGCTTGCTTTAAACCATACAAGCTCTTCTTTAATCTGCAAACCATTTTCTCCTTACCTTTTACTTCATACCCCTTTGGTTGAAGCATGTAGATTTCCTCCTCTAAGTCACCGTGAGGGAATGCCGTATTTACATCCATTTGCTCGAGATTTAGATCATGAGCAGCCACAAGGCTTAAGACAAGCCTAATTGAGTTCATTTTTACAACAGGAGAAAATATTTCATTGAAGTCAATACCTTTCTTTTGAGAAAAACCTTTTACCACAAGCCTAGACTTGTACCTTTTCTTCCCACCTTCTTCTTCCTTTAGCTTGTACACCCATTTGTTTTGAAGTGCCCGCTTACCTTTAGGCAACTCAACCAACTCCCATGTTTGGTTGCGATGTAGTGAGTCCATCTCTACTTGCATGCTTTTCGTCCATTCTTCTTTGGATTCATGTTGCATAGCTTCTTCATATGATTCTGGCTCTCCAGAATCTGAGATCAAGAGATGGTTGAAGGAAGGAACAAACCTTTCTGGAGGTCTACTTGCTCTTGTAGATCTTCGGGGAATAGGTTGAGGCTCCTCATTTGGTTGACGTTGTTGCACATTGTCACCGTTTGCAGTCCTTGAGTCTTCACCGTCCTCAAGCTCCATGTACTTATCACCTGTTTCTTTTGTTTGTTTTCTTTCCAAGTAATCGTTGTACATATTTTGTTCTTTAAAAATTACATCCCTACTCCTTAAGATTTTACCATCTTCAGGATTCCATAGGCGATACCCAAAGTCTCCTTCTCCATAGCCAATGAAGACACACTTTTTGGACTTTGCATCTAACTTTGATCTTAGGCTTCTATCTATGTGCATTAAAGCCTCACACCCAAACACTTTGAGAAATGCATAATTCACCGGTTTACCTGTCCATGCCTCTTCTGGAACTCCCCCATCCAATGCCATTGAGGGTGACCGATTGATTAAGTACACAGACGTACTTACAGCTTCCGCCCAAAGCTCAAGCGGTAGGCCTGCATGTAGCCGCATGCTTCGTGCTCGTTCCATGATTGTTCTGTTCATCCTTTCTGAAATCCCATTTTGTTGAGGTGTCCTTGGGGTTGTCCTTTGCCTCCGAATGCCATTGCTAGCACAAAAGCTTTCAAAAGATTGGCTGCAATATTCGCCTCCATTGTCGGATCTGAGGCATTTAACCTTGGTACATGTTTCATTCTCCACAAAGGCTTTCCACCTTTGAAATATGGAAAATACATCGGATTTATTCTTCATGACATAAACCCATGTTTTTTTAGTCGCATCGTCTATGAATGTTACATAGTACAATGAGCCACCAAGTGATGGTGTACTTGCAAGACCCCAAACATCAGAATGAACCAACTCAAGTTTTTTATTTTTTCTTTCATTTCCTGATTTTTGAAATTTTACCCTCTTTTGTTTACCATAAACACAATCTTCACAGAACTCTAAGTCCACTTCTTTCAAACCTGGTAGAAGCTTCTTTGTTTGAAGGATTTGCATTCCTTTGGCACTCATATGCCCAAGTCGGTAGTGCCACACCGCACTATCAACTTCTGTAGTTGCTGCACAAGCTGAAGGTTGCGTGCTAACAGTACACAAGTAAAGTGTACCGATTTTTTCTCCCTTGGCAACCACCAAAGATCCCTTTGAGATCTTCCACCGTTTGTTTCCGAATGCAATGTTGTGACCTTCATCGTCCAATTGTCCTGTAGAGATCAAATTTTTGCGAAGAGAAGGAACATGCCTAACATCTTTAAGCTTCCATTCATTTCCGTTAGCAGTTTTGACAGAAACTGTACCTTTGCCGACAATCTCACAAGCTTCATCATCTCCCAAGTATACATACCCAAAATTACCTTTGGTGTAGTCTTGGAAATGTTGCTTGTGTGGTGTCACATGGAATGAAGCCCCGGAATCTACTATCCAGGAATTAGACACATTGTCTAATGAGAGAATTAGAGCATCTTTCTCTACTTTACCTGCCACATTGGCCTCCGATGTTGGCTTATTGTCTTGAGACTCTGTCTCCTTCTTCTTCTTGGACAAGCAATCCTTCTTGACGTGGCCCTTCTTTCCGCAGTTCCAACATTCAAGAACTGACTTTGTGCGTGACTTGCTCCGCCTTGAGCGATCACAACCCTTTTGGTTTTTGAACCTCTGCTTAGGCCTTCCTCTTGTTTCCACTGATAGTGCAGCACTTGATGATTCTCCTGTGCTTCTCCTTCGCATTTCCTCGCTTAGGAGAACACCCACAACATCATCAAACTTAAGAGTATTTGTGCCAGAGATAGAATTACTTACAGCCATCACAAGGCTATCCCAACTATCCGGTAGAGATGATAGTATAATGAGAGCTCGCACTTCGTCATCGAAATTGATTTTCACTGATTGAAGTTGACTTATGTTTGTGTTAAAGTCATTTAGGTGCTCTGCAACTGAACCATTCTCTTCCATCTTTAGATTGAACAAGCGCTTCATAAGAAATACCTTATTGGATGCCGATGGTTTCTCGTAGAAGTCGTCAAGTGACTTCATCAAGTCCTCCATGGTCTTCATCTCCGAAACATTGAAGGCCACCGTTGACGCCAAGATTAACCTGATTGTTCCCAGTGCCTTTCGATCAAGGACAATCCATGATTCATCTGCCATTGTTGCGGGCTTCTTCTCAAGACCGCCTAGTGGCAAATAGAGGTCCTTCTGGTAGAGATAGTCCTCAATCTGCATCTTCCAATGTTGGTATTTTTTGCTGTTGAACTTCTCAATCTTGAGCTTCCCTTCCTCCACCATAACTCCCACTCAATTCAAGGAATCCTTTCCTTGAGATAATTTAGCTACGAGCAAACCTTGCTCTGATACCAGTTGTTAGGAAATAAGACGTAGCTAAATAGATAATTGAGTAGATTACTTAATGGAGAGAGACAAATTTATATACACGAGATTATAGAGTAGAGAGAGAGAGAGAGAGTACACACGATATACTTGGTTCACCCAATGTGGGCTACGTCCACGGGAAAGCAGCCACTCAATGGCTTTAGTACTTCAAAACAAGAAGTAGTTTACAAAGGGATTATACCCTTAATGGAGCTCCCGCCTTGCTTCACTCTCACCACCTCACACTCACCTTGTTGCATCAACTTCACACTATGAAATGTGTGTAGAAATGGCCTCCTTTTATAGGCCAAAAGGGCTGCCCTCTCTTATGAGAGACAGCCATGTGTAGCCGCCCTTGTGCGAATAAGTCCAAATCGGACCCTCCAATCCGCCCATGTGTGGCCGCCCTTGAGAAGACAAGTCCGCTTTTGAATTCGGCCACCGGCCATTGAATTCGTCCACCGGCCACCGGCCAACCGACCGGTTGTTTTCTGACCACTTTCCGGCCGCCGTCCGGCCATAATATTCCGGCGAAAAAGAATATTCCGACGGAAAAAAAAGTATCGGGGGCCTCCGCCCCCGAGGCCTTTAAAGTTGCCCCTGATTCTTGTCCGTGAAAATTTTGGTTTCCGGTGAGTGATTTTCCTTCACGCACAATGGCTTCTCCTCATAATGGGGGCCTTACAAATGTGCACTTTTACCACAAAAAATTACAAGGGTAAATCAGACTCCATACTTAACAAAAACAAGATCCAAGAGCCACATCAGCTTCCACAATCAAAATCACAACCATAATCCACGAGGGATCTCAATCGTTGACCATAAACCATACTCTATACCGAATCGACTCCCACACTTCATATCCATTGCATCAAACTGAGCTCACACACATGGCACTTAATACATGAAATTTTTATGCATAAAATAAGTCCAACCAACAACTAAACATGAATTCAAAATTCAATTTTGACAATGTCTAACCATGCATAAGTGATGCACTATGTCTGCACCTCACCCCCTAGCACATAGAGCTAGTTTTGACTTTGAAGAGTGGAAAACATGCATGCACATGAGGTGTTCACATCCATCTGTGAGGTTCCATACATGACATGACATCATTCCATCAACATAATTATGATGCAAAAGAGTCCCATCACTTTGATCAATCATAACATCATATATATGCGAAAAAAAAACTCATGCATAACACGCAAATGAAAGTATTTGACCTCAAACCAATACATTAAGCTCAGACCCATACTATAGACTAACACCTTACACATTTGTTTTCCCATATGAGACTCGTGCAACAAATGGTTACACAAAAAGAAAGCCACCTTATTCATATTTACCCGCACTGTTCGGGTTGGCTAACCAAATACCTCCATATAAGTTTATGAACATCAAACACTTGAAATCAACTCATCAAAACAAACCATAAAACATATGTGTACAATTCATCCAACTCACGACGTCATATGGTACTCCCCCTCGGTAGTACCCCTGAATGTGTAGGTAAACCTGTACAGGGAACGGTTAATAACTCGCACCCACCAAGTGATCTCAGAGACCTAAATACATTTATTAGAAATTTTATTCAATATTTTGATTTGGCTAAGTGGGTTTGCTCATCCGATGAGTCTATATATTGGTTCTCCAAGGAACCTAGGGTCCAAAATTTTGACTGTAAAGTGGGCAGCAAGCTGTTTTCAGATCATAACTCTTTGCTCGTGTGGAATTTTCATGTGACACCCATGAGAGAAAATGTTCTAAATGATGTGCTTAATCTTTGGTTTAAAGGGTTTGACCTGATTCATGGCGGTTTGAGAGATATGACTAAAAAAGTGCTCCTATCGCCTATGTGACCTCAAACAAAAAGCGTTTTTTATGTACACCCATGACCATAAACACATTGCGTGCATAAATCAGTGTGCTAAACATGATGAAACAAACATGGATCATCCTTGTACACACCCAGAAAGTCCATACATACCCTCGCATAGGAAAAAGCAACCATTGAGAGGGTAGTTACTCAAAAAACGGAGTAGAGAGAGAAAGGGATGATGGCTATGGAATTTAGAGCTTCTTACCATTCTTTAGGAGTGATTATGGGCTGTCGAAAGGCTTATTGCCTTGCCACAAGAGAGCGGTGATGAGAGCGATGTAGAGGTTTTACGCATGGAGCCGTTAGAGAATGTGCACACGTGAAAAGAGAAGAGAAGATAACAAGCAAGTAGAGAGAGAGTGTGTTCTTCTTCTTTTTCTTCCCGCAAATGAAAGAGAAGATCTTATGGAAATGGTGATGGAGAGATTTGCACCCTCCATATAATACATAAGTATTGTCGTACGATAGTAGTCGCAACTGTCGGCCCTGAAAACTGAGGCACTCTACGCCAACTTATAGTTGTAGGGTGAGGCAGGAGTGTATCCCAAGCAATAGGTAGCGCCCCCTCTTCTACTTGGAATAGCTGCATGCTTTTGGAAACTTTGTTGAAAACGTGGCACATCTTTTGATAGTCAACTCCCCCACTGACCCTTCAATTTCTAAAAACTGACTAATTGGATACTATCCTGGCAACTAATTTGACCGTGACTAGACTATCCTGCATCGTGATGCCTCAACATAATTATGACTTTTTCGTACTGTCCTCACGTATTTCCGATACCACTTTTTGTAAAAATAATCCCCGTAAAAATTTAATGCCTTTTTTTATGAGATGGTCATTTTTATACCCGACGGTGACTAAAAATAATATTTTTATATATAGGTCATCCTAAAAAGCACGTTACTTTTCAAAAGCATAGAAAAGCATGAAAAGCTTAAAAAAAAGCATAAAAGGAGGAAAAAACAAAATTTTCTAAAATTGAACCATGAGTTTTCCTTATATACCGGAATAAGAAAGCGGGTTCGCTTTTCACCAAAAAGCACCAAAAAATGTGAGCAGCTAAAAATAGTGTAAAAGCGTTTGAAAAACATATTTTTACAAAATTGAACCATAGCTTTCTCAAGACTTGTAGATTAAGGGTCCGGCCCTAGTTTTTGCAAAAAAAGCACCAAACAGCATGAAAAAAATTTTAAAATGGATTTTTTCAAAATACCCTGACCTAATCGAACATGAAAACGACCTTGCTTTTCACTTTAGAACCTTACAATGCTACCAAACAAACATTCTAAACCAAAATTTCACGAAGCAGATATTAGAATCTATTTTTCTTATTTTTGAGAGAGACCCAAAAATAAGAGATTTTACATCCTCCCATACTGAAAAATTCAAGGTGTCCTCACCTCGACATAAAACTACATTATTTAGTCTCATTACATCATCGCGTTCCCAAGTAGCATCTCCCCTCAGGATATGTTGACCATTTGACAAGGTGTTCAAGGATGGTTAGTTTTAGTTCTACTTTGAAGAATAGATTCAAGGTACACTTCAAAATTTCCATCGGTGGAAGTAGACAATAGAGAATCATCAAGAATGTGATTTGGATCAGGTACATACCTCTTGAGTAAGCTGACGTGAAAAACATCATGTACCTTGATATGTGATGGTAACGAGAGTCTGTAAGCTGGATCATTGATCATTCTCTATATTATGACAAAAGGTCCACAATATATGGCACTGAGCTTCTTACATTTACCCATTAATAAAGATCTACGTTTAGGTTTCACTCTCATAAATACCATATCTCCTTCTTCAAAGAGTCGAATAGATTGTTTAGGGTCAACATAACTCTTTTGTCTATCTTGAACACTCATTATGTCTTGGTGTATAAGGTCCATCTACAATTGCATTTCATCTAACATATCTTTGGATGCTTGAACCTTATAAGAGGGCCTGTCCATTTTGATGGAGTGAGAAACTCTTTTCCATACATCGCTTGAAAATAAGACATTCTAATTGAGCGTTCAATGATGAATTATACACAAATTCAACCAAATACAAATATTTGGTCCATTTACTCTACTCATGCATACAATAGCCTCTTAACATATCCTCAATGATTTGGTCGATTCTCTCTGTTTTATCAGTTTGAGGATAAGAAGCAATACTAAAGGCCAACTGGGTTCTACTAGCTGAGAATAAGGCGTTCCAAAAATATGAGGAGATTGTTGGGTAAAGTTATATGTGCCTTGCCCAACCGCAGGCTATGGCCGCTCGCCCACTACTCACCTTATTGTGAGTACATATATTCAATAATAAGGAGTAGCTCCCTTTGAGCTCTACTCCACCCACACAATGTCTACTCTCTCTCTCTCTCTCTCTCTCTCTCTCTCTCTCTCTCTCTCTCTCTCTCTCTCTTCTTGCATGCACACACAACACAGCATCCGTACCACGCACGATACACCGCAACACATTCATACCATGCACGCAGGCATCCGTGCCCACACACTCTTCATGCATCAATTGAGATGGATGGAGTTATTATGCAAATATGATTTTGGAATTGACTAAAAACCTAAAAGGAAAACTTAGTGGCCGATGCTTTAAGCAAGAAGAGTATGTAGTATCTATTGTACAGTCTCTACTACCTCTTTAATTGACCTTATTCATCATGAAGGTATGCCTAAGGATCCATATTACACAAAGATTTTGTATATAATGAACTTGGATAATGACATAGAGAAGCAAAAAAGGAAAATCAAAGGCTTCCATGTGCTACTAGCTAAACTACTAGTATGTACAAGAAAACAATTGAGAGACTCTCTCAACCTACACCCACTAGCTCGCTCAGTCGGTCTACATGCAGTCATATTGGCTCTAGTGATAGGCGATCGTGCATATTCATGCTAGAGCATGCATATAAATCTCGCAGACAAATCTGTATGGTATGCAAAACTCCACTATGCATCATGCTAGTGTCAATCACCATACGACTGACAATCCCTACTACAAATGCTCCCACTGCAATTGTTAGGTCGGGCCTTGACACTAGTAGGTCATACATGAGATGCTTGAATGCTGACAAAATATACACAAACCTGATTGTACTTGCCTCCCCTCGCTATCAACAATCAATGCATCATCAAGACTATCCATCACGTATGGATGTGTCAATACCAACACTGGGATGGCTACGTCCATCTCACCCATAGGCGGAACTATGCATTCTGGCACTAACTCATCAACCTCTAGCTTGAGCATACCAAAGAACTCCATGTCCATCATCTCTGCCTCTGTCTCTAGGGAGAAGATCTGCTTTACCTCTACCTGCACACACTTTGACAACATCTACTGTGTCTAACTAGAGCATTGTCTCTCCACCTCAGAGTCTGCTGGCACGTCCTGCATAGCTAAATGCTCTATCTTGTGAGGATGGTGGAGCTCACTCGCCAAGGAGACATGTCTCATCCCTCGCTCAAAGCATGCCAACAACAAAATTGAGACCATGCCTTCTTGAATCTTGGACACATGCATAGGATATACCAAGCCACTACGGGCTCCTCTGGAAATCACTAATGAACCACAATGCATATCGAAAGAGTGCTCTCTAAGCAATGGCTAACACCCACAATTTTCTAACTTTCTCACTGAGATCAAGCTCTGTCTCTACTAAGGAACATAGCAGACATGTTGTAGCGTAAATGATGCACCACTAGGAAATGACAAGCAAACATATCATGCACCTGTAATGTCAAACACCGAACCATCAGCCAAGCATAGACAACCAAAGCTCCCACTAGATAAGGTGCTAAACCGGTCACAATGTGGTGTGACATGGAAAACTGCATCCTCATCGAATAGCCAACGAGGAGAAGTGTCACCTCTAGAAAACATGTACACAGGAGGAACAATAAAGGA
This sequence comes from Adiantum capillus-veneris, assembly GCF_014529385.1. NCBI lineage: Eukaryota > Viridiplantae > Streptophyta > Polypodiopsida > Polypodiales > Pteridaceae > Adiantum > Adiantum capillus-veneris. The sequence goes on along the minus strand of NC_140934.1, from coordinate 73,442,023 downwards.
AAACGTGACATCATCGTCACTGGCATATGGAGCCACCACTCTAGCATGTGTCAAAACCTCATATGCACCACACATAGATCTTTGTTGCTGCCTCATACGTCTGAAACAATGGTCCCTAATGTGCCCTATGTGACCACAATGCCAAGAATGCATATATTGACAACTACGAGACCATCGTCTCTCACGAATCATCACTGTAGACTCTAAACTGTCATACATATCTACAACCATAAGTGAATGGTGAGAAAACTTGGGAGAAATCTGGTAAAGTCTCCCCTATAAACTGAGAAAAATCTCAAGTACAATCTGTACCATAAACCATGTCAAAATTGGCAACAAAGTGGAAGATAAATCAACCACTACACAATCATGAAAACCATGATCAAACATATCAAACCTGATGCTCGCATATGCATAAAACAACTCCACAATATGGCAAATGTAGCCATGCAATCTGGGATACAACTCAACTGAGCATAAAGCACATAAACATATACGCAAGTAGTGAGAAAACTAGCTCAAAACGCATCCCACAAGAGAAACTACCTACAAAAATCTGCAAAAAAAACCTATGAGACATGTGACGGGGAAAGTCTTTAGCCACACAAGCATATGCAATCCTCACTCCTGCAAGACTGGGTACACAAACACTAAATTGTGTCCAAGCTAACAAACCTTGTCAAAGCGAGAATCAAACTCGACCATTAAACCATCAAAGTGCATAACCACATATATGAAAATCTCACCAATACCACATAATGCATACAGACACTCAGTGTCTCAGTAAGCAGATCCTCAAATGGTATACATACATTGTCAAAGACCCTAGAAAATTGGCTCACTCCTGAAAGAGTGGCTCTATGGACATGTACCTATAAACCTGTGAACTTTCTATCTGCGAGTTGTACCTACCTCAACTTGTATTTGCACATGCATACATAGCATGAAATTGTACAAAACCGTGCAAAAAAATGCTATCTGGAATGCCCCACACAATCATACATAGTCTCCATTGCAAGAAAGTGGACTTGTGAGCAAAACATCTGGAATCTCGCACACTACCTCATCGATCTGAAAAAACATCAACCAAAACCTAGTGCAAAGTACAATCAACCAGCTACATGTGGTCGAAATTGTCATATGATAGCCATGCTCTTAGGAAAAACTGCTCTAAAATGGTGTATCGGAGCCGCTATGTGTCTGTATGTGCCACCAAAGCTGGAAAATGTGAGTACCATTGAAGTCAAAATGCTATGAAGAGTACGTCTGATCCGGGCAGCTCTGGATGAGGGCTAGAGGAGAGCCAATTCTTGTCAACAACAGCTTTTTGCCTTAGTTGGGAGATGGATATAGCCTTCTTCATCTTTTGAAAACATGTTTGCAGGTCACGGCTATACTCATCGGCAGCGAAGATCTTCCCATGAACTTTAAGTAGCAAGGGACTTTTAGGCCTTCCCTCTATGATTTCAAAAGGTGCTTTTCCTATAGAAGTATGGATAGTATTATTATACGCATACTCTACAAGAGGTAAGTACTTTTCCCACTGTGAGCGTTGATCTACTTCTGTAACATAGGTCTTTAGTAGATCAAGAATCGTAAGATTGGCTATCTCACTTTGGCCATCCGTTTGTGGGTGATAGGCCGAAGAGAAATTCAATCTTGTACCTAGATTTTTGAAGAGACCTTTCCAAAAATTACTGGTCATTCTAGGATGTCTATCTGACATGATGGATGTTGGCAATCCATGGTGTTTGAAAATCTGTGATATGAAGAGAGTTGCCATTTGGTGTGCCTTAATAGTCTTCTTGACAGGGATAACGTGTGCTTGCTTGCTAAACCTGTCGACTATTGTCCATATTCCCATATTCCCATGGATAGATTTTGGTAATCCAAAGATAAAATCCATGGATATACTCTCCCATGGTGAATTAGGAATTGGCAATGGATGGAGTAATCCAGGTTGCTTCCCTCTACCATACTTGGTCTTTTGGCATACTACACATTTTGAAACATACTCGTGTATTCCCACTTTCATGGTAGGCCAATAAAAGTACGTCTCTACTCCTTGAAGAGTAGGTTGAATGCCTCTATGCCCCACATAGCGAGGAACATGGGATTCATACATGACTTTCTCACGAAGGGAGTGGGTAACACATAGCCTATTGCCATGGAGAAGATAACCATCCTGCAAGGTGAATGGTTCCTCTTTCTTCCCCAAATCAAGGGCTGACATTATGTCTTTAAAGTCAGGGTCAGTAGCATACTCATCTATCATAGAAGATAGATCATTGTGAGTTTCTATTGACATAACATTAACTTTTGGTCGTCGCGAAAGTGCATCAGCCACTTGATTGTGCTTACTAGCATTGTGGAAATTAAATTGTGAAAGAAAATTTGCCCACCTCATTTGTTTGTCAGAAAGCTTTGTTTGCGTCATGAAGTACTTGAGACTTTGATGGTCTGTTCGTAAGATGAATGGAGTCCCCAATAGATAGTGCTTCCAAGTGTCTAGGGCATGTAGAACAACTAACATCTCTTTCTCATAAATGCCTAAGACCCGTTCATCCGTGTTGAGCCTTCGGCTCTCATATGCTATGGCATGCCCTTCTTGAAGCAAGAGTTCTCCAAGGCAATCACCACAAGCATCACATTGGACCTCAAATGGCTTTGAGAGATCCAGAAGCATAAGGACTGGTTGGGAGATAAGCTTCTCTTTGAGCTTGTCAAAAGAACTTTGCTCCTTAGCAGTCCATGAATACTTAACGTTTTTCTTTGTTAAGTCATGTAATGGTCCTGCTATTTGAGAGAGTTTTGCTATGAAGTGTCTATAGTATGCACACATACCAATAAAGCTACTTAGCTCATGTAGATTCCTTGGATTAGGCCATGCTTTTATTACCTCCAACTTTGATGGATCCATACGGATACCATATCAAGAGATAATATGACCTAAGTATTGAATCTCTTGAAGGAAAATTTCACTTTTATTTTGATTGAGAAAAAGCTTATTCTCCCTTAATGCTTGAAAAATCACTTGGAGATGTTGCTTGTGTTCCTCCAAGGAATTGGAGTAGATGATGATATCATCAAAGAACACTCCAGTGAATTTGTGGTAGGGTCTAAAAAATTTCTCCATTAATTGATTGAATATAGTTGGTGCATTAGTCAAGCCAAAAGGCATGTCTAGATATTCATAAAGGCCAAACCTTGTAAGTAGAGCCTTGTAGCTTATCAAACAGATCTTCTACCCGAGGTACGGAAAATCGGTTTTTGATAGTGATATGGTTTAGTGCGCGATAGTCCACACACATGCGGTATGTACCATCTTTCTTTTGCACTAAAAGGATTGGAGAGCAAAAGGGAGAGGATCTAGGACTCACCATTCCTTTGTCTACCAATTCTTGTACTTGCCTCATGATATCCTCTTGTTGAGCTTGTGAAACTCGATAGGGAGGTTTGTTAGTCGGTGAGCTTCCTGATAGGAGCTCAATTTGATGGTCATCATCCCCTCATTTTGGAGGTAAGTCCATAGGGATATCATCAATGAACACATCTTGGAATCCTCTACCATTCACCTTTGATGAAATATTAGGACCTTTAGGGGATTCTTTGACAAAAATCATGTACGTAGAAACTGAGCTTTTTATTGATTTATCAAGGGCAAGAGGATTTACAAGTGGTATAGTATGACCAGACTCATTAGCATCTATATACATATTCTTTCCCCTATAGGTGACATAGATTCTCCTTTTAGGGAACTTCATGTTGGTAGCCATGGGGTTGAACCATGGTATCCCTAGGATAGCGTCCTCATGTTGGAGAGCAGAGATGAATAAGTCTTCTTTGTCGACATAGCTTTGAACATGAAGCCTCCACTTCCCAATCAAGGGAGTAGCGGAGGCTTGGTGTCTCTTCAAAGCGGCATCGACAGTTACAACATCTCCCATCTCAAAAGCTTGAATGCTCAACTTGGTGGCCAACTCCATTGATATGAAGTTGAGAGTAGAACCAATGTCAAAAAATATGAAAGCATCATGCTCCCTTACCTTTCCCCAAGCATAGGAGAGAGGTGATCCTTTGCAATGAGTATCCTCTTTTGGAGCTTCGATAGTGGAAGCTCTAAGAGTCTCATTGTGAGCATTTCTTTTGGGGCAAGAACAATAGCCATGTCCTTGCTCCCAACACTTAAAACATTTATGATCCTTGCGAAAAGTTTCAAGCTCTTCAGGAGAGAGTTTATTTTTACCTTTGTAAAATCCTTTCTCCTTGGACCGATTGTTGTTGTTGTTGTTGGTATGGCCGTGGGAAAAATTTTGGGCATTAACTTTTCCCTTTGCATCACTCTTGTCTTTATTTTCCATGGGTTTGACATTCTGTCTAACCCCTTGCTGGAAATTAATGCGTGAAGCAACCATGGTGTGTTGGATTACTTCATGGATAGAGTCAGGTCATTGAGAGTTGACATACTCAACCATCTCTTCAGGTAATCCCGCACAGAATTGTTTTTTTTGCTAAGCAAAGTCTATCTTTTGAAAGACAGTGGCCTTGAGATGTAAATCCCAAAACTTGTCCACATATTTCTGGATAGACTCATGAGAGAGAAGCCTTAAACTCCACCATTCAGTGAGCACTTTGTCCTTTGCATCACTTGCAAGGAATTGCTTCATGATGGAAACTTGTACAATTTTCCATGTCTTTGGGGCTTTGCCATTGCCTCGAAGGCTAGCCCACCATTGACGAGCCGATTTGTGGAAGTGCATAGCTACATGGTGTAGCTTGGAGGACTTCGTGAATCCCTCTTCTCCAAAGGCCGCATCAAATTGTTGGATGAAGGCCAATAATTTGTCGGTAGCACCAAAGGTGCCATCATAGGTGAGAAAAGAGATACTCTTTCCTCCTTCTTTGAACTTCTTGAGATTTTGTGACCTTTGCCATGCAGGGTAAGATTTGCGATGTCCTCCCCTCTTATATTCTCTAGGAGAATACCATAGCTTTCATCGGTAGAGGAGAAAGGTGAAGAAGAAGGAGAAGAGAATGACCTCTTTCTTGCTCTTTTCTTCCTTGGTTTCCTCTCTTCCCTTTTGGAGTGACGAGGAGAAGGACTATGGGTTAACCGTTTCCTCTTGGGAGGAGTTGCCAATCGTTTGGTCCTCCTTCTTTGTGGAGCCACATCTTCGGAGGAATTTAGGGATTCATTGCTTTCTTGATCTTTGGATTCCTCCTCTCGTATGGGAGAGAGTATTCTTTTGGGGGTCTCTTCAAGAGGCCTCATAAGCTCTCTCTCCTCTTGGAGAGGAAAGGAAATCCCATAAGCATGAAGTTGTTAACTTCTGCTTGCAAAGTGGGGTTGCCCATAGCTTGTTGCAACCTAGTGGCATCATCATTGGCACCTTCATGTGCAAAACCAAAGTTATCAATGTTCATTCTCCTCTCTTGGTTATTGTCAGCCATGCTAATTAAACTTATGTGTTTATGCTTTGGCAATTCAAAACCTTAGTTGCTACTCCTCTTAGCCTTTGAAAATAGGCACTTAAGTATCTACACCCACAACTCGAATTGGTTAATTATAGAGAGTAGTGGAGTGAGTCTAACATAGCAAAGTTCTCAAGGGATAGCTCCTTGCGGACTTCTTATGGCTCAATAAAGATAAAACCGTAGGCAAGTCAAAAAAGACTCCATTATTAAGACCAAAGCTCCCAAGGTGTGCACCATATCCCACATAGTGGGCTCAACAAAACCGATAATAGATCCCAGACCCACTTATCCTAATATAGTTAACAAAAACAACCATTAATAGGCTACTTAAAGACCTCTCTTCTTAAGCAAGAAAAGAGAAACCAAATGCTCTGATACCAATGTAATGGATATTGCCTATGAACTTTAAGAGTAACAGAATTAGGAAATTAGGTGAAGCACTTTTGAGAGATTCTTGTGAGCATAGTGGTTGAACTTAATTGATGGTAGCAACATAAACATGGTACTTAGTTAATTTGGCATGAATAATAATTTTGCAAGAGAGAGAGAGAGTTTACAGAACATGACAATAATTGAGGACCGGATTCATATGGAGCCGGTCCCCCCTCCAATTGGTCCCCCCTCCAATAGGTATTTGTATTATGGTTTCTCCCATCAAGAGAGACTTGGTACAATACAATATTTGTGCTCCTTGTAACCTAGGTGATGCAATGAAGATGGAAATATTCATGCATCACAAGCATAACATAAACTTAAAGAAAGCATTAACTATCCCAAGCCTCAGTCCCAAGGTCTCAAACACCTTTGAAGGAGAGAGCTAGCTGGGAATGAGGATAGGGAAGAAAAAGAAGGAACATTCCATAGGAGCAAGAAATAGTTCCTCACTTATCATGAATCTTCTTGCTAGCATACATAATAGCATAGTAATGAAGATGGAGAAGATGGCAAGCTTAAGCATTGAAGCATGACTCTTGGTTGGATTTGCATTCCATAGCCAAGAGTGTTGGTGTAGGCTTTCACTCTCACAAGCTTGGAGAAGGAGGTGGTGTTCCTCAACTTTCACCAAGTGAGAATGGCCTTGCAAATGAGTATGTGTGCGGAGTATATCCCCGTAACACCCCCCCTCCTTGCTTTGGGAGAGTGGTGACCTTTCTGCATATTGCAAGCTCATTGGACCCCTCTCCCCCTAGCCAATCACATGCAGCACGCAGTCAAGTACATGGGTAGTCTTTTGATAAGTGTCCTCCTTACCCCTTAGAGAGAGAGAGAGCTTGAAAATATTTAGATATTTTTTTGATGGAAGTAGAAGCTCATTGGACCCCTCTTTAGCCCAACCTATAGCATTCAAGCACACCATGTGGTTAAGCTTAGTGAGAGTCTGACATGTGTCCCATGTGCTCTTTTAGAATTCCCCTAACTTTGAGATTGTTATGCATAGGAAGTTTCTCAAGAAACTTCCTCATTAAGTGTGTAGGTTTTCTTTGTAACTCCAGCATCTTACCCCCCATGTATAGGAAACTTCTCAAGCAACTTCCTCATTAAATGTGACAAGTACCTCAAGAACCTTAGTCATCAAGCATGACAAGAACCTTAGGTGGAGTTCCCACCTCAAGCATAGCCATAGCTTGCCTAAGTTTAACTCGGGATCCCACCTCAAGCACAACCCTAGCTTGCTTAAGTTTAGGTTGGGTTCCCACCTCAAGCACATCCCTAGCTTGCTTAAGTTTAGGTCGGGTTCCCACCTCAAGCTTAGCCCTAGTTTGCTTAAGGTCAAAGGACTTTTAACACTAACCATTTGAGGTCTTTAATGAAGCTAACCCTAAGGTCTTTTAAGATTCATTAGTTAACCTTGCTCTTTGACAGACCATCTCTCATTTGGGCCCCTTTACCATTGGCCCCGTGTTGAGATAGATCCGTAAGCACATGTCAATATTCTAACGCTTGTTCCCGTTTATTATCCCAAATTAAATGATCAGTTTAATATGAGAAAATCATTTGGGTTGGCTAGATATTTGTTAACCCTCATGCACATTCCTATCACCTAAGACGGACACCGCATTAATTATTTTGTAGATTCAGGTACTGGGTTTGTCGGTCCAATAGGAAAAGGGTAAGAGTGATCACTGATGAGAGGTGCACTCTAACTGGAACATTTAAGGGATTAGTTGGCTAAGCATGGGCACCCAAGTGTGAATGGGGCGAGTTCATATAAAAGTCAACTAAACCTAAAATTCACTCATTCTGTCATTTGTGCAATTGAAGAGTGCTCTTGCTCCATCTCCATCTTCTTGTTCTTCATCTCCTTTTGTGTGTTTGTATGCATGAGAGAGAGAGAGAGAGAGTATAATCAAGCATGGCAACGAGGGCACGACGGTGGCTAAGCGATTGAGCACGGCGTAGCGGCATCTCCCTCTTCTTCGCGATGAGGAAACCTCCACGATAGCAAGCATAGAGCGGTGAGTGACACACCATCGTCATCTTTGAGCTTACTAGTTTAGGCTAGTTGCGTGCTTGGAGCCATTTGTGGGTCGCACACAATGTATCGGCAAGTCCCTTGCATTGACACGTGCGATAGATGCGCACATTTTTGGCACCGCTGCCCGGAAACGCCATACACTAAGCTTGAATGGCACTCTGTGCTTCTTTGTGGTGCAATTTCAATTGTAGGAAAGGTAGAGAAGGAAGGTGTGTGTGTTGAGAAGGAGATTGTTTTGCTCTTGTGTATTGTTTGTTAATAAGGAATTGAAAGGTACCGTGTTTTCTCTGTGATAAGGTGTTAGTATTAAGGTTGTAGATCCATAATGTTAGTTCTGTGTAAAGTACAGTAAGTGGTTCAGTTAGCTAGTGAGTTGTTGTAGTAGTGTGTTAGTGTGTAACAGTAGTTGTATTAGTTGTAAGTAGGAAGGTTAGGTGTGTGTGTGCTCGCGCGCACATCGCGATCGCGATCGCGATCGCGGCGACCTTATTTCAAAAAAAAAAATAAAAAAAAAAATTTAAAGGTAGGTCCGAGATCGGGAATGTCCCCCAGACCCAAGCCCAAGCTCATGCTCAGGCTCAGGCCTCAATCGCCCTTTAAAATTACGTATTTTAACCTCATGCATAGCTAAAAATCAACCTTTTTGAGGACCAACGGAGCTTCGGGTGACCGAACGTTGTGTTGTAAAACACACCGTGACCCTCTAAGTGATATACTCGTTTCGAGCTATTATACGCTCTAATCCAAAAACCGATCATTAAAAAAAATTAAAAAACATAAAAAACGAGTGAAAACGGACGTATAAAAAAAGTAAGTGGTTAACCTTCGAGATTATTCACTGACACTTGTAAGGTGCCAAAGGCACATGAATCTACGCTCTGGTCATGTGCTAGAGACGGATCAACTAGAGAGAATTTCGACTTACACGAGCTCTCAATATCCACCTACCTTAGGTTTCGGGCCCTTGGCAGGGACCCAAGGTAGTACAAACCAAGATCCAAACATAGCGGCTAGTGACTCTTCCTCTGACTATGATGTCATGGAGGGTTTCCCAATGCCTAAACCCAATAAATCAAGCCAAGACATGCATGCCATGGGCCCACGATTCGGGCCGAGCGTGCTTAGCCATTTGAAGGAAACCTTTAATAGAGCCACTCGCTCTGAACATGGAGCAAATGATGTAAATGAGGGGGTGGGGAAGTAAATTCATCATTCATGACCAACATAGACCCTATGCCCTTAAGAGAGTGTGCACGTGAATACTCCATTCGCTGCATCCCCTGACTCTTCAGAGCTATTCCCGTCCGAGGTCATATTACCTGATGGTAGAAGCCTTGCCGAAGTGCAAGAGGTTGAGCGATATATCATTGCAGCTGGAGAAAAGGAAATCGAGAGCTTACGCAAGGCGGAGAAACGAAGAGAGTTAAAAGCAAAAGTCCATATGTCAATATCTTTGCTAGGAGAGCAATCGAGTGCTCCTGAATTAGCGACCACTAAGGGTCAAGCCATAGAGAGCAACATTGCATCTAGCTCAAAGGACACCCCTAGCACCTCAAGACTAGATGGAGCATTCTTAAATGAGAACTGGGAGTACGAACTACAAACGGAAACTCTAACCGGCCTATACACAGGTCACACCTATCATGTGGGTTGGTTAGATCCACAACGGGTGCTACTAGTGTGGAGGATCAACAACAAAGAGTTTGTGACGTCATTCACAGGGTTATTGAGCTAGAGAGACAGAACAAGGGGATCCACATGCCTTCAACGGGTCTCATGAGATTCTTAGATACAGGGAAGGCTAAACAACCAACCTTATCGCAAATGGAGACTCCCTCGGTAAGTCTGACGGATCCTCCATATGTTGTTTCTCCAGGGGTCTCAATGCAATCTGAGCCCACAAGTGATAGCTTTACTTTTCCAAGTCTAGATCTTTCCCTTGATAACGCCACGGCTACCATGCCTACCCCAATGATAGGCATGCCAAGAAACACGCCATGGAACTCATTTGTTAGTAAAGCACCACTACATGGTATCTCAATGCATGCAACAGTATTTACAAGTGTGTACCAATCGTATATACCTATAGGTCCTCATACTCATGTAGTCCCTATCCCTCCCATTGTTTCAACTAACTATGCTCGACAACCACAACACCCAAGTTATTATTTCCATGGGACCATACCGGCTAGCATTAGCATGTCACATCCGACCCTCTGCTATGCCTAGGGCCACACATATGAACTTTGGACCACCGCATGGCACAACACCGTACCAAACATGGAATCCAAGGACTTCTTATGCGCCAAGCCCAATGCCAATACCTACTCCACATGTAGTCTCTGGAGCACCTTCACCCACGGTGCCTGCTCACTTAGGTGACTTGGCAACATTTTCTCAAGCTATTGATCGATCTATTGCTGAGAATATGCGTAACATGCCTGATAGAGAGCCTAGAAGTAAGGTAGTACAAATAGCCAAGCTCACACAAAAATTTAATGGAGACGGGGATGTGAGAAAGCATATCAAAGTGTTTGAGCAAATACGCGATTCTCTAGGAGAACACAATGACCTGCATAAGAGTAATGCTTTAAGCCTAACCTTAAGTGGGAAGACAAGGGATTGGTATAAAACCCTAAGGGTGGAAAAAAAAAGGATTTACCCTACTCTTAGGAGATTGTTCTTGAAAGAATACATACGAGAGGGAGTAATTTGGAGTGTAGCCTCTCAGCTCTAGAAAGCCCAATGAGAGGAAGGAGAGTTGGTGAGAGACCTTATTAGTCGCTTGAAGCATTTGAATTCTCGTTGTAATCCAAATGGGCGCTTCAATAATAATAATTTCTTGATAGATTCATTAGGGGATTACGACATGAGGATATCTACAATGGCCTAGTCATTAGAGTTATCACCACTTGGGAAGCAGCCACCACCAATGCAATCCAATTGGAGGATAATTTAATGATTCAAGGAGATGTTGAGCCTAGATCTATTAGCTCGCAAGCATCGGGGCACAGGTCAGCGCATCAGCCAATGACCCTAAAGCCTATTGCTAAGGAGCCAAAGATATCTAAGATGACTTTAGCAGATCTCACCAAGGCAATTCAAGAGAGTCTTAGAGACAATCGTGCTCCGCAAAATAATCATATGTATCCAAGAAGGGAGAAACAATGGTGCTCAATATGCTATGGACCACATAGTACCAGTGAATGCCCTACTTTTAGAGTAAAATTCAATGAGAACTGCAATGCCTGTGGGAGGTATGGTCATCAAGCTAAGGATTGCATAGTATTTAAGCACACGATGGCCAATAGACTAACCGTAGCATGGACAGACATACCTCAAGTGCCTGCATTGATGTCGGACCCACCTTTTGAACAAACGTCACAACACATGGTCCCTAGGGCCCAAAATGTTGTTCAAACAACACCCTTACCACCTCTAGTGCTAGGACCGCAACCACCACATCCGATAATCACTTATGTGAATCAAGTGGGTTGTGAGTCATCTATTGTTTGTTTGGAAGGCTGTGAGGAAGATATAGACCCTAATATTGCCTATGGGATGATGCGCTTGAAGAAAGTCCACAATACTACATGGAGGACTATTGGGGACAAATCAAACATGTCTATCAAGTAGTTGCTCTTGCTACAAGAGGCCAAAATATCAATCACACTGCTAGGAGACCACCTCTTCAATGCTATGAGTGTGGAGGTCCACATCGTGTGGCCGAGTGTCCTATTAGGCTACAGAAGAACACCACACTAATGCAAACCAATCAAGCAAGAACTTCTACAATGCCGATAATCATGTGTAATCGATGTGTCATAGATCATTTGATTGCCCAATGTCCAAATAATCCAAATGCACCGAAGATCACGCCAATAAACTTGATTGAGGTTACCGAGGAGCCATCACAAAGTACACCTGTGGTACCAGTAAACATACTCACATGATCGATGCTCCAAAAACAAAATTATATTCTTGAGAAAAGAGACACGGCATCAATTGCCCAATCTTAGAAAAAGAAGAAAACACGAAGGAAGAGATCGCAAAAAGCAGAGAAGTCAGACCCCAGTTCAAAGACCAACATAGGGACTGGTGACGACCCCGTATATATGAACGACGTTGAAGAGGGATTCAGGTGAAACCATGGAGACCAAAACGAACACTAAGATAGAAACAACCAAGGAAGATCTGCATGAGCCACAATGGCTAGGATCCAAGAAGAAGATAGTAACTTATCCAAACCCTATAGAGGAGATCGAGCGAGTCAAGAAATTAAGAAGTTTGGTAGAAGATACCCAAAGGGATCTAGAACCAGCACCTAGGCAGATCCAAATTACAGACACCTTGTTCCCTACACAACAACAACCTCACCAAGTCCATAGACCCTTAGCCAGGGCCTAGTGTCATCCAAGAAGAAAGTGACTTAAAGTCATGGGAAAGTGGGCGTACTCACTTATTGATGGAAATAATGTTTACAGAGGGACTACCTGATCCTATCGAACAAATGGAGATCCCATCTTCCCCACGTCAAGGGGCTGAAACCCAAAAGATGCCGTTAAACATTGCCAAATTGATGGATTTCATGTCTTCACAAGTTAGAACCACCATCATGTCCAAACTATATAAAGACCTTGAGCTAGTCTCAGCTCTTCGAGCCTTCCTCAATGGAGAACTGAAGTTTGGGCTACCACAATTTGCACAGATGGATGGAGCTGGGGAGATGTCAATAGAGGAGGACACTTAGATCCACAACCCAACCCAGATGAGAACCTTGTTATAGAAATACATGTTAACAAGTTGGGACAATACTTTGAGGGTGATGAATCCAATGCGACCATACCAATCACTACTAAGGGATTAAGTGTGAAGGGAATCCTTGATGGTGGCGCGGGGGTTAGCATTGTGACTAAAAATTGCTGGGAAACTATGGGAAGACCTCACCTTGTGACCACAACCATAGTAGTGAAGATGGCCAATGGGTCTATTGTTAAGCCTATTAGGATGCTAGAAGATCTCAAGATCACGGTCTTTGGACATAAAATAAGAGTTACCTTCATTGTTATGGATTTCTCCAAGCACACTATGGCATCGGAGATGATCTTAGGACGTCCTTTCATGAGGGAAGCAAAAATGGTGCATGACTAGTCTAAAAACCATGTCTACTTGCAGTTCCAAGATTCTGTCATTCGAGTGGATCTTGTAGCTAGTCGACCACATCCTCTAGGAAACAGGTTTATAAATGATCATAGATCTGACACCACATTTCACTCGGCCCCATTGTAGTATTGTTACACGTGTAAAGCGGGCACTGATGCTGGGGAAGATTCTCTTTATATGGATGTACTACCTAGGATGACTGGGTAGGACAATGTGGATTGGGTCCACCTAGCAGCAACCCTTGGGGAAATAGGGAGACGACCTGGGTAACACCTGAGGGGGATGAAATACTCGTACCCTTAAATATGCTACAAGCAATGCATATAGCTTCTGACAAGACTCATCCTAATATAACAAAGAAAACATACAAGTGGGTCCCTAAAGCTTCTTTAGCGACCATAGCTAGTGCTAAAAGATAGGAGCCTGGTAAGAGACGTTGCACTCGCCCCAAAAAATGTAAGGAAACGTGGTGATGGATTCCTAAATGACTATTGGAAGCCCAAAACTACTATCAAGAAAACGATGTAGTGAAAATAAAACAAGCTATCAAGCAATTTAAACATCCTGTTATTTAGTACTTTTTATTTAAAAGGGTGCTTTAACAAAAAATGTAATGAGTAATCTAAGTTTCGGTCCATGCTGTCTTAAATGCTTTCTTCAGTTAGCTAAAGATTCTTCTTAAACTTGTTGATATCATTTTGTGACCAATTATCTTTGTCACACATCTGAAATAGAGCATCGAGTGATCGCCACACATCACACTTGGCATTGCGAGTTGCTCGTTCTTGGTCCTTCACTGTCATATGCAGATTTTTCCATTGCTAAAACTCAATTTTGTTGACATAGGTGGATTGATATATCCTTCCACACTTGGTTAGCTTCTTATCTTTCAAACCTATTGGTTTAGATAGGAAATTGCGTGCCTTGACCCCACCAATGGATGGTTTGCATGATAAATATTTATCATTGGTTGACCTTTTCTCATCCCACTAGATTTTCACATTTCCCCCATGGAGACCCATATCTGACCCATAGTTTAAGGGCTGTACAACGACCTACCGTTCAATTGACTTCTTAACTTTCTAAAAAAACCAAATGTACAGATACACCAATTTCTTCACAATTCTGCAAAGAGCATGCGTTGTACAAATGTGGACATTAACAAGTGGAATAACCACAAATGACCAAAAATTAGGATCTTCATTGTGACGAGTAGGAGCCTTTATCCACCACTTTGGGTCCATCATCTTTGCAAGCTCCATGGAATAAAAGCATGGAGACTTTTCCATGGCACCCATTCCACAATTATACAAACACTTCAGTGTTTTCAAGTCACCTGTAAGATGCCATTGGACTTGAAAGTCTCCCCTCCCATCTACAACCATCACCTATCCTTGATTCATTTGTCTATCAATTATATCAAGAATAGGGGTTTGATGGAACACCCAATATAAAATGTCATGGTCTTCTTACTTTACTTGCAAGATTAAATGCTTATGAGATGTGAAATTAAATCTAAAATTAAATCAAAAGGGGGCTTGTCGAAGCTGAAGAATAGATGGAAATGGATTACCTGAAAAGCACCAAGCCACCATATGTTTGTTTTTATTGTACATTGAAGTATGAAGGATCATCACTAGGGCATCTTGAAAGCGCTCTATTCATCAATGTTATTGTGACTCTCTCTATCTTTTTCTCTTTAAGAATCTCACACTCATCTGAATTCAAAACAAAATGCAGAATGCCATCAGTCTCGTCAAATGTTACATTGTAGAACTCAACCATTCTAGATCACAACAAAGTGAGGTCCATGAAGATATTGTTGTACTCATTGTAGGTTATAATTGTTCCTTGAGATCTATAAAAACCATCAACATGAAATGGACATCCAATGAAGTCTCTCTTTCCAAACACTTGCTACTATTGGTAAATATTTAGACTTTATTACCTTCTTCACAAACATGGAGGAGATAAATTTCCGAATAGCTAAGGACCCTCTCTTACTCATGCCAAGGGAGTCAAGTGTGCCCTATATTTCATTGCAGACTGCATTCTTAGAAATAAAATGGTCAACAACATCCCACTACAAAACCTTAAAGTTTATGTCATGGATTATATCCTTTGCAAGACCACTAGATACAAATGGATTCAACTGCTTTCCTTCATCGGCTTTTGGATCTATGTTTTCTTTGCCTGGATATATAGCAGGTCTACAAAGAAAGAAAAACCATGTATAGGTGAAATATATTAGAAGGTTCACAATCCTCACCTCAATGCTTGGATTTTTTTCTAAATTAAGACCGCCAGAGCCAACCTTCAAGGTTTCAAGATTCCATAGCTTCTTCTTTCGCACACAAGCACCTAGGATTGTATCTTTTGTTTGGAAGGTCCACACGTTTTCTTGTGAGACCTGTACTTACTGTGTGCACTACAAAATGGTTTTCTGGTCCTCACAATGAAAATTAGAAAGTCATAGAATCTCATTTTCTTGATGATGAACTATGTTTTTATGAATTTTTAAGTTCCCAATCAAAGCTTTGCAATATCCAAGCAATATATTCTCTCCATCACCTGCAAGGTCAATAAACTAGTGCGATTTGCAAATTTAGGAGAGGCATTGGTCATAGGATTCAAAAGATAGAGTGAGCCATTTGTCCATATATCTACGTGTTTTGCTCCCTCTACTCTAAGTCTTTCTTTCTTGGTGGGTGTTACTATTGTGTTTGTTTTACTTTGCTTGCATAATGGATCATATTCAGGATCCAAGTCAATGTGTAGATGATATTTATATTGTTTGGTGAGGAGGTTTGAAGGGATAGAGGAAAAAGCCATGAATACACAGTGCAAGAAAATCAAGAATCGGAAGAGAAGAACGGAATTAGTCCCTAGTGCATACATCATTTTGAACCCTTTGTGGCCCGGTTTCTTTGCTTGTGTGACCACTTTCTTCCACGAGGGGGGGACACAATAGCGAGGTCGCTATTGCCCTCCCTTGTTATCTTCAAAAATTTGGGGGCCCCAAGGGCCGCGGGACTCACCGCTAGCGCGGGTGCCACATCATCACTATCAAACAGCCGCCCGAATTTCCTCACACCCGCGGGCGTGCCACCACACCACTGCCAGAGGCCAAAACCACCCCAGTGCGCCACCGCAACGCCAGGCAGGGCCGCCACACGCGCGTCATAGGCAACGGGAGGGAGAGCTCCCCTCTCTCTCCCCTCTTGTGTCCATATAGAGCTCACGGTCCTGAATTTATACCACGACCCCGCGGCATCCCACTACGCATATGGGCCAATGTGCATGCCACATGGCAACTGTGGGTGAATCCCCCCTTTGAATGGCTTCCAAGGTCATGGAAAAAATGCCCATCCCATTGGTTTTGTGGCCCACTTCATTATCCTGCCATTTTCTACTGAGAAACCCGATGATCAGAGTAAAACCTCCACCCAATTGCCTCGGTTGTCGGATTTGATCTTCCCCGTGATCTTCAAATTTCAACTTTCCTAGGTCCGCAATCCAAGGCGACCAAAAACTTGAAAAATCATCTACAAACACTTTGTCTTCATCTGCCCTAGTTTTTCCAAGCCATAACTCGGTGTTCGAGGATCGGAATCACGTGCCGTGACTTCGTCCTAACTCCACATGATGTACACTATCATAGAAAACTTTGGCGAGGCCCCAAAGATACCATATGGCACGCCTTCAATGCAACCAAGTGTGCTCAGACCCGGCCCCCCCAGACCCGGCCCTCGGGAAAAATTCAATTGGCCATAAAATGCAAACCATAGCTCTAATCCGCAATCTGAAAAGATGTGTAGGCTCCATAAGTTGACCTCTACACACCTCTATCTCGACTTCCACTTGGACCACTCGTCCCCAGCTCCCTGTCCGGCAAGAATTTGCAATCATTCAGTAAAACTTCAACCTTCAATAACTTGGGCTACGTAGCTCGGTTTGGTGAGCTGTCTCGACCTGCTCCTTCAAAACTTCAAGCTCTTCATTCCTTAACCCAAAATTTGCACTTTGCATCTCCTTCACCTGCTACCCAAATTAGCCCTCATGGAGCCTTCCTAAGCCTATAAGCCGCCTCAGGCATACAATTTCGCTACTAACTGCCATCCCATGATTTTACTAGCTGCACCAGCCCTTTGCCATGCTTTTGCTTGCCTGCATATATCTGTCCATGCCACCTTCTAGAGTCAACAAACTCTGGCTGCACCATCATTGCCCACCCCGTGTTGAGCATTAATGCTCAACCACAAAAGAGCTTTTATTCCACTACTAACTGCAAAACCTGGGACACACTATGAGAAAACTAAAACCATATGTACATTGTTTTATTGCATCCTACTTCCAAACCTTCAAGTGGGTTTCCCCACCCCCTGCATCATATAGCTTCCACCTGGATCAAACACCTGCTGTTGATATCTTCCTCCCATTTGTAACTGCTCAACATAGTGCCATACCGTAGCACCTAGACAACCATGTGTGTAGGCTGGTCCTAGCTTGCCTCACACCAAGCTCAAACACATGTCTGACCCTCCCTCCCAACCAAATAAAGTGGAGGCCTTGAGCATATACCACTGCACTTGCTGAACCAACCTCCATAGAGCTATATCTACCACCATATGCATCAACCACAGCTTCCATACCTTTACTGTAAGCAAAGCCATTGCTTGGGATTCTTCTTGCTCCACCATTAGACATGTCAACCGCATTGGAATCTCCACCGTCTTTGGCATCACAACCTCCTTTTTGGCTGCACACTCCATTCCAGCATCATCGAGCCCTTCCTCGTCCATCGGCCCGTCAAGGTCGATCAACACCATCTGCTCTTCGGCTTCAATTACATGTTCTTCAAGCACCTCTTCTACCGCTGCATCATGCTCTTCTTGGGAAAAGAGCAACTCGTTCTCTATTGCACCATCCTTGTCTTTCTCCATAGACACGGCTGCTCTATCACTCTTGGCAAAATGGTACACATGTTGCACCACTATGGCACATTCTACCGCTACTTTCATCAGCACAGCCATTAGCATGGCTCCACACACTACCTTTACCTACATTCCATCATCAGTAGATCTAGACCGCACCACTTGGATTTTATCAAGCATCCCGGATTGCTCTGTTCCCTACTCTTCTTGCACATGGGCTACTACCATATCATCAAACATATAAGAGAGCAGCTTTACGTTTACCAGTTCAGGTTCTTTAGATTCCGTCTCCCCATCATAGATGTGAACTCATCCGCTCTATTCTCCTCGCTTGGCCCCCAGCTAATCAAGCTTGTATCATCATCATCATCGAAATCATATACCGACTCTGTATCTGCATCTTCATCCGCGTGCTGCTCCACATAAGCTTGACCATCTTCACCACTTTGCAAACTTTCTTCATCAACTTTTGAACCCTCGGTATCTACATCTCGATTGCATTCTGATATCTTTTCATGCAAACTCTCCACAAGAACATGCTTTACCTCTTCAATCCGTACCCGAACCTCCACATCCGCTACCGCTTTTGCATCTTGGTTCACCTCGACATGGAGCTTCTCCTCATTGACAAGCTCTTCCACCCTCGGCACATGCACATCACATACTAGAAATCTCCAAGGAACATAGCCAACAGTAGGTCTTACCTTTACAGGCACTACATTTTGAAAACTTGGAATCGCCCTTGGTCGGACCAAAGAGAACTTCGCTACCTCCGCAACATGCATATAATCTACTGGCTTTAACATGCCTACCTCCATCTTTTGCTTCACCTTTCTGCTCTTTATCTTTCCCAGATAGACCATGTCTTCATAGGTATCTGCACCATCTTCAACCTGTTGGGGTATAAAGCCCAATGTGGTCGCCCAGATAAGTGGGCGGGTCGCCAGGTATGTACACATATTCTTTTGTAAAAACCTAATAAGAACTCACTATGCTCTACACATTACAGTAGAGAGAGTTCACCATATCGTCGTGCTTTTCTTCTCGCACTCTCTCTCGCGTCGCACTTCCGCTCGTACTCCTTCAACTGGTATCAGAGCTCCGATCGAGGCTCGGGGCAGCACTGCAGGAGGCTAGAGTCACCAGCTCAGATTGGAGTGAAATTCCACAGGCAAAGACACGGCCCCAAATCCTGTGGGAGAAACCGAAGGACCTGGTGTTCTCAGAATTTCATTCTGAGGTCATCTCGGCCACCGTTCGGCTTCGACAAAGGTCTGCGCAGGCCATTTTCGACTACATGGTCTCGACGGGTGCAGATCCGACTCTGCAAATTTGGGGTTTTCGGCCTACGACTGCAGGTGCTGAGGATATCGACACTCCCAGAGTGTTGATTTGTGGTTGTCTACACATCGAAGGACGGCTCACAGTTCTTGGAGGCGTGTCACATACGACACGGGCGCATCTACACACAGACTGTAGGCGACATCCACTAGTTCATCAGGTAGCTTGTGTTTGCTGCTTGATATTCCAGATTTCATCCTGACATTGCAGGTACTTCCACATGGGATGTAACGTCAGAGATGATGTATGTTTGTTGAGGGTTTGCTGGCTATGAGTCACGCAGCAAACAACCGCCGCAGCGGTTACAACATATAGTGGGAAATTTGTGGATGTATGACTTTGTGGGAAGTCTATATACTGTCAGATTTATTGCAGCCTTTGTTGAGGGTCGAGTGAGGTTTTATTGAGCTGGGGGATTCTAGAATGTTGAGATCCTTTCGGTGATATAGGTCTTGGAGCGATGCCTCGAGCACCCTTAGATAGGTAGCTAGGATGTATTGACTATGAGTTAGACAGTTGGGATTGCATCTTTGCTTTACTGCCGTTGAGGCATTGTCACAGTCTATGCTTACAGGACAGTGACAGGACAGTGAGAGACAGTACAGGTGCAGGACAGGTTTACCCGCAGCTTACAGTGTCAGAGAGACAATGGTTTTTTGAGCTGTTTTTTGGTCTATTTTTAGTACACCAGAGCCATTTTACAAAGGAGACTCTGCCAAAATTTCTGATGAATCTGAAGCTTTCTTGGTTCATTTGACAGGTTGATATTGGTTCAGAGGTCAGTTTACAGGGGAAACTCTGCCGAATTTTTCCCAGGAAAGTAAACTACTGTGAAGCGTAGCTATGGCTGGATCACAGGACACTGCTCTTTACAATATCAAGAAGCTGGATGGAACCAATTTCCCATTGTGGAAGAAGCAGATTTGGCACGTGTTGGTACAAAAGAAGCAGATAAAACCTATAAATCTCAAGGGGATAAAACCAAAAGATATGGACGAAGATGAATGGAGCGAAATGGATGAATTGGCACTTTCTACCATTATGCTGACTTTGGCAGAAAGAGTTTACTTCAATGTAGCAGACGAGATGTCGGCTTATCAAGCATGGTTAAAGCTGAGTGATCTTTATGAGAAGCAGAGTGCAGCTTCACAGGTATACTGGCTTAAGAATCTTGTTGACTTGAAGATGAAAGAAGGGACACCTATGTCCAATCATCTAAATGAATTCAACACAATCTATAGTCAGTTGTCAGCTCAAGGTGTCAAGTTTGATGAACCTGTTAGAGCTATGTTCGTGTTGATCACATTGCCGAAAAGTTGGGACACTTTTCGCACAGCTTTGAGTAATTCTGCACCTCCAGATGGTTTAAACATAGCAGGTGTAGAAGGAAGTCTGCTTACTGAAGAAACCAATAGAAAGACAATGGACAAAGGCAAAGGAACAACCTTAGTTGTCAGGGGAAGGACCAAAGAAAAGTACAAAGGTGGAAAGAGGAATCAGTCTCGTAGCAAGTCCCGCAGTGCTAAAGGCAAGAGTGACATAGAATGCTACCATTGTGGCAAGAAGGGTCACATGAAAAGAGACTCCAGAGAATGGAAAGCAAAAAAAGGCAAAGAGAAAGATGAAGACCATGGTGAGAAGAACAAGTCCTCAGTGAAGATTCAAGAAATAAATGTGACAAACACTGTTGCAGAGGATGACAGTCTAGTGTCAGGAGACATCTACTTCTTGAAGAATACAATGGACTCAGCTCTTCTTACAGCATCTGATGGAAATGCACTGAGTGACTGGATTATAGACTCAGGGGAATCACTTCATGTGTCTCCAAACAAGGAGTGGTTTACCTCTTATGTGACCACTAAAGATCATGTTCGGCTAGGCAATGGGCAGACATGTGAGATCTTAGGTGTTGGAGATGTTCAATTGAAGTTTCAGAATGGCTCTTCTTTCACGCTGAAGAATGTGAGACATGTTCCCGCAATTACAAAGAGCTTGATCAGCACAGGTTTACTTGATGATGCTGGCTACGTCACCACTTTTGGACAGAACATGTGGAAGATATCCAAGGGTTCTATGACAGTAGCACATGGAGTAAAGTCTGGAGGACTTTACATGATTTATGTATCAAATGTCTCTAAAAATGTAATCAATGTAACCGAGCAGCCGAACGTCCAAGAAGGGAATGGAAATCTTGTCTCGTTCTGGTTATTTGCCTGGCTTTTCATTTAATGATTTTGAATTCTGTGAACATTGTCTGTATGGTAAGCAAACACAGCAGCCACATAAGCATAGAAGCAGTAGAAGAGATACACAGTTGGCACTTGTTCATAGTGATTTGTGTGGACCTATGCCTAACCTATCTCTAGGGGGAGCTTCTTACTTTATGACATTTATAGATGATTACTCGAGGAAAGTATGTGTTTACTTTCTCAAGCACAAGGATGAAGCGTTTAGTGTTTTCAAAACGTTTGTGACACTTGTGGAGAATCAGAGTGGCAAGAAGCTTAAATGCTTATGCACTAACAATGGTGGAGAGTATGTTTCAAAGGCCTTTCAGGACTTTTGTGAGTCAAAAGGTATAAAATGTGAACTTATTGCTCCTTACAATCCTCCTCAAAATGGTGTTGCTGAGAGGATGAATAGGACCATACAAGAGAAGGTCAGAAGTATGTTGTTTAATGCACAACTGCCAAATGGGTTTTGGGTTGAAGCTGTATCAACAGCTGTTCATCTTGTAAATAGATCTCCTAGCAAGGTTTTGCAGAAGGATTCAGTGCCAGAGATGGTATGGTCAGGCAAAATGCCCTCATACAAGCATCTCATAGTCTTTGGCTATGAGGCATATACTCACGTTCCAAAGGAATTTAGGAACAAACTTGAGCCAAAGAGTAGAAAGTGCATCTTTCTAGGCTATGGTAATTCTGGTGAGATGGGGTACAGACTTTGGGATCCCGAATGCAGAAAGGTTGTCCGCAGGAATGATGTTCACTTTAATGAATCCAAATATCATTCTAAACCAGAGAGGGTTGAGGAGATTAGAAGAGTTGTCTTCCAAGAAGATGGACCTGCACATGCAAGACAAAATGTCAGGGCTCAAGAGGAGCAAGGACAGGATAGAGTGGAACCACAGGTTGTGGTTGAGCCTGAGCCACCTATTGTGCGTAGATCTGGACGTGTCACGCGACCTCCTGATAGGTTTGTTCCATCTATGAACTATGTCATGTTGACTGATTGCAATGAGACTTCATGTTACAAGGAAGCAGTGCAAACGAAGGACTCCGGGAATTGGCAATTGGCCATGCAGTCAGAGATGACAGCTCTGCATAAAAACAAGACATGGAAGCTAGTTAAATTACCACAGGGCAAAAAGGCTCTACCTTGTAAATGGGTTTACATGTATAAGATCACCGCTCATGATAGTCAGCCAAAGTACAAAGCAAGGCTTGTTGCCAAGGGCTTTAAGCAAGAACAAGGCATTGACTTGATGAAGTCTTCTCTCCGGTGGTCAAGATGACTACATTGAGATGCTTTCTTGCATTGGTTGCCATATTAGATTTGGTGTTGCACCAAATGGATGTCAAGACAGCGTTCTTGCATGGTGATTTAGATGTGGAAATTTACATGCAGCAGCCAGAAGGGTTTGTTGAGAAAGGCAAGGAAGATTGGGTATGCCAGTTGTTAAAGAGTCTTTATGGCTTAAAACAATCACCGAGGGCATGGTACCATAAATTCCACAAGTTTATGCTTTCTCAAGGCTAAGGATGGTAGTTGGCTGATCCTTATTTTGTATGTGGATGACATGTTGATTGCTGGCAAGCACTTGGAAGAAATTTCAGCTTTGAAGTCAAAGATGGCAAAATCGTTTGACATGAAAGACATGGGTGAGGCAAGTCATATACTTGGTATGCGCATTGAGAGAGACAGATCAAAGAAGTTGATTTGGTTATCTCAAACAGAGTATATTGACAAGGTTTTGCAACGTTTCAATATGGAGAAGGGAAAGGCACTGAGTGTTCCATTGCCACCATATGTGAAACTTAGAAAACAAGATTGTCCTGTGTCTGAGGAAGAACAGGCTGAAATGGATAAGATTCCATATGCGTCTGCAGTGGGTAGTTTGATGTATGCAATGATTGCTACTCGCCCAGACATTGCATTTGCAGTGGGAGTAGTAAGTCGATACATGTCAAACCCAGGCAAGAAACATTGGGAGGCAGTGAAAGGAATATTGAGATACCTGAAAGCTACAAAGAGTATGCGTATATGCTATGGGAGTCAGGAGCTAAGTGTAAAGGGTTTTACAGACTTTGATTATGCAGGTGACTTAGACAACCGAAGGTCTACATCAGGGTATGTCTTTACATTGGCTGGTGGAGCAGTATCATGGCGTTCTAGATTACAAGATTGTGTTACTCAGTCTACTACAGAGGCTGAATATGTTGCAGCATCAGAAGCATGCAAAGAATCAATTTGGCTTAATTGATTAGTAACAGATTTGGGAATCAAAGAAGAGATGCCTGTGTTATATTGTGATAGTCAAAGTGCTATACAATTGGCTCGCAATCCAGTTTATCACTCAAAGACAAAGCATGTGGATGTGAAGTATCATTTCATTAGGGAAATGCTCGAGGATAAGCAACTTGAGCTTGTCAAAGTTCACACCACAGAAAATCCTGTTGATCTACTTACAAAAGGACTTCCCTCAGAGAGCTTTGCGCATTTTCGCAAGCAGTTAGGTGTAGGGTAGTACATCACTTCTCTACATCTCTTGTATATTAGCTTGTATAGTAGCTTCTCTCACACTTAAAGTACCACATTGGACTTTAAGTGGGAGGTTGTTGGGGTATAAAGCCCAGTGTGGTCACCCAGGTAAGTGGGCGGGCTGCCAGGTATGTACACATATTCTTTTGTAAAAACCTAATAAGAACTCACTGTGTTCTACACATTACAGTAGAGCGAGTTCAGCATATCGTCGTGCTCTTCTTCTCGCACTCTCTCTCGCGTTGCACTTCCGCTCGTACTCCTTCACAACCTTTTCTCTAAGCCTCGGATGCAAGCACTCTAACAGCTTTGACAGCTTCAAAGATTGGTTTCTTTTGACCCCAGTAGCAATCTCTAACTGCTTCCAGCATTCTTCAAACTGCTCAATGAAAATAGAGAAATCTTAACTTACATCCTGGTGTACCGCCTTCAGCCTTGCACCAGCTTTTTCCGCCGTAATCACCTCTCGAAACCGCTCCAGAAACTGACTCTACAACCTTTGCCATGATTCTCGATCACTGCTCTTTTAAACCATTGAACCACACCTTGGCTCGTCCTCGCATCAACAACGGAACTGTCTGTAGCCGTTTTGCATCCGTTGACATACGCATTGACAGTAGCCATAATTCAAAATCTGCTAACCAAAACTTGGCTCCACCATCTCTGTCAGCTTTGAACTCGACCATCAAACACCTCGACCATCAGTCAACCGCTTTATCGGCTAACAAACACCGCTTCAAACCTCAAATTGGAGCATCAGACAACTCCTCAGTGGGGGCACCAGAAGATCGAGAGGGGGAATAGGGAACACACCCAGCACACAAAATATCTTCCTCTCTATAGCCCAGGGATTCCACAACACCCCTAACCTCTCAAATAACACATTCAAATTGGCTAATTCGGACTAACAACTCCATTTTAGCACACAGAACAACTATCTCACACCTTGCAAAAAACACCTTGCAGCACAAATGCACCCACACTGCTCAACTCACCCTTTCTGACTCACAAAGCACCCCTATTCTGCCCTCTTGGTAACACCCTTCACGTTGCACGCAAGCCCTCTACAAATAATGGCCAATACACAAAGAGCGAGAGAAAAGGTGGGGAATGGGGAGAAGCAACACAAGAAATAGGGGAAAAGATGTGGTATTAGTGTATAGGGGAATAGTACAATCAAGTATGCAGCTTCAATGGCAAGCTTAACACTACACAGGCTTGCAACTTTCAATCACCCACTCAGGCAAAAAAGCCCTCAAATTTTCACATTTACATCCTTTTATAGGGGTGCCTTTAGGAGGTGTAAAAAAGAAATGATGGGTGTGTTTCTCTTCCCGTGGCCTTCACTTAGAGCTCTTTTTAGAATTTGCTTGCATTGCTTGCACCTGGCATAGCTCAACTTTGGAGACAATTGTATGGTGTACACATTTTGACTCCTTGTCCATTCAATTTGGCCGCCCGACTTGCTATTCTTGGGCCTTTGAATTCTCTCTCTCCAACTTTTCTCTTCCCTAACCCTTTGGCGGGATTGGCCCCTTGGCCGAATTTCTTGAACCCTTTGTGGCCCGGTTTCTTTGCTTGTGTGACCACTTTCTTCCACGAGGGGGGGAGGCAATAGCGAGGTCGCTATTGCCCTCCTTTGTTATCTTCAAAAATTTGGGGGCCCCAAGGGCCGCGGGACTCACCGCTAGCACGGGTGCCACATCATCACTGTCAAACAACCCCCGAATTTCCTCACGCCCACGGGCGCGCCACCGCACCACCGCCAGAGGCCAAAACCACCCCAGTGCGCCACCGTAGCGCCCGGTAGGGCCGCCACACGCGCGCCATAGCCAACGGGAGGGAGAGCTCCCCTCTCTCTCCCCTCTTGTGTCCATATAGAGCTCATGGTCCTGAATTTATACCACGACCCCGTGGCATCCCACTGCGCATATGGGCCAATTTGCATGCCATGTGGTAGCTGTGGGTGAATCCCCCCTTTGAGTGGCTTCCAAGGTCATGCAAAAATGCCCATCCCCGTTGGTTTTGTGGCCCACTTCATTATCCTGCCATTTTCAATTGAGAAACCCAATGATCAGATTGAAACCTCCACCCAATTGCCTCGGTTGTCGGGTTTGATCATCTCCGTGATCTTCAATTTCAACTTTCCTAGGTCCGCGATCGAAGGCGACCAAAAACTTGAAAAATCATCTGAAAACATTGTCTTCATCTGCACTAGGTTTTTCCAAGCCATAACTCGGTGTTCGAGGATCGGAATCACATGGCGTGACTTCATGCTAACTCCACATGATGTACACTATCATCGAGAACTTTGGCGAGGCCCCAAAGATGCTAGATGGCACGCCCTTCAATGCAGCCAAGTGGGCTCAGACCCGGCCCCCTGGAAAAAATTCAATTGGCCATAAAATGCAAACCATAGCTCTGATCCGCAATTTGAAAAGATGGGTAGGCTCCATAAGTTGATCTCTACACACCTCTATCTCGAATTCCACTTGGACCACTCGTCCCCAGCTGCCCTGCCCGGCAAGAATCTGCATTAATTCAGTGAAACTTCAACCTTCAATAACTTGGGCTACGTAGCTTGGTTTTGTGAGCTGTCTCGACCTATTCCTTAAGCACTTCAAGCTCTTCATTCATGAACCCAAAATCTGCATATTGCATCTCCTTCACCTGCTACCAAAATTAGCCCCTCCTGGAGCCTTCCTAAGCCGATAAGCCGCCTCAAGCATACAATTTCGTTGCTACCTGCCATCCCATGATTTTACTAGCTGCTCCAACCCTTTGCCATGCTTTTGCTTGCTTGCATATATCTGTCCATGCCACCTTCTAGAGTCAACACACTTTGGCTGCACCATCATTGCCCACCCCCTATTGAGCATTAATGCTCAACCACAAAAGAGCTTTTATTCCACTAGTAACTGCAAAACCTGGGACATACTATGAGAAAACTAAAACCATATGTACATTGTTTATTGCATCCTACTGCCAAACCTTCAAGTGGTTTGCCCCACCCCCTGCATCATATAGCTTCCACCTGGATCAAACACCTGCCGTTGATATCTTCTACCCATTTGTAACTGCTCAACATAGTGCCGTACCGTAGCACCTAGACCACCATGTGTGTAGGCTGGTCCTAGCCTGCCTGACACCAAGCTCAAACACATGTCTGACCCTCCCTCCCGACCAAATAAAGTGGAGGCCTTGAGCATATACCCCTGCACCTACTGAACGAGCCTCGAGAGAGCTGTATCTATCACCATATGCATCAACCATAGCTTACATACCTTTACTGGAAGCAAAGTCACTGCTTGGGATTTTTCTTCTCCACCATTGGACATGTGAACCGCATTGGAATCTCCACCGTCTTTGGCATCACAACCTCCTCTTTGGCTCCACCCTCGGCACAGGCACATCACATACTGGAAATCTCCAAGGAACATAGCCAACAGTAGGTCTTACCTTTACAGGCTCTGCATTTTGAAAAATTGGAATCGCCCTTGGTCGGACCAAAGAGAACTTCGCTACCTCCGCAACATGCATATAATCTGCTAGCTTTAACACGCCTAGCTCCATCTTTCGCTTCACCTTTCTGCTCTTTATCTTTCCCAGATAGACCATGTCTTCATAGGTATCTGCACCATCTTCAACCTTTTCTCTAATCCTCGGATGCAAGCACTCTAACAGCTTTGACAGCTTCAAAGATTGGTTTCTTTTGACCCCAGTAGCAATCTCTAACTGCTTCCAGCAAGCTTCAAACTGCTCAATGAAAATAGAGAAATCTTAACTTACATCCTGGTGTACCGCCTCCAGCCTTGCACCAGCTTTTTCCGCCGTAATCACCTCTCGAAACCGCTCCAAAAACTGACTCTGCAACCTTTGCTATGATTCTTGATCACTGCTCTTTAAACCATTGAACCACACCTTCGCTCGTCCTCACATCAACAGTGGCACCATTTGTAACCGTTTTGCATCCGTTTTGACATACGCATCGACAGTAGCCATAATTCAAAATCTGCTAACCAATCCTTGAGATATTTGACGCCGTAAATATGTGGCCAAAACCTAGCTCCACCATCTCTGTCAGCTTCCAACTCGACCATCAAACACCTCGATCATCAGTCGACCGCTTTATCGGCTAAGAAACAGCGCGTTGAACCTCAAATTGGAGCATCAGACAGCTCCTCAGTGGGGGCACCAGAAGATGGAGAGGGGGAATAGGGAACACACACAACACACAAAATATCTGCCTCTCTATAGCCCAGGGATTCCACAGCACCCCTAACCTCTCAAATAACACCTTCAAATTGGCTAGTTTGCAATAACAACTCCACTTTAGCAAACAAAACGACTATCGCACACCTTGCAAAAAACACCTTGCAGCACAAATGCACCTACACTGCTCAACTCACCCTTTCCGACTCACAAATCACCCCTATTCTGCCCTCTTGGTAACACCCTTCACGCTGCAGGAAAGCCCTCTGCAAACAATGGCCAATACACAAAGAGCGAGAGAAAAGGAGGGGAATGGGGAGAAGCAACACAAGAAATAGGGGCAAAGATGTGGTATTATTGCATAGGAGAATAGTAGAATCAAGTATGGAGCTTCAATTTTAAGCTTAATGGAAAGCTTAACACTACACAAGTTTGCAACTTTCAATCACCCACTTAGGAAAAAAAGCCCTCAAATTTTCACATTACATCCTTTTATAGGGGTGCCTTTAGGAGGTCAAAAAAAGAAATGATGGGTGTGTTTCTCCTCCCGTGGCCTTCACTTGAGCTCTCTTTAGAATTTGCTTGCAAACACTTTGTCTTCATCTGCCCTAGGTTTTTCCAAGCCATAACTCGATGTTCGAGGATTGGAATCACGTGCCGTGACTTCGTGCTAACTCCACATGATGTACACTATCATTGAGAATTTTGACGAGACCCCAAAGATGCCAGATGGCACACCCTTCAATGTAGCCAAGTGGGCTCAGACCCGACCCCTAGAAAAAATTTAATTGGCCATAAAATGCAAACCATAGCTCTGATCCGCAATCTAAAAAGATGGGTAGGATCCATAAGTAGAGCTCTACACACCTCTACCTCGACTTCCACTTGGACCACTCGTCCCTAGTTGCCGTATCCGGCAAGAATCTGCATTAATTCAGTGAAACTTCAACCTTCAATAACTTGGGCTCCGTAGCTCGGTTTGGTGAGCTGTCTGGACCTGCTCCTTCAACACTTGAAGCTCTTCATTCCTGAACCCAAAAGCTGCACTTTGCATCTCCTTCATTTGCTACCCAAATTAGCCCCTCATAGAGCCTTCCTAAGCCTATAAGCCACATCAGGCATACAATTCCGCTGCTACCTGCCATCCCATGATTTTACTAACTGCTCCAACCCTTTGCCATGCTTCTGCTTGCCTGCAAATATTTACCATGCCACCTTGTAGAGTCGACACACTTTGGCTACACCAACGTACGACACATTAGAGAGCTCTTTAGTTTCACCTGTAGTAGCTGCTAAAACAGAAATTATCCCAGATCCTTCAGCTGGACATTTGGCATTATTCCCAACAATTACACTTATGGGTTCCTGTAGAGGCTTCCAGGAAATATACAAGTCTTTCTTACTAGTCGTATGTCGGGATGCACCAGTATCTAGAATCCAAGAACCATCAACAAACAGAGTTTGTGCTGATGAGCATACCTCTTCTATGACAGCCCATAGTTCAAGGTTTGTTTCAGCATTGTTGGTGGATTCTCTTTCCTTCCAAGAAGCTTTCATGGTGTCGTTCTGCTCATTTGCTTTCTTCTTTCTGTAGTCTTTAACAGCATGACCCTTCTTGTCACAATAAAAACAGCTACCTGAAAATTTTCTCTTCTTGGGCTTCCTCTTAGAAGCATTTGACATGGTCCCCTTGCCTTTTGCATTGGCTGTGAAGGTAACATCACCTCCACCATCCCTGGTTCTGAGTCACAGCTCCTCTTCAAGAAACATTGCACTCAGTTCTTCAAACATAAGAGGGGTTGGACAAACCTAAGTGTTGAGTGCCATAACAAGACCGTCATATCTCGCCGGAAGTATGGGAATGCAGCACCCAACTAAATCTTTTGGAGAAATAGCCACACCAACGTCAGCTAATTGATCTTGGATATCCTTAATCCGCTTGATAAAGGCCTCCACTTTCTCTCCATCTCAAAATTTCTAGACTATGAATTCTAGTGTGATTGTGCACCTCATATTGGCGAGCCAATATGTTCCAAGCTTCATGTGCTTTAGTGGCATGTTGAATCAAAGTGAGGATAGAATCACTTACGCACATGACAATGGCGCATAATGCATCTGCATTCCTTCTTTTCTAGGCACGTAGAAGAGTAGCATCCGGGGGAATTACAATGCTTGGATTTGCCGGATCATTTGTTGCAGTGGGCTTCGGGTCTACACCATTTCGCCCCAACACCGTACCTAGCAATTCATATGAATCCAGAATTGTGAAAATTTTGAATTTCCACAATGTGTAGTTGGTGCCGTCAAGCTTTCCTTCGGTGAAAACAGGTGGACGAATGCGAAGTGGAGTAGCACCGGAAACAACACTTGAAGACGCCGACATAATTGATTTTACAAAGTAATACAAGTACTTCTCGTACTTTCTTAGCTACGAGCACCTAATGCTCTGACACCATATAAGAAATGTGGAATACAATAAGGATCTAGTAGCAGGGTAAGGATCTAGTAGCAGGGAGAGTAGAGAGAGATACGATGCAAAGTAGATTAGTGGCAAATCAAAAACTTTAGATTAGCACACTATTACAAAGTGATGGTGTCATCCACCCATGCGCTCTCAAGGTAGAGCTTAGATGGCGATTTAGACAACTAGAGCAAGTAGGAATACAAGGGACTAACAATCCTTACACAAGGATGTGTTGTGTGCATCAAGTGTGCACACCATTCTACCGAATTACTCATGACAAGGCCACCTTATATAGATATAAGAATAAACGCCCATGTGCAGCCTCCCTTAGAAAGTCCAAAGTAGGACCTCCCATGCGCCCATGTGTAGCCGCTTTTCGGTAGACAAGGACTCCTAGAAATCGGCCACCGGCCAAGAAAATCCGGCCATCGGCCAAAGACCACTGGCCACCGACCACCAGCCAAAGACCACGGACCACCGGCCACCGGCCACCGGACGGCCATTTTCCGATTTTCTTCAGGCCGTCATCCGCAGGCCGTCATCCGACCAAGATATTCCGATGAAAAGGAATATTTTGGCAAAGGAATATTCCCCCAAAGTTGCCCCTGAACTTGCTCCATACCATCCACGATCACAAATAGAGATCTCATGAGCGTGCAAAGCTAGAATCCACCAAATATATGTGCACCGTTGGCTTCTCCTCATATGGGGGCCTTACAAACTGTGCAACATATATTGTGGTGACAAAACTGAGAGAGGTGGGCATTGCAATTATACCAACAAGATGATGATGTTTCCTAGCTTTGATAATTACTTCATAATTATCCAAGTTAGTTATCTAATTTTTCCTTTTAATTTTTATTAAAAATCTATATGTTTTGGCAAAATTAAATATCTAGATTAATTTTTTGACCATAAGCTAATTATCATGACTTACATATGATGTTTACTAACTCTAATAAATGTCTTATAATTGTCTAACTTGATTAGCTAATTTCCCCCTTTTATTTTTAGTTTAAGTCAGTCTATTTTGGCTTAATTAAATAGCTAGATTAACTTTCTAACCATAAGATAATTATCATGGCTTATTTATGATGTTTACTAACATTGATAAATATCTTCTAATTGAGTCAAACTTGATTAGCTAATTTTCCTCTTTATTTTTAGCTAAAATGAATCTGTTTTGGATTAATTAAATAGCTAGATTATCTTTCTGAACATAAGATAATTATCACAGGTTACTTAGGATGTTTACTAACTCTAACAGGTATCTTTTAATTATCTAAGTTGATTAGCTAGTTTTACCCTTTATTTTTAGCTAAAATGCGTCTATTTTGGCTTAATCAAATAGCTAGATTAACTTTTTGACCATATATCACAACTTACTTAGAATGTTTATTAACTCTGATAAATATCTTTTTTTTCCAAGAAAAAGATCCTTCTATTAGTTAATGAAACTGCCCATAGGGCTACAACCACCTCTTCTAGAGAGAGCTACATCAATCATAAGGGGGAGACTCTCCCAATGAAAAAACAACATATGTACAAAGAGGCTAATTTAAGAGATGGGAGGAGGGAAAAGCCACATAGGTGGACGGTAGTGCCATCTCATCACCCCCTAGACCATGGTGAAGAAAGTCCCGAGGTGCGAGAGTCGAAGGAAAGCCTTTCTACGCTCCCACATGTGGACGGAGCTGCCTTGGATTCTCTCAAACTGTCCTCTGAGAGTATGGACCAGCTCTAGCCAAAGATCTCGAACAGTCTCAACTGATGGTACAGGGGGCGAGCCTGAAAGATGCAAAAACAACGGGCCCCCCAAATGAACTAGAGTGTCAGGCCACACAGGAGCTCCCAACACTCCTCTCTCTCACGGCACCACTCATGTGGAGTAAGCTCTATAGCAGGTTGGGATGTAGATCGATCCCCCTCCTACATCACTATCATCGTGCTGGCGGAGGATAACTCAAATTGAAGAGTCGGGCCCATGAGAGTGGACCAAGCAGCTGCCCCCTAAATATATTGTCGTGCCGTGGAAAGAGCTGGCATCAGAAAAAGGACACGAAGCCAAAGCTGTTGTGCCAAAGGACAATCCCAAAGACAATGGCATTGACTCTCCACATGATGGTCACAAGTTGCGCATGCTGCCGAGAGACCACTATGTACAAGCCAGCTCCCAACTGTTGTAGCCCAATGTGCAACCAACCACTGGATTAGCTAATTTCCCCCTTTTATTTTTAGCTAGAATCAGTCTGTTTTGGCTTAATTGAATAGCTAGGTTAACTTTTTGACCATAAAATAATTATCACGGCTTACTTATGATGTTTACTAACTTTGACAAATATCTTACAATTATTTAACTTTATTAGCTAATTTCCCCCTTTTATTTTCAACTAGAATCAACTTGTTTTGGCTTAATTCAATAATTGATTGACTTTTTGACCATAATCTAATTATCACGACTTACTTATGATGTTTACTAACTCTGATAAATATCTTATAATTATCTAACTTGATTAGATAATTTTCTCATTTTATTTTTGCTAGATTAACTTTTTGCTATAATGAGATTATTATACCATGTCTTTAACAATGTTCTCTAACTCTAATAATTATCTTGTGATTTGTTAAGTTGTTTTACTAAATTTTCCATTAGTTTATAGCTAAAAATAGCTAATTTTTGCCTAAATAATTACAAAAATTATTCAAAAAATTATGATATAATTTTTTAAGCTTATTAACAGTATGATTAAGCTCTGATAATCTAACTAGTCTTGTTTAACATAATTTCTATTAATTAAGGCTATAATTATCAATTTTAGCTCTAATTAGGACTAGTAATTAAGTAGATTATTAATCGCATTAAGATTACATAATCAAAAGATAAATATTGTATAATAGAGTATTTAATAGCACATAATATTCTAATATTATTTAATTAATAAATTAATTAAGAAAAAGTATATCTAAATTGCTAATTATCTGGGATTAGCATAATTACCTCGCTTAATCACTTGGATTTTTCTTTGTGAGTGATTTCTATGAAGTATCTCTCTCGCACGAGAAATTTCTTGCCAAGACTCCAAGTCTAAGTTAAATGAGAATCCTTGGGTCCTATTTATAGTTTTTCTGGCAGACACAATCTCAATCTGGCTGAATCTGGCAGTTCCTTGCAACGCTCAAGCAGCCCCCATCCTCAAGAAGGTGCCACTTAGTGCTAAAATAGTCCCTGGCAAGTCCAGATACCCTCTCCCAGAACCTGCATGCTCTGAAAATCAAGCCTGCTAATTTTTGGTGCTAAGCTTTAATTAGTACTAAAACCCATCCAATTATTTCTACAATTAAAGTGGCAGTGAATTTTTCAGATGGGATAGCGGTGTCAGTTTTTACCCGAATTCAGTTCTGATAATTCCTAGACATAGGTTTGCTACTCTTAAGATTTTAAAAATACTAGTTTTAATTGCTT
The DNA here is from genome assembly GCF_014529385.1 of Adiantum capillus-veneris. Lineage (NCBI taxonomy): Eukaryota > Viridiplantae > Streptophyta > Polypodiopsida > Polypodiales > Pteridaceae > Adiantum > Adiantum capillus-veneris. Next base: position 73,407,734 of record NC_140934.1, on the reverse strand, counting down.
TGGAGATAATGTTTTACCTGTTTGTACGTCCAATGCTTTCTTCTATAGCTTTGAGTTCATTTCACTACAGCTAGAAAGGTGGAAATCTTACAATCTCCCCAACTTAAGAATTTGAGATGCCCTCATCTCAATCGAAAAATGGAGGTTTCATCTTCCCAAGTGGCATCTTCAGTGGGATAATCTTTCCACTTTACCAAAAGTTCCGTGATTACTCTATTTCTAAGAGTTCTTTCTCTAGTTTCCAGGATATAATCTGATTGAAGTTCAAGCACTCCTTGTTGTTGCACTACAATCTGTTCGTCCTCCAATGCATGATTGGGATTTGGGATGTAGGGTTTTAGTAGGTTGACATGAAATACATCATGAACTTTGATATGTTCGGGCATCTTTAATTCGTAGGCTTGATCGTTGAGGACCTTGATTATTTCATAAGGACTACAATATCCAGAACTAAGCTTTTTGAAATTTCTCAGAGATAGATTGCTTCTTTTTTGACGCACTCAAAGAAAGACTTTGTCTCCTTTTTTGAAGATTCAATTGCATCATTTTGGTTTGCATAATGCTTTTGACGATCCTTAGCCGCCTGAATATCTTGTCATATGGCTTTGTTCTAGGATTCCATTTCCTCCAACATTTTCTTTGAGGCTTCTACCCTTATAGCAGGGTCAAAAAATTTAATGGTGATATGCATTCATGCCCATATAGAGCATTGAAAGGTGACATCCCAATGCTTTTATGGAAAGAGGAGTTATAGGCAAATTCTACCAAGGGAAGAAATTGAATCCACTTGCGGTGTTCTCTACTGCAATAAGCTCGAAGGATATCTTCAATTACTTGGTTTACCTGGCTCTATATGTCCGTTTGTCTCAGGATGATATGCCAAGCTAAAGCATAGTTGTGTTCCTAAAGCTTCAAATAGAGCCTTCCAAAACTTGGAAGTGCACTTTGCATCCCTATCACTGATAATTCTCTTTGGAAGCCCATGTAGCCTAAAGATCTCTTTAACAAAGATCCGGCTTATATCTGATGCGATGTAAGTGGTTTTTACTGGTATTAGATGAGATTCTTTAGTAAGCATATCCACCACTACCCGGTTAGGGAGTCATACCCTCCCTGAACCGTGGGAAGACCCGTGACAAAATCCATGCTAATGAATTCCCACTTCATTTGAGGTATGTCTAAGGGTTGCAGCTTTCCTGGCATCATCACTCGTCCAGCCTTGTTTCTTTGACAAGAGAGGCATTGTCTGGTGTATCGAAGTACACCCCTCTTCATTACAAACCAAAAGTATCTTTTCCTCAAGGTATTTAGAGTTTTTGCATATCCTAGTGTTAGGCCAAGTGGCCATGGAAAACAACCCTTACTCTTTTTCTTTCCTAATAAATATAGGGAGAGAAAGTGAGAGAGTTGATGCTCTCTCACTTTCCTCTCCACTAACCCAACTCCCTGTGTGTGTTTCATCCCCTTCCCCAATCCTCTTCTCCTTTCCTCTCTTGCACACTCTGCGCAAGCACCATCAATTGGTTCAGAGCTCAAGGGCACCCAACCCCGAGCCTCGGAATCTCCCCTCTCCTACCCTGGTTGTAGTTCCCCTTGGCCAAAATCTTGAGAGCAGATGCAATAGAATAAAACGGGGCTGATTGACTTTCTTGAATCTGAGTCAACAAGTAGATCAAGAGCTTGAAACAATGATAAGCAAAGGCCGTGAGATGGAGCCCACAACGAGCAACAAGGAGAAATGAGGAGATGGAGCTCGAGGGTAATTTTAAGCAAGCACTAGGAGCTTATGAAAGCAAGAGCTGCAAACATGGCAGATCGGACAGGAGTATTGGAGAATTGGGGGTCAATCGAGTGCAATATAGCAGCTAGTCGACAACAGAAAAGCAAGAAATCGAAAGCTGTAGGCCAATACTACACACACAGATGGGCAGCGATAGCAACCAAATTCAACACCGAGAATTTTACACACACACATATTGCAGCAAGCAAGGGAGTCAGGGCTGCAAGATAGTAAAAGGTTGGGTGTGTTGAACCAAATTAGGCTTCAAGGCTTACAGCTTGAAATCGTTGGCAACGCTAATTCGAGACTTAGAGAGCCCTTTGGCAGTGGTGTGGTCACACACACTCTCACACACACTCAATGCCAAGAAAAAAAGGAGCCAGATCAATTTATGGGCAAAGGTGGCTACTAAACTAGCCGCCACTTACCCCGACTGTGATAAAGATAGTGAAAGTTGCCGCAAAAAGTGTCAAGCAGTATTGCAACAATACCGTCAGGACAAAGCCCATAACTCAATTTCTGGTAATGATAGGAGGCATATATGCAAATGGTTCGACATAGTGGATGAATACTACCACGCTAGAGCCATTGTTACTCCTATTAGCCACGCTTCTTCATCCACAATGGAGGATGTTACCCCAAAAAATGGTGACACCTTAGAAGAAAACCCCTCTCCACATCAAGAGAAGACCCAACCCACTCTATCCTCTAGCTGTAAAGTCGTACAAGGAGTCCTTGGCCGAGATGGCCGGTACAGGGAAACTTCTCTTGGAGCATCTCAAGGAAACCACTAGCCAGAATATTTCCTTGGAGAGGGAGAGGCTCCATATACTAGCTATAATGTGCATGACTATGAGTGATTTTTTGAAGGAGTCTAGGGGGGTGACAACTAGTTTTTTCATATCTTCTATGTTTTTTCAAAGTTTGGTTGTAATTTGTCAAAGCTTTCAAAGCTTGCAAATTTTATTTTTGTGCTTCCAAAGTGTATGAAAATGTCTCCAGGTTTCAAAGTATGATAAAAATGTTGTAAATTAAAGAGGACCATGTGCTAAATATCTTGCATCATTTCAACGTGTTCGCAGGATTCAATGGCCATATCCAAGGAAATGTCTCTCTATTGCGCACGGTTGTGTTATTTAGCCATTTATGAATTGCTAAAGGAACCCAGCTTTTGCAATGATGAGTCCATGGTGCAAACTTGGTTGCATGTTTGCGAGTGCATGGCACGGTCTGTAAGCCTCAAGAAGATTGCCAACCGAAGGAGTGGTCATGAACGACGGCGTGCATGGGCATACCCACGTCCACAAGGCTTTGTTCAATGCTATCTCCTAAGTGCTTACAATGCTAGCATGTTCAAGTGGAGTCTAAGGGTCAGCAAAGAAACCTTCAATTACCTTTGTGGAAATCTTGCACCCTTCATGCAGAAGAAATCCACAAGCTTTCGCAAGGTTGTGCCAATAGAAGATAGAGTAGCAATTGCTCTTACCAGACTTGCTATTGGAGATGGTCTCTTGGGCCTCGGTGGCACTTATGGATGTGCCAAGAGTGCATCTTGTGGAATTGTACTTGATTTTTGCAAGGCAATTGTGAAATCTGGCCTTAGGGATTTTTACATCAGATGGCCCACAAGCTCTCGACTTGCGACATTGGCGTGCGAGTTTGAGGTTGCAAGAGGACTCCCCTTTGTTGCTAGTGTGATAGATGGTTCTCACATTCCCATCATTGCATCAAGGGACCACCATGTGAACTACTTCAATCAAAAAGGTTTCCACTCTATTTTGCTACAGCTAACCGTATCCGCTAATTGTTCAATATGGAATTATGATGTTGGATGGGCCGGATCAGTGCATGACTCCTTGAATTTCAATAGAAGTGAGCTAGGACAAAGATGTGCAAAAGGTGAGCTAGGAAACTATTGTCTAGTTGGTGATTGCACTTATTAGGCACGGCCATCTATGCTAGTGCCTTTCAAAGGGTGCAAAGAAGGGTTGTCACGCCTCAAGTACTACTAGAATTTCATTCAATCCAGTACAAGGATGCCACTTGAGAGAGATTTTGGAATGTTGAAGGCAAGGTTAGAATTTTGTTAAAAAGATGTCACATGAATCTATGCTATGTGCCAGATCTTGTAGCAGCTTGTCTTGTGCTTCACAACCTTTGTATCCACCATGGAGAATCTTTTGATATGGAGTGGGTGCGGGAGGCAGAAGCAGAACTGGTGGGTCACGTTGGGCATGTGACAGAGGATCGAAGAGCAGGTGCTACTTCCATGATGGAGCTTATGGCAATATGGGAAGTCGGAGTAGAGGAGGCTATGGAGCGTGCTCAAGGGAGAGATGAAGGAGGTTCCAATGACCTTGGAGTAGGCTCCGAGAGGCGAGATAGTATTGCAAAGGCAATGTACAAAGAGCAGGCACGGATGATTGTCCAAGAAATTTTTGGAAATGAGGCTTTAAAGGAAGTAGATTCATCATCATCTTCAAGTTAGAGCTTTTGTAACATATGCGTTCAATTTAATAAATTTTACGCTATGGTTTGTACTATGCTTTATTGATGCAAATGCCAAATGCTTCTTCCTTTCACTCTTTGTTCCACCACCGCCCAATGGTCACACAAGCCGGCGGAAAAAAATCTAGTGACTTTTTCTTCCACCCTCTATGTGAACAAATGGGTGGCGGAAGTGTGCATTATCTAACTCTACCACCCGGAAAAGCAACTTTTGGAGCCTCTCTTCCGCCTCCTCAATGTGAACCCAGCCTAAGGCAACGCTAGGGGGGAACATTTGCAGTTGAGAGCTTGAGCAAGATCCGTGAGTACAGCAAGTAGGTCAAGGAGCACACAAAACCGAGAGCATAGAAGATTGCCTTTGAGAGTTTGAACAACTCTGCAGTGGAGCAAACTCTTCACACACACACACACACACACACACACACACACACACACACAATTTCCTGGCAAGTTGTCAGATCCGACAAAGTTCAAGCAGGCTGAATTCAAAAATTGTGAGTGTTAAACTAAAGTTTTGTGTGTGCAAGAGTCGCATCCCACCAAAATTCTCAACAAACCCCCGGATCCCAACTCTCCACTACGGCTAGCTCTCACCCCACCAAAAATTCTCGACAAACCCCCGAATCCTGACTCTCCACTATGGCTAGCCCTCAACCCTCCCGATCCTTCGACTCTCTGATCTCTCAAACACCGATTCACACAGTGACCTCTGAGCTTTGAGATAGAGAGAGAGGGATAGATACTCCACGGGAAAAGCCTAAGAAAGAGACAGAGACCGAGCTTGAGAGATAGACGGACAACGAGTGAGAGAGCAAGATTTGTGAGAGGCATTGAGACAGAGACAGAGAGAGGGCACCGACGATAGCTTCAAGCATTGACAACCTTGACCTGGACGCGTCTACGGCTATTCGGCTAGTCACTCCCATCCGGCGGCCGGAGACGACATCGACATCGGCAATTAGAGCCATTTTGACACCGACTGTCACGTTTTGGCATAAAATCTCATTTCTTCCATTCTAGGTGGATTTTTGACATCCGACCCCTTACCGGTTTCAAGTGGACGCCTTTTTCCCACGATTGATAGTTGTGCTTTCCACACACACGGGTAAGGTGCCTCTACCATAGAAGAGTGACACCCGGCATTGGTACTAAGCGCACTGATCTCACTCTACGGCACGGTTTTTTTGGCTACGACACCTTTGGTGGCTATTTGACTAGCGCATTTTCACTCGGTGGTGGAAATCCGCACATAGCAACATCGACATGCATGTTACAGGTTATAGGGGGCTTTTCAGCCGATTTACACACAGGTTCTCCAGGTTTCCAGACATAGTGCTTCCAAAGGAGATCCAACAGTCTTTTTGACAACAGTTTCTTTGTGGATAGACACATTGACAAATGCATTTTGCTGTGAGCACACCTAGTGCTACTGAGCTCTCTTGAGAGCAGATATCCCCGCAGGGATCACTTTTAGTGCGTGCAACAGTTCTTGGTGCTTGTTTGAGCACGGTCACTCATGTACATTGAGATGCGAACACTGCCCATTGTACTACTACATGTGGAGCCATTTTTTGGGCTATTTTGGCAGTTCTTCCCGGCCATTTTTGAGACTTGGACCGAAAGATTCCTTTCTAAGACTGTGGCTAGTCCATTTGTGTCTGCATTAGCCTTTGGAGGGTAAATAGCGTGAGGATTTCTTTGAGATGGGGTGTGCTCAAATGTTGAGATACCTTTGGTGATACAGGTAGCTGGAGTTCCCCACGTTTGGTACCCTCGCCATAGGAAATGTATCTGGACGGTTTCATATGCTTTTGATGCCGAGTTGGAGATCACATTAGTAGTGAAAGTATCTGTGTTTTTTATGCCCAATTAATGCAGGTGGCACATTTATGCATATTTTCAATTTAGTTTTGACTCCTCATACAAAGGAGACTCTACCAGATTTCCTTCCGACTTTCATTGTTGGCACCTTTAAGCCTATTTTCGTTGAGATTTTACTCTCGATACAAAGGTTACTCTACCAAATTTTTGCAGCTTCTCGCCATAGTTTGGCACCTCTTAAACCCTCTTGTCAGTGATGGCTTCTTCTTCAAAAAAGGAGGAGTATTTCATTTGCAAGTTCGATGGCAACAACTTCACCATGTGGAAAGAGTGCATGAAAGATGTTTTGACAAACAAAGGCCTATCTAAACCATTGAAAGACCGTGTAGAGGATGATTACTATACTTAAGTTCAGTGGGAGATTTTGGATGAAAGAGCCATGGCTATGATACGTCTATATTTAACCGAATGAGTGTCCTTCAGTATCATAGGGAAGACAGCAACCAAGGAACTTTGGGATAGCTTATGTTCAGCATGGGAGAGCAAAAGTGCATCCAACAAAGTTTTCTCATGAAAAAGCTTATGAAGCTCAACATGAAAGAAGGTAGCACAGTTTTTGGTCACGTAAATGAGTTCAACTCCTTTTCATTCAGTTGACATCTCCGGGCTTTAAGGAGTTTGATGACGAACTCAAGTCTATATTCTTGTTATGCTATCTACCCAATTCATGGGACATCTTTTGCACAGTCATTAGCAATTCGGCTCCAAATGGCAAGTTAGTGTTTAATGACGTCAATGTGTTCAATGTCCAAATGGAAAGTTAGTGTTCAATGACGTCACAAATGTGTTGCTCACTGAAGAAATTCAATGTAAATCTCTCAACGGTGCTAGTCATGGAGATGCATATATGGTTGGCAGTTCAACAAAGGCAAGAGGCCATGAACATGAACAAATACAAAAGCAAAAGTAGAGAGCGAAATCCTTGTAGTCCTAGCAGACACATGAAATCAAGTAGAGACCGCAGTGCCAAAAATGTCGAGTGTTACTATTGCCATGAGAAGCGACATTACAAAAGGGATTGTCGCAGTTTCCTAAGAGATCAAAAAAACATGCAAAAAGATAATTCTGGCAAAGGCAAAAATACGGTAAATATTGAGGAGCTCAATGTGGTTGAGTCTCCCATACCTACCACTCCAGTAGAGAATGCTCCTTATCAAGTGATGAACATTATGCCAATAGAGATTCATGCAGAGGTGACAACAGATCCCTCCGATGTTCTCATTTTCACTTCAGATCTCACTTCAGATGCTTTGCACAGGATGAGGGTTATGCACAAAATCGGATTCTTCATTCTGGTGCAAGTTTTCATGTCACGCCACATAGAGAGTGGTTTTCCTCTTATGCATCCATGCATGGCATAGTCAATCTTGGTGATTCCTATGAGCTTGACATTATTGGCATTGGTGATGTGAAACTTCACATGCATAATGGTACTACTTTTGTGCTGCAGAATGTCAGGCATGTGCCCAAGCTTAAAAAGAGCTTGCTTTCTATAGGGCAACTGGATGATCTTGGCTACACTACAGTTTTTGGTAATCATTCTTGGCTGATCCGCAAGAACAACCTTGTCATGATGAAAGGTCATGAAAACAGATCCTTATAATCTATGTTTGTTTTGAGTGTCGACGAACACTCTACCTATGTTGATGAGCTGCCATCTACTGAGTTGTGGCATAGCCGGCTAGGGCATATTAACCAAAAGGGAATGAAAACACTTAAGCATAATGGCTACTTATATGTGTTAGATTACATGGACTTTACATTGTGTGAGCATTGTCTATACGCTAAACATACTAGGTTGAAATCTTCGTCATTGAACAAGAAACTAGGCTAACCCCTAGACTTAGTGCACAATGATTTGTGTGGTCCAATGCCACATAAAACTCTATGGGGGGAAAACTAATTTCTCACATTCATAGATGATTATACTAGAAAGGTGTGGGTGATCTCCTTAAGCATAAGGAAGAGGTCTTTATTCCAAAAATTCCTCACCATGGTTGAGAAGTAATCAGGAAAAAAGCTCAAAGATTTTCGAATAGAAAATGGTCAAGAATACATCTCCATGAAGGCATTCATGCGGCAGTTTACTGCTCCATACACACCTTCACAAAATTGGATAGTTGAACGAATGAATCGAACGATTCAAGAGCAAGTTATCTCTAGGATTTCTATGGTGAAGCTTACTCCAGAGTTTTGTGGGGAAGTTGTTCTGATAGCAGTGCATGTCATCAACATGTCACCTAGTTCTCCTTTGAATTTCAAAATTCCAAAGGAATTATGGACTAGGAAAACACCAAGCTATGAGCATTTACATGTATTTCGATGTGATGAATATGCACATGTGCCCAAAGAACTTTTCTCACGGTATACGACTATATTTCTACTTAGACAAAAAATTGAGGCCTTACAGAACAGCGTTGCTAAACGAAAGAATCGCACTATTCTCAATGCTATAAGATGTATGCTAATTCATTATGGATTATCTCTTGGTTTTTTGGGTTGAAGCTACTTTGACAGCAATATTTATTCAAAATCATCTTCCTACAAATGCACCCTCTGATAAGATATCCATCACAGCATGGATTGGTGACATCCCTTCTGTATCTCATTTTTTAACCTTTGGATGTATTGCTTATATTCATGTTTCCAAAGAAACACGAACAAAGCTTGATGCTCCTGGTCTTAAAGCTATTTTTATTGGATATTCTGACACTTCCAAAGGCTATAAATTATATGACCCTTCCTCCAAGAAAGTAATTATGATTCGTGATGCAACTTTAACCGAACAGCTCATGGGAGGCTCATGGTCCATTGATAATACCGATGATACTAAATCGTTTCTTCGGGATTTTTCATTTTTTTCAGATAATGAAACTCCTATAGATCATCTTTCCTCTTCACAACCATCCATTCCAAATGTTGCCAATGATGATATTGATATTTTTTTTGATCTGCCTATTGATTTTGAACATGGTTCATGTCATGTTTATGATGACGATATTGTTGATATTGATTTCTCTACTTCTGAAGATCGCGTTACTTATAATGAAGCTATCTCTTCACCACAAAAGGATCAAGGGCAAGAGGCTATGGAAGCAAAGTATGATTCTCTTATCTCTAAAGGTACATGGAATATATTAACTGAACTACCTCCTGGTCGTACAACTATTAAGTGTAAGTGTGTGTATAAGACAAAGGCAAAAGCAGATGCATCTTTTGAAAAGTTCAAGACACATTTAGTTGCAAAATATTACTCCGAATTTGCCGGTGTTGATTATCAAGAGACCTTTTCACCAGTTGTTCGCATTACAAATGTTCAAGTTATTGATATTTGCTATTCAATTTGTTTTAGAAGCTCATTAAATGGATGTGCGAACTGCTTTTCCGAATGGTGATTTGGAAGAGGAAACTTATATGGAACAGCCAGAAGGGTTTGTTATTTCAAGTAAAGAAGACTTTGTTGCTCAACTCCATAAGACACTATATGGTTTCAAACAAGCTTCATGGGCCTGGTATACAAAATTTGATCTTTTTCTCACCTCTAAAGGATTTTTCTCTTACTCTTTAGACCCCAACTTATATATAAAATGCCAAGGTAGTAGTTTGTGATTCTTGCTCTTTATGTGGATGATGCTATCTTTGTTTCCAATGATTTTGGATTTCTTCAGCAAGTGAAAAAGTTATTGTCTTCTGCATTTGATATAGTGGATCTTGGAGAGATTCACTTGTGTCTTGGCATTCAGATTCAATGGAACCATACAAAAGGTATTTTATTCCTTCGACAGTCAAAGTTTATTGCAGATACTATATAAAAATTTGGTATGGAATCTACACATTCGGCCAACACACTTTGTCTTGCAAGTTCTTCGAAGAACACTTCTGACAGTGGCGGTCAACTTGTCCCTTATGCTAGCTTGATTGGATGTTTTTAGTTTATTGGCATAAACTCTCATCTTGATATTTTGTTTTTTGCTAATTATCTTGAACAATATCTTTCACATCCTTCTCTTAAGAATTGGTCTGCAACAAAGCGTGTATTGAAATACTTAAAAGGCACTACAGATTTTGGTTTGGTCTATCGACGACAAATGACATCGGATTCTATGGAATCTCTTTCTCTTTTGGGTTATACATGTAAATTGGGCAAGCTCACATTTATCTATGCGATCTACTAGTGGAAATTGCTTCTTTATAAATGGTTCTCTTGTTTCTTGGACGAGCAAGAAACAACGTTGTGTTGTAGTTTCTACGACTGAGTCAGAGTATGTTGAGGCATTACTTGCAGCTCGTGAGCTAATTTGGCTTCAATAAATTTTGGTTTATATTGGTCACTCTCCTCTTTCTAGCACACCCTTGCGGTGTGACAACTAGAGTGCTATTAGTCTTGCAAAAGACTATGTTCAACATAATAAGTCAAAGCACATTGCTATCCATTATCATTAAGTCGGGTATGAAGTACACAAAGGCACCGTAATGGTTGAACACTGTCCAAGTGACCCGATGATTAAAGACATTCTTATCAAAGGCCTCAACAAGTCACACTTCATCCTCTTGTGCTCGGAGCTTGGAGTTGCTTTGGACTCACTCTTTCTAGATCAGCTTCTCTACTATTGTGATAACTTTGTACATATGACATTGTAATCCTATAGGTACCATGCACTATACACACTCCACACCTGCACACTGTGATCTTTGAGTCACTTGTATATTTGTACATAGATACAAAATTCAATTTCACATCGTCATTGCTGGTTCATATTTTCACATTGTATAGGGGCTTGGGTTTTTCCCTTGAACTCCCCAAGGGTTTTTTCATCCAAAGTTAGAGACCTTTGTTTGAGTGGAGGTGTTGGAGCTATATATGACTCACTCTACTCAACTTGATCTCACCTATATATTTGTATCTTGTACTCAATATGAATCAGTCTTTGGGAGTTTACATGGTGTGTCTCTTATCTCGTCTCTCTCTCTCTCTTTCTCTTTACATCTCAACAGAAACCTCTACTCTTGAAGGTGGAAAAGTATGATCTCACATGACTTGATACCACAACAATAGGAGGTGTAAATGGTGAGTGGCCATTGCAAGGGTTCACCTCCAACTTTAAGATAAAATGGTAAGAAAATTACCATTGAAGCTTATATTTAGAGCTTAACATTATCTCCATCTCTAAGTCTATCATGCTAGATACAAGCAACCTCTTTATGGGCTTTCAATGTTTAGGGCTTCACACCTCTATCATTAAAAGTAAGCAAAGATCCTCATAACATTGGGGTGTGATATTTTGTTGGTGGCTTTGGTGCACCATCTAGGGTTACATAACATGTGATTGAGTCTCACAGCACAAGTAAGTTATGTTATCTATAGAGAGTTATCAAAGATTATCCTTCTAATTTCTTCTTTGTAAAGTTGTCACTAGATTATTAGAATGATATCATTTTGTACTTTAGCCCTTTGTGCTCACAAAATCTAGTGTTTACTTACAGACTCAACTTGTTTGAGGGTACATGAGCAAGCAACCATGTGTAGAAATAGACTATTATTGATTCGTGAGGAACCTTACAATACCATGTTAAAAGATTTTGATAAGAATAGTAGCATTTGCGTAGAATCTTGAACCAATAGGTACTCTTTAGGAGCTCTTAGAAAAGCCCTTCATAAAGTACTACAATCTTCCCTAGTGTCATAGATACATAAATACTCAAGTGTATATGAATCTCTAGGTTAGGAAAAAAATACTTGTAAGACAAGCCTGACAACACAAGATTTTTTCCCTTTGCAATTTTTTTCATGAGATTTGAGTCCTCTATAAATGCTTTTGTATTTATACTCATTTTGGTGCAATATAAATATGTTTTTCTTTTAAATACTGTCATATTGTGTGAGAGTAGTTAATTTAGATTATTGGAGTTTCATACAGATTTAAGAAACATTGTTGACCTTTATGGTTATTTTAATTAATGTTATTGGTTGTCTCTAAGATGTTTCAAGTCTCAAGTCTTAATCACTTCACCATGAAGAAATTCAAGCAATATTTGCAGCTTAAATATTAATGGTTATTCTTATTAATGTGGATCATAAGCTTTGTCAAGATGGCATTATTTGGGATATTGAATATATCTTGCTTCATTAGAAACGTTTCACAAGTTGAGAAATCTAAATTCTTGCTTTCCAACATGTTATTGTTTCCATACTAGTATGCCCATGCCAAGCTTGACGTAGAGAAAGGATAGCTTGAGATAGAGGTGTCGATGTATAGCGGTGATCGATAGGTGGTCAATTAACTTATTATTGATTTATGTTTCAGTATACATATATTGTAATGCCTTTGAGTTTCCACCTTCTTTTGAGTGGTGTTGATAAGTTTTTGGTATCAAATCTTCTTAAATATCCCTATTCATTAGCTTGTTTGTTGCTGAAGATGATACCAATAGCTATCACCCTTGTGAACTTAACTATTAAATTGTGGATTTGACTTCTACTATGTAGCTTATTTGGGTAGAGAAAGTGTAAACGTAAATTATAAATGCATATATTGTTAACATAGAAGATATGTGCCAATCAAGCCTATGTAAATTGCTAATCAAGAAAGCCTTGGTTGGATTCTATAACAATAAGGGTCACATGCAAAGAAATGGATTTACCAAAATATTCCCAAGAATAGGGGGTGGACAAGGAGTAAACATTGGCTCCTTGTTTGGCTAATTTCTAGTGTTGAGTGTTTAGTGCACATGATTTGTGAGGCCTTTGAACATAGAGCAAAATGATAGGGGAGGAAAAGGAGGGAATGGTATGCTCTCAGTACATCAAACACCACATCTCTATCTCATGGAAATGCATTTAAAAAAGGTCATGTTTTCCATTTTAAGGCCCTAGGGCCCCTCAACAAGAGGGCCCACAAGGGTGCATAGAATGGCCAAACACCTAAAATTTTAACGATTATTTTCAAGTTTTAGGTTGTTTTTATTGGCTTGTAGCTCCCAACTGGCTCCAAATCTTCTTGAGCTTGTCTCACATCATTTTTTTCATCGCATCACGCTCTTCAACCTTTGTGTGATGCTAAAAAGTCATATCTTGTTCCGATTCTCCAAAAATCAACCTGCAAGTTGGCAATTTTTGAAATTGCTCTTTCCTTAATCTACAAGATTCAACGTGTATCAAAACCATGGAATCTAAAAATACTCAAAGAACCAATGTTCCTCCTTGTGTTAAAGGCTACAATTCCCACATACAAAACTTTCCGAAAATCTCACCTTAATACCTTCAAAAGTGGCTTCCAAAGATTGCCTTGGATCATAATTTGAAACCAAAGGAAAATAATCAGAATTAACTCCTAGACTATGTACAAACTTTAAAACAACCAAAATTTCCTTCAAACAAAAGTCATTGCTAAACCTTTGAAAATAGGTCCCCTTGGACCCCCCAACAGAAATCAAAGGGTGCAAGGAGAGATATGGTGAAAATGGGACCTTGACGTGTGGTTTAGAACATTTGGAATGAAGTAGAATAATGTCGATGGGAGGTAGCTTGGTTGGTTGAGTACTTGCCCTTTGTCATCCAGGTGATGGGCTCGAGTGAAACCAAACAACCATGTGAAATGCCCGTCGGTGCACTTTGTATCATCACCCATGAGAATGTGGGTGCTACTACGTAAAACAAAAATAGGAATGAAGTAGAATAATGGTTGATAGGGTGTAATGAGTTTGTTTGCCCATTTGTGTGACACTATGTGCTTCAAAGTTGTGGTCATGTGAAACTTATGGGTTTCGAACTTACTAAACCATTTTATTATCATGCCAATAAAGTAGAAATCTTACCTTGTACAACAAGCACGTTGCATATCTACAACTACAATTCACTTCGATACAATCCAAGATTTTGGTTACCTCAAAATCTTTGCAAAGAATCAACTTTTTGGGGTTATGACACTATTGTACATGTCTCGTGCTAGACGATACAAACATTTGTGAGCACTCCAAAGTCACTTCATCGCACTCAAACCCATGAACCGAGTCACGAAGATCAAGTGCTCAACCAACCAAGCTAGCTCCTTTGGACATATCAGAGAAAAATTGCAAGTGGAAGCAATTTTGTGTCATGACACAAATTTTTGTACTAGACAAAAATTGCATGAAGAAGCAATTTATTTAAACTAGAAGCAATTTAACTACCTTCTCATGGGATAAGGGCCTCATGTTCACTTGGGACACTGAAAATTAAGCTCTCTTCCAAAGAAGCATCCATTTTTGAACCCCATCCTTATGTGCCAAATCGATAGTTCACAAGCTTGAGCTTGACTGCGCATCTCTATTTCTCTATGTCTACATGTTGTTGTTTGATTTGCCTATCTGCACAAATTTAATTAAATGCATTCTTATTTACTTTATATGTATAATTTTGCTCTGTGTAAGGCACAAAGGGTGAATAAATACACATATACATATACATATACATAGACATCTATATATACCATAAGGTTGTTTGTAAAAGCCGGGTAGCCTTTCAACAATAAAATCAAGGGGTTTTTTTTCTTAAACTACAAAACTCACAATCGTAAGTGGATTATATGAACAACCCAAAAGAATTACAATTACTAGTCATGCTCCTGTTGAGCCATGACATCTTCCAGCAACCATCCTTACATTGATTAATACAGGGCCACCCCATGGTAAATATAGAACACTTGAATGGACAAGGAGCAGACACTATCCCGTGTGGTTCAGATAATGCAGCAATCAAGACTAGTATTGCACTCATCAGACTTCCTCCATTTCCCATTGTCTATAATCGTTCCCTTGCTTTCTTGAATGATCTCCATGAACCTAGTTGTTTCAAGGACGTTCTTGAATAGTCCATAGTTCCTAGCCTTCCAAACATGTTTGGGATAATAGAATGTGATGATTTCTGTACTGATTAGTAGTGGTTGTGTGTCACACCTTCCCACCCATGAAGAGATCGTTCTTGAAGAACCCAATCTTCCATGTCTTTTGGACCCACTTGCATATCTTTCCTGCCAGACCACAGATCGTTCTACATTCCTTAAAAAGGTCAAGGAGGTTCTCACTTGCTGATCTGCATTACGGGCATTGATTTGGACCAATACCTCTAGCTAGGACCTTTACCGCAATCGGGAAGGCCCCCCAGAGTACTTTCCATACAAAAATCTTCATCCCAAGCAGCCATTGTGGGCACCAGATGTTCTTTACAATTGTCACTCATCTTGCCTCCGGCCATTGCTTGCCCCACTGATTGTTCAAGCGATAGAACCAATCCAGCAAGACCATTAATATGTTATATAGATCCTTGGAGTGTGGTTTTTGGAAGTGTCTATCTGTGGACCACCGCCATGCTTTCCATTCAAACCTAGAGTCGCAGGTTAGCAGGCAAGCTATTCCAAGACCCTACTCAATAGTAATCTTTCAGTTCCATTGAGACAAAACTTGGAGGTGAGTTGGTCTGACCTTTTCAAGCCACTGCTACTGTAGTCCCAAAACTAGCGGAGGTGTTGGAGTCCTTTATTGTTCATCTTTTTGGCCACCTCCTTCCACGCAGTGTTCAACAGGATGCTTCCCGCCTTAGATAGCCAAGGAGAGCAATGAGACATCAAGTTGTGAAAGTACCACGTTACCTCTCCCCATCTCAAGGCACTTTTAAGAAAGCTCGACTGTTAAGCCCCCAAGTTTCAGGTTAGATCACGAGGGGCAAGCAACTTGTCATGCAACTCTAGCCCTTTCTAGCCCTTGCGAGCATAGTTTGGCATTGTCCATCATGGCCTTTGTCATAACAGCCCATGCTTGGTCTTGTTTTGTTATTGCAACCATAACCTTGGCCCCTTGTGAGAGCTTTAGGTATTCAGATAATGCAATTAAACTCTCATTGGACCCCTTAATCTTATGGCCAATAGGAATCAGACAAGCCATTGGGATGCTGAATGCTCATTGGACCCCTTGGGAGACTGTCCAATAGTCTTCTAGAGAGCTTAACTTCTATTGGTTATTTTATCAAGTGTTTTTAAATTAATTAAACTAAAATTACTCTAGCCTAATTCCCATTGATCCACCTCTATGGCCATCCAATAGGATTTGAATGCACCTTGGGGGCAACTAGGCTAGGGAGCTGACATGTGTCCACTATGCCCTTTGTGTAAAGGGAGCTTGCAGTGTGTGTGTGTGTGTGTGTGTGTGTGTGTGTGTGTGTGTGTGTGTGTGTGTGTGTGTGTGTGTGTGTGTGTGTGTGTTTCTCTCTCATCCCCAACTAAAAGGGATCGCCCCCTCAAGGACAGGGATGTGGGAAGACTTTTGAGTCTTCCCACGAGCATCCAATTTACCCTAAGCTTGACCATTGAACATAACCTTTGAATTTTGAAACCTTAGCATTTTGGAAGTGTTAATGGGTTGAAACTTAGGGTCTTTGAAGCCCATTGTTGCACATTGCTCTTTTGCAGATGGCCCCCCCTTTGGATTCCTTTTTTCCCTCCTTTGGATCCCTATTGTAATCGGTCTGCCAGCTTAACCAATATTCTAGCTTTATCTCCCTTGGTACTTCCCCATATTAAATGATCAGTTTAACATGAGAAAATCATTTACGAGAATTAGATATTAGTTATTATGACAATGTAGTACTGGAACCTCGTGAATTCCCAAATCTCCCACTAGACAAGCTGACCATATGGTTTCCTTGCTTGGGTCAGACGCATCAACATATTCTGCCTCAGTGGTAGATAAAGACGTGCAATCTTGGAGACACGATCTCCAAGAGATAGCTGGTCTAGCAAATATGAACACATAGCCATATGTGGATCTTCTATGATCCATGCAACCCGCGTAATCCACATCCGTGTAACCTACAATAGATGCATCAATGCTTTCAAAGCGTAAACACTTGTTAGCTGTACTTCAAGTATCTGAGGATTTTCTTCACTGCTTCCCAATGCTTCTTGCTAGGGTTTTCCATGTAGCTACTAACCACTTCCACTGTGTGTGCAATGTCTAGTCTTGTGGCTGCCATAGCATACACCAAACTGCCAAATGTTGAACAATATGGAACTTTTGCAATATCCTCTTTTTTAGCAACTGTCTTGGGAGAATCTTCCTTGCTAAGTTTGGACTATGCCTACATTGGGGTACTCAATGACTTCCCCCCCGTGCATACTAAAACGTTGCAAGACTTTGTGGATGTACTTTTCTTGAGATAATTCAAGAAGTCTACGTTGCCTGTCTCTCTTGATGCGCATACCTAGAAAATGATTGGCATTTCCCAAATCTTTCATGGAAAAATAAGTGCTTAGCATCTTTTTCAATTGATTGATCTCATCAATTGATTTGATTGCGATAAGTATATCATCTACATACAAGATCAAGAGGATTAAAGAACCATCGTTCAACCTCTTTGTGTTTAAGCAGTGATCCCTCTTGACTTATTATGTAACCCTAAGATTGCATGAATTTGTCAAATTTTTGATACCGCTGCCTTGAACCTTGCTTGAGGCCATAGAGTGCCATTTAAGTCTACAAACCAATTCTGCCCTCATTGGCTTTTGGATTTCACATTCAAAACCCTCTGGTTGTTTCATGTAGACATCTTCATCTAGATCACCATGAAGAAATATTATGTTCACGTTTATTTGAACAAGTTCCATGTCATGGATAGCAACTAAGCCAAGCACAAAGAAAATTGTAGTCATCTTGACTTCTAGGGAGAAAATCTCATCGAAATCCACACCTTTTTGCTGCTTGAAACCCTTGGCAACTAGATGAGCCTTATACCTAGGCTCAAGATCTTCTGTTGTATACTTCTTCTTGTATACCCACTTGCAAGGTAAAGCATTCTTGCCTATTGGTAATTCAACCAAACCCACTGTCTCATTATCCACAACCAAATTGTATTCTGATTGCATAGCCTTTCCCCACTTAATACTATTGTCCATTTGTATAGCTTATTTGTAGCACGTTGGCTCTCCACTGTCAGTGACCAAAATGTGGTCTATACCCGATTCAAACCACTCGAACCCACATGATACTCTTACAGAGTGTCTCACTGCTTGGCTGTTGGACTCTGATCTCTCCGAAGCAATAGTAGTATCTTGCACTTGAGGATTAGGTGCAACACTACTGAACTGAGCTAGTTCGGAGGCTACATCCTCAAAACAAACGCGTTTGTACTCAAATTCTTTAATGGGCTTCCAGCGCATTTTTGACTGATTAAGAATCACATGTGAGCTACGAATGACTTTGCGGGATTCTGGGTGCGAGAGACAATAGCGCATCTCTCCATTTACACCATTGGCGATAAAAATACATTTGTATGACCTAGAATCATCAATGAAGGTAATGAAGTAGCAATATTGTGATCTCAAAGAAGGTAGAGGTCCACATATATCAGTATGAACAAGATCCAATATGTCATGAGAATGAGCTGTATTTGAGAGAGGAAAGGATTTATGATTATGTTTCCCAAGAACACAAAACTCACAAATTCCCATCTACTGGGTATGAGCTTTAAGATCCATGCCATGAACAAAATCACGATGTTGAAGATCAACGAGTTTTGAGAAATCAACATGAACAAAATACCGATGCCATACTTTGCAATCATGATCACCTAGAGCAGTGAAAACATTTGTTGCAGCATCATTGAGAGAGAGTTCAAACAAATTACCATTTCAAGGAGCAGTAGCTATAGTCTATCCATCGGCCTTTGGTATGATCAAATCTAACAAAGATACCAAGATCAAAAAGTCTAGCAACTGAAAGAAGATTACGTTGAAGATCTGGTACATGAAATACTCCTCGCAAAATTGGAGTGGAAGAAGATAAGGTACCAAGATATAAATCTCCAATACCCTTTACTTGACAAGTTGTATCATTAGCAAGATAAACAACATGTTGAGGATGATACTTATGGAGCCACTTAGATTGATATGTCATATTTCTTTAGCACTAGAATTGAGAATAAAAAGTGATCCATCACATACATGAAGTATTTTGTCTGGAGCAATTGAACATAGGATGTAGCTTGTTTCTAGTACAAAATTGTTACAATCTGTGTCAAATCGATGCTTATAGCATATATGAGTGGGATGATCAGATCGTCCACAATATTCATAAGAAGAAGAAGAATCTCTAGATAAACACGGTTGTTTAGTGGTAATATTGTGTTCTTCATCGTATTGACATGTCCAACAATCATCTTTAGTATGGCCATTTATGTTGCAGTAAGAACATTGCTTATTAGGAAATTTGAGATAAGAGAAAATATTATCGTGACGGCCACCTATGCAGTTTCCTCGTTGAAATGGATGCCTTCGAGCATAAAAAGCACGTTCCATCTTTTGTGACTCAGTCTCCTCTTATGAATTCATAGGCGAAATCAAGACCATCTTTATTAGAAAGAATGGTAACAATGCTATCATAAGAAGAGTCCTTCACCGTGTCAAGGAGAAGTGCAATCTGTTGTTTTTGTGAAACATGATCACCGACAGCAGTAGCAAGTTGATTAATAATGGATTTGAAAGACTCGATATGTCCCGTCATGGCAGTACCAACTTCATATTATAACCTGTTAAGAAAACCTCTCAAATAAAATATTTTTGTAACAGATTTCTTCTGAAAGTTTGCAATAAGGTACTTCCATACGTCGTGGGAAGTAGGCAATTCATACACATCAAGCAAAAGGGATCAATATGAGCAGAAAGAATATACCGATGAGCTTCTTTATCACGTCCTTGTCAATCCGTATACGCAACATGCAAGCCTTCAAATATAGGTCCTTCAGTAAAATAAGAACGTTGTCATGATCCGTATCAACAGGCTAAGGTGGACATACACGATTTCCCGGGACAATATCAGAGAGTCATCACCTTCAAGAATTAACAACATATTTTTCGGACGCTTCACAAGGACGCACAAGGACAAAACCTCCGTCAAGTTCGATTGCATTAAAAACAACATAACTTTCTGCTACGAACTCCGACTGATGCAAACCTAGAACTCAAATCGAAGAGCTCAAGGAGATGAATAAAAGACTCCCAAAAATTTAGACAAAGTTGAGGGTGTTAAAAGACAAATCAACAAGAAAATATAATCAATGATTCACCATATCAATTAGCAATAAACACCACAAAAAACACTAATCATCTTCTTCTTAACATAAAACAACCACAGTTAATAAGAATCAATCCTCAAAAATAAACTTTGTAGCAATTCTGAATCTTACATGCAAATCATATACACATACTATGTTTTATCACCGTGAATTGAATCGTCGCGTGATTATTACCACTCTGATACCATGTTGAAATGTAGAGAGAGAGAGAGAGAGAGAGAGAGAGAGAGAGATGAAACAAGAGATACACCATGTACGCTCCTAAAGACTAATGAAACAATAAACGCCACACAAAACACTAATGATATTCTTCTTAACACAAAATAACCACAGTTAATAAGAATCAATCCTCAAAAATAAAATTTGTAGCAATTCTAAATCTTACATGCAAATCGCATATACATACTCTGTTTTCTCACCATGAAGTGAATCGTCGCCTGATCGTTACTGCTCTGATACCATGTTGAAATGTAGAGAGAGAGAGAGAGAGAGAGAGAGAAAGAGATGAAACAAGAGACACACCATGTACGTTCCCAAAGACTAATTCATATTGAGAACAAGATACAAATATATAGGCGAGACCAAGTTGAGAAAAGTGAACTATAATTCCATGTAGTGTGAGTGAATAAAAGTAGGAGGCAAATCTTGTTTCACGTTGCAATGGAGGGGAGAGAAGGGGGAGGATCTAGCTTGGTGTGAAAATATGTGGTGGACAAGGGGGAGAGATGTGAGAGGAGCTTGCTAAGTGCTACAATGGAGGTGGAAGAAAGCTAGCAGAGAGAAAATGTTGGACTATAGGGGGTTCATGTGGTTGTTGTACCAATGCAGAGCTTGGAAAAGGGTTTGTAGAGAAAGAAAAACACTTTTTAGGTTTAAAGAGGCTTTGGAGGGTGGAAAGTGATGTTTTAAAATCCAATTTTTTGAGTTTTTTTTGTACATTTTTTACTTTTGGAAGTCAAAAATGTTTTTTTTTACCATGAAATATGTTTGGGAGGAGGACTTTTAAGGAAGAAACTTTTGAAATTTGAATTTTTTTAACTTTTCATATTTTTAGTGTATTTTTAAATCCAAGTCAAAAAGTGGGAGCAAAGCAGTGAAAGTGGTCCCCCCCCCCCATCTCTTTCCCTAGCCATCTCCTTTACCTTCTCACTATGTAAGAGGTCATTAAGAGGTGTAAGGTTACCTTGTCCCTCAAGGATATAGAGTGTGTCCACCACCCTCTTCCTATTGATTGGCCTCTAATTAACCTTAATACCTAAGGTCCCTTAGAGGGTTCATGTTTTTCCTAATAACTCCACCTTGTTTCGCTTGAATCATGATGGGAGGAGTGCTCTCTCCATCTTTTCCCTATTTGTTTTTAATGGTGATGAGGGGATTTTTGACTCAGGCCTCAGCAATTCACAATGGGAGGAGTTTTGTGTTTCTCCTGGTCTATGATGGGAGGGTTGTGTTGTTGCACCTAATCTACGATAGAAGCGGGGACCATGATGATATGAGGGAGTGTGTGTGTGTGTGTGTGTGTGCGCATGCGCGCACGAGAGAGAGAGAGAGAGAGAGAGAGAGAGAGAGAGAGAGAGAGAGAGAGAGAGAGATCTAGAAAATGAAACATTTAAAATGACTTTAAAGTTCAAATTTTATTTTATATGGTGACAAAATTTATTTTAAACATCCCATTTTGGAAGTTAAGCATAGATAGTAATATATAAATTTAGTTGTTGAGGGCCCACTTGAAACCACGTAGCATACAACCCATTCTCCATTATTGCATTATTGCATTCCGTCTTGTGCATTTGACGCAAGGTATGTTTGTTTTTAGCTTCCACTCACTATTTTCACAAATGTTTGCCTAAGAGACAAGCTACCATAGGATTTTTGTTCTTCGTACCCAATTAGCACTCTGTAGAAAAAACTGAACATCTCATGTAGAGCGTCGCAATTACCAACTCCTTGTTCCTAAATTTATAACACAAGCTACAACAAGCTCATTGGAAGATTTCCTTTATCCAAAGATTAATAAACTCTATGGGAAGAGCATTCAAAGTCATAACACAAGCTACAACAAGCTCAATGCAAAATTTCCCTTTGTCCAGAGTCTAATAAACTCCATGGGAAGAACATCCAAATATATGAATTGTTTTTGAAGATAGATGAAACGATAGATGACAAGTTTTGGAAACAAGTGTGGAATCAAGGTGAGAAAGGTAAGTTAGTCCCACCACCCTTGTCTTACCTAGATGTCTCTAAATAGTATATGAACCGAGGTAGCATGAGTTCATGAATTATAAATATCATAGAGTTAATAGTGAAAGTGATGCAATCACTCTTGCTACAATTTTGAGTTTGTTTTAGCAGTGGCTAACACAGGCTACACGGAATATGTATCAAGCGGGAGATATGCAATGGTTGTGCATAATATTTCCAACACCCTTTGTATAAGTCTTGGGCTCACTTGGAGTTCCAAAGTTTTATAAGCTAGTTAGAGGGCTCAAGCTTAAACCCATAGTAGAAGAGATTGTGGTGAAAGCCTTGAAAAGGAAGCTTTTATGCAAGGAGGCTTCATTCTTGAGTATCCACTCTTGAGGATCCACTTTTGAGAGCTCCCTCTCTCTTGAGTGTTCACTATATGGCCTAGCTGTGAGCTTAATGTTTATGCTTAAGAGGCTAGTGCTAATCATTGCAATTAGAGTAAGCTCTTTTTTATTAATCTAATTCATATTTTTTTATTAGTCTACTTCTTCTCTACATTTCATTATGTCATGGAGTAGTATTATACTCTCATTATTCTAGATTTAAGATAAGTATGCACTTCTTGCTATTAACCACTCCTATTCTTCTCCAAGCATTCAATTTGCGATATTTAGCATCACTAATTAGATTGATTAAGTTGGGTCTTAATCTTGTAATTAGTGTGTGTGCCCTATTGTTTACTTGTGTGTAGATAGGTTTTATGAAACTCTAGCACCATTCACTTCGTGTGTGTAGCTATTGTTGAAGTGCCGTGATTGACATGTGGTAATTAGTGTGTGCTTATCATTAGTGTTCTTGGGGTTTCTAGTCTATGGTAAGCCGGACTTCGATGGATTTGATGTGTGTAGAAATTGATAGATTAGTGATTAGAGAATGATTAGAGTTAGTCTTGCCATACTTGCATTGGAGATGTGATATCTTGAATCCTCTATTTCTATTCATCCGATGCTTGTGCTTCCATGCCCTAGCCGGGTTGCCGATCCACGTATTTGATAATTTTTGTGTGGGTTGCGATTAGGTCATGCTACAACACCTCTCAACATTTGGAACCGTTTCAAGGGATCGATAACCTAGGCTAGTGAGTTTAGGATGTGTAAAATAGAGTAATTCCATTACTAGTTTCTCGGTTTTTGAGTGTGTGTAACTCAATTTCGGTTTGATTTGATGATGATTGTGCAAGAAATTGATGCTAATGTTCACTTATGAATACCCAAACCCTCAATTCCACCCCCAATTTCACTAATTTCATACTAACCCTTGCTAATTTCGCTTCATTTCCATGCTAATTGTACTAATTTCATGCTAATTTTTACTAATTTTTGACTAACTTTGCTAACCTAGCCACTAACAATTGAAGTGTAATGTATGTTAAATCCCCTTGTAAGAGGTGGAATCATCACTCTAATCAAGTTAATTGTGCTAATTTATGCCTAATTTGATGATTTGAGTGTTTGATTTTTGGCCTACGATGGTCAATTTTGGAGCCGATTTGATGGTGCACACACTTGTGTATGCAATGATGCATCTTTGCGTGGATCAAAGGAATAGCTTGGAGTGTAATTATGATGTAAGTGCACTCACTTGCTTATGTCAATTCTTGATTGATTAATGTGATTCAATGTGCTAACTATTTGCTAAAATTACGTGTGTAACTCAATTGACCTACATTTTGCAGCTAATTTGATACACTTGGAATGAAATTGATGATCAAATCTTGACTAATGAACCTTGGATGTGTAAGATAATGCTTAATTCTCATCAAGAATTCATGGGTGTGCATAAAAATCATCGTGTGTGTGCACATTAGGAGAAATATGAACCTTGCATGGGCCTTGTAAGGAATCCTAATTTTTAGGGATTAAGGCTAATGTTGTGTAGGATTAAGGGGACAAGGGCATTCAAGAAGCTAGTTTTGAGTAGACTTTTCTAGCCTTTTTTTAGACACATGTAGAATGTGGACCTAAGAGGTCATTTTCTCTCTCTAGCTTTTGGAAAGTGAAGGGAGTAAAGGGGTGTGGCCACATCAGCAAAAACGTGGGTCACTAAGAGCCAAAATTTGACTTTTTTTCAAAAAAGTTATTTTTACTTATTTTTGACTTAAAATTCCCTCCCAACATATATACACATCAAAAAATCATTTTTTGACATTTTTTTAAACCTACAAACACTAAAAGTCTACTTTTTCAAAAAAAAAATCTCCCAAAAAAAAAAACCTTTGTTCTCTCCTCCTTCTTCCTCCTCTCTCCCTCTCCTCTCCCTCCCTACCCCCTTCTCTCCTCCTCCTCCCCTCTCTCTCCCTCTCTCCCCTCTGCCCCCTTCTCTCCTCCCATGTTCCTCTCCTCTCCCTCCCTACCCCCTTCTCTCCTCCTCCTCCCCTCTCTCTCCCTCTCCCCCTCTGCCCCTTCTCTCCTCCCATGTTCCTCCCTCTCCCTCCCCCCTCTTTCTTTTCATTCTTTGCTTCCTCACGCAACAACTGTCATTGTGCTCACGGACATCACAAATCGTATGCCTCCACCACCATGTACTCCGCACAACAAAAGTGTACATATTGCTTGTCCGCGGTGTTTGCACCGAAGGCCGCACGTGAGGGTGAGCAGAGGTCATCCCAAGATCGTCATACTGTCGGTGAGACGAATGTGTATGGTTCTTCAATATCTTGGGAGGGGAGAAGTAGGCTTGTTAGGCTATTGCAATTGGTTGTGTATGGGTGCAGGTGATTCTTTGCATTCGTGGATGCACGAATGTCAAGCTCTTCAGCTCAAAACAGTGGCATTACAAGAAACAGTGGGTGTAAGTTAGAGAGGTCAAGTGTCACCACTTTTCCTCTAAAACAGCCTTCTTTGTTACATCTTGAAGGTAGGTGCTTCAAATCCATCCTTATTAGAGGTGGGTAATCTCATCCTAATGCAAGAATGGCTCAAGGAACTAGCATAACATGAAGCTTTTACGGTGCCACAAAGATCTCCTCAAGCAATGTGGCTCCCACTACACCAAAAATCACTATGCTAACATGGAGAGATCCCTAGTAGGACAATACAACAACTTTTCATCAGTAGCACACCCTTTCCTAACATGAGGGCACCCCCACCAGAGATATTTTTATATGATAGGTCACCCCTTGAGCATACCATGTCATGGAATGGATGTAAGAACTATGACTGCACTACCCCTTGGAAGTTGTTCACGAATGTATGTTTATCAAAGTTAATGAGAAGAAGTTTGGACTTTTTTGTTTGTTGATGTGTAAGAGCACTCTTGGTCTACCATATTTTAGATTGTTTGATAAGTTAAATAAGATTTGTAGTCATTTAAAGTATCATTTTTTTTTTGTAAGATTGTACATGAGAAGACATGATAAAGTACAAGAGATCTTGACGGAATAAACCTCGATGAGATTCCCACCATGCACTTGTGACACCATACCTCTCCTTGAACCCTTTGACTTCTATCGTTGTGGGGAGTCCAATGGGGGGCTATTTTCAAATTTTTAGCATAACTTTTTTTTGAAGGAAATTTCGGTTATTCTAAAGTTTATACACAGTCTAGGAGTTCATTCTGATTGTTTTTCTTCAGTTTCAAATTTTGACCGAGTACACTCCTTGGAAGCCACTTTTGAAGGTGTTAGGGCGAGATTTTGGGAAAGTTTTGTATGTAGGAAATACAGTCCTTAACACAATAAAAAACCATGGTTCTTTGAGTATTTTCAGATTCCATGGTTTTAATGCTCGTTGGAGCCCGTAGATTAAGAAAAAAGTAAAAAATGTATGTTTTACATCATTTTTAAATAAATTGTCAACTTGCACATTGATTTTTGGAGAATGCGAGCAAGATATGATTTTTTCTCATCACATGATGGTCGAAGAACGTGATGAGATGAACAAATTTATGAGATAAACCCAGACAGATTCGGAGCCGATTGAAATCTAGAAGCTATTGAAAACAACCGAAAAGTTCAACACTTTAAAAAAAAAAAAAAAAAAACCTAACACTTGAATCATGGCCATTCATCAAAAATATGTTCACACGATGAAGGAGGTGCTTCAAAGCTATGGAAATCAGTATAAAATGCAAGCAATAGCGTTGGAGGCTATTCAAGAAGTTGTAGAGGCTCACATCATTTCAGATGACTTTGCAATGACAAAATGATTAAGAGTTGTGTCTACTGTCTCCATAGTGATTTGGCTTTTCGGTTTATCCATGTGTTTTAAGTTAAGTGGTTTTGGCCATGAAGAGTTAAATTTAAATCAAATATTAACATTTTTGCCATCCTTAAGGGGCAAACAAAGCTAGAAAATGCAAAAAAAAGGGTGGCCACAAGGGCGTGCAGATGGCCCATCCAGCAGTTTTGGATGGCTCATCTGCGCGCCCTTGTGGCCACCCTTTTTTTGCATTTTCTAGCTTTGTTTGCCCCTTAGGATAGCAAAAATGTTAATAGCTGATGAAACCATATGTTTATGTAGCATGAGACTAGATTTTTATATTAACCAATGTGATTTGGCCTTTTGGTGCAGGGAACTAGTAAGTTGAGTTGAAGGAAGGCATAATGTGCTTGAAAAGTTAAATTTTACATTCATCTCACCTTTTCCAAGGTCCTGGAGTGCAACAATAGCCTAATTATGCAAAAAAAAGGGTTGCCACAAGGGCGCGCAGATGGCCCATCCAACAGTTTTGGATGGCTCACCTGCGCGCCCTTGTGGCCACCCTTTTTTTTGCATTATATGGCCTTGTCTGCCCCTTATAATAGCAAGAATGTTAATATTTGATGAAACCAGATGTTTATGCAACATGAGACTAGATTTTTATACTGTCCAATGTGATTTTCCCTTTTGGTGCAGGGAACTAGTAAGTTGAGTTGAAGGAAGGCATAATGTGCTTGAAAAGTTCAATTTTAGGTTCATCTCATCTTTTCCAGGGTTCTGGAGTGCAGCAATAGCCTAATTATACAAAAAAAGGGTGGCCACAAGGGCCCACATATGGCCCATCCAGCAGTTTTGGATGGCTCACTACGCGCGCTTGTGGCCACCCCTTTTTTTGCATTATATGGCCTTGTCTGCACCCCAGGATACCAATTTTTTTTTAGATTAAGTGAAAGCAAATCTTTATGCAACATGATAGTACAAATTCCACTTCTTTTCACTCAGATGTAATTAGAGCTCCCCCCCCCCCCTTTCTTTGTGTTCAAAGGTCCGGAGCATTCACTATGTAAAATTTTCCTATATCATGTGCATTCACTAGAATGGATTAAAAGTACCCCTTATAGGCCTTATCTACACATGTTTCTGCAAATTTACAAGAATATAAAATCCCTTCTGTTGAACACATGTGCTATGTTACATATACTTTAGTGAACTCCCCATGTCAACGGCCTCACAAATCCTGTGCACTAAACATTAAACACTAGAAATCGACCAAACAAGGAGCCAATTTTTACTTCCTTGTGTCCACCTAGTGTTCTTGTGAAACATTGCTAATGATATATATTCAACATCCCCAAATGAGGACATCTTGACAAAGTTTATGATCCACTTTAATAAGAATAACCATTAATGATTAAACTGAAATCAAAATATTGCTTGAATTTCTTCAAGGTGGAGTGATTAAGACTTGCGACTTGAATCATCGTACAGGCAAATCAAAATATCCATAAAAG
Source organism: Adiantum capillus-veneris (assembly GCF_014529385.1). NCBI lineage: Eukaryota > Viridiplantae > Streptophyta > Polypodiopsida > Polypodiales > Pteridaceae > Adiantum > Adiantum capillus-veneris. The sequence goes on along the minus strand of NC_140934.1, from coordinate 73,379,567 downwards.
TAAACAATATTTCTCAGATCTGTATGAAACTTCAGTTATCTAAATTAAATACTCTCACTCAATGCGACACCATTTAACAAAAAAAACATATTTATATTGCATTTATAGAGGAATCCAGCCTCATGAAAAATAATTACAAATGGAGACAATGTTGTTGCTATTAGGCTTATCTTACAAGTATTTGTCTTCCTCATCTAGAGATTCATATACACTTGAGTATTTGTGTGTCTATGACACTAGGGAAGATAGTAGTACTATATGGATGGCTTCTATGAGAGCTCCTAGAGAGTCCCTATTGGTTCAAGATTCTAAAAAACACCTATTATTCTTATCAAAATCTTTTAACATGGTAGTGAAAGGTTCCTCAAGGAACAAAAATAGAGTGATTTCCATCTCTGCACATGGTTGCTTGCTCATGTCCTTTTAAATCAAGTTGAATCTGTAAGTAAACAAAAGATTATGTGAGCACAAAGTTATAAAGTACAAAATGATATCATTCCAATTATCTAATGACAATTATACGAAGAATAAATTACAAGAAAAATCTTTGACAACTCTCCATAGATAACACAGCTTACTTACATTGTGAGACTCAAATCACATGCTACACAACTATAGATGGCACACCAAAGTCATCAACAAAATAGCACCACCCAGTGTTATGAGGTGTGAAGCCTAAACACTGAAATCCATAAAGAGGTTAATTCTCTCCAGCATGATAAACTTAAAGATGGAGATGATGTTAAGCTCTGAATGTAAGCTACAAGGGTAGTTTTCTTACCATTCTATCTTTATGTTTGAGATGAACCCTTGCAATGCCCACGCGATATTCACACCTCCTATTGTTGTGGTATGCAACTCATGTGAGCTCATACTTTTGCCACCTTCGGGAGTAGAGGTTTCCATGTAGTGTGAGTGAATGAAAGTAGAAGGAGTAGAATCTTGTTTCATGTTGTAATGGAGATGAGAGAAGGGAGAGGAGCTAGCTTGGTGTGAAACTATGTGGTGGATAAGGGGAAGAGATGGAGGAGGAGCTTGCTTGGTGCTACAATGGAGGTGGGAGAAAGCTAGCAGAGAGATAATGATGGACTATAGGGGGTGCATGTGGTTGTTGCAGCAATGGAGAGCTTGGAAAAAGGTTTGTAGAGAGAGAAAAACACTTTTTAGCTATAGAATAGGTTTGGAAAGACTTTGGAGGGTGAAAATGATGTTTTGATTTATTTATTTTTTTAAATCAATTTTTTGGATTTTTTAGTGCACGTTTTTAACTTTTAAAGGTCAAAAATACTTTTTTGACCATGAAATAGGTTTGGGGACCTTTTAACACTAGGTTGGTAACCTAACAAGACATAAAAGTGTCCTTTCAGGGTTTTGAAAAAAACCTCCAAAACCATAGTAGATCCACTCATTTTGTAAAATCCTTTCATGAGGTTATATTTCAAGGCCTACTACACATGTAAAAAATAAGAAACTTGTAAAATTTCTCATCTTTTGGTCACACCAAGCCTCCAAAGTTGATGAACCGGTATATTTTCATCAAAACAGTCATTTCTTACGTTTTCTTGCATAAAAATAAGATTAGGGATTTTTGTAGGACTTGAGATAAATTCCCTAGTTAACTTCAATGGGTTGGTGATTAGAACATATGATTGCTTCTCACTCACTATTTTTTGTTTTGCCAAAAGAAATAGGTACAAAAAAGTTGAATTTTTACCATTCTGCAAACCTATCATCAAAGTTTCTATAGCCACGCTCAATACAAATAATATATGCATGTTTTCGTAGTTCCCTATCGTCCTTTAGGTTCATAAGGAGCCATGGAGCATGTCAAAAGAATAATACATTTCTTACCAAGGGGAATCTTGGGGACAAAGATGAAGTGCTAAATACAGCAAACATGAAAAAACTGGGTTCAACATTATGAGTTGTAGAATCCCATAGAAACTATTCAATATGTAGCCAAATTTGATCCTTATGAATAGATATGGTTACTACGTACAAAATGCATGTAGTTGTCACAAGAAACTAACAATGTTGAAAAAGCTATACTTGATATACTAGAATGTTTCATTTTCTTCTATAATTGAAAAAATTAACCATCGTTGTCTACTATGAAAAATAGGGTATTAGGTGCCCCAAAACTCAAGGAATATTAGCTTTATGTTACAATATGCGACATAGAAAATCAAAACTGCATTTGGATATCATGAAAGCCACCAAAAAAATCATAGAAGAGCTAAAATTGGCTAAAAAACAGGATTTGATAATTTTTGTAATTTGGTCATAACTTACAACTTTAACATTTATTTCTCCCTAGAAGCATCAAGACATGTTGAGGACTACTAAAGATAGTTCTCTAGCATTATAGACCTCACAAACATGAATTCTAGAGTGGTATAGTTGCAAAAAGTTGAAAAAAGCCAAAAATAGGACCCGTTTTTTCACACAGCTTAGGTTGTGAAATGTTGTGCAAGGACAAGGTTAAAGATGGAATTGATATTCCAAAAAAATGTCGAGTTTTTTTCAGCTCATGAGACAACTTTCTAGATAGATAGCACCTCAAAATCCATTTTGAAACTCTTGATATAATTCAAGGAAAATGGTCACTTAACAGGACATAAAAGTGTCCCAGGACATAAAAGTGTCCCATTACCAACCTAGTGTTAAGGAGGGAAAACTTGAAATTTGAATTTTTTTGAAAATTTGAAATTTTTTGAACTTTTGAAATTTTTAGTGTATTTTTAAATCCGGGCCAAAAAGTGGGGGAAAAGAGGTCAAAGTGGTCCCCCCCCCCCCCCCTCTTTCCCCTAGCCACCTCCCTTACCTTCTCACTAGGTAAGAGACAATTAAGAGGTGTAAGGCTACCTTGTCCCCCTACTTTTTTGAGGGTATAGAGTGTGTCCACCACCCTCTTCCTATGGGCTGACCTCTAATTAACCTTAATCCCAAAGGGCCCCTAGAGGGTTCATATTTTTCCTAATGATGCACCACAGAAAAAAAAAACTGTCAAAATTTTCAAGTGTGTGCATGCATATAAAGTGATGGAATTGATGATACATGAGTATGCAATCGTGTAAATGATGTGTATGCTAGGATAATTCAATCATTGGATAAGCCTAAATGCCAAAAAATTGGGCAGAGATTGAGTGTGTGTGCATATCCAAGACCACTTGATTTTCTATGATTGATGGTCAATTGGGGCACCTAAATAATGTTTGATTGTGAAATAATCATAAAAAGTGTGTGCAATCATTAGATGAAAGCCTAAATGCATTGCCAATTGAGAAAAATTTGATCATTTGTGCTTAATTTTTGAGTGTGTACATTGCTTGATTGGGTGAAAATAGTGTAATTTTTAAGAAATTGAGTATGCATGCATTCACTTATGCTTGATTGAGTTTGGAATTTGAGCATTGCAATGTGTAATTGATGTAAATTTTTGCATATAATTTTGGTCTAAATTTGGGTGTGTGTGCCTACTCAATGGCATTCGGTATTCAAATGAGGATGAATAATTGGTCTTGGTTGTTAATTATGATGATTGAAAGACCTAAAAGATTAGTGTGTATGATCAAATGACTTGGTATGACTCGATTGTATACAAGTGAGGATGATTTTATTACCATTGATGTGTATGGCAATTGGAGATGGTAAAAATATGAATGATTTGTGCAATTTCTAGTGTCATAATCAAAAGTGGGTAGCCATGCAAAACAAAAATGAAAAACCTAAATTGGTTTGGATGATTTGAACTATTGGAGATGAGCAATTGATTTTACTATGATTGAAGTTGGTTTTGGAATTGGCTATGATTGCCTATTTGATGTGAACTTGTATGTGTTTTGAGTGTGGGCATGCAAGACTACCAACAAGCCCTTAGGCTTGATGAATTTGAACGAGCAACTTATGTTGCAATGATATAAAGTGGGATAAATTTATGCATTAGTGAAGCATGAATGCATCACCCGATTAATTGAGATTGATTCAATTTTTTTTAAGTTGGGAAGGTAAATTTTTGCATGAATAATCTCTCACGAATGCCATGATTTTAATGTGTCCAATCCCATTTTCTGTCACAAGAAGATATGGTGTTTCAATTGTTCAAACAAGTTGGAATTTTCAATTATGAAAGGATTTGTGCATTGTGTGTATGGAATTCAATGTTTTGATTCATCACTAACAAATTGTTGTGGAATGACCTTGAGTCATCCCTTTTTTTAAAGATCGAGATGGGTGAGAGGATTTCCATCTCCATGCTATCTTCACTCTCTGTGGGCACATCCCTTAAGAGGAGGATTTTTATAAAAATGTTTTTTTTTGAATCCTGCCACTTGCAACCCGCCCCCTTTAGCCTGCAAGTAGCTCGCTTACGTATTCACCTGGCAGTGGGACGCCACACTCACACACACATGCGCATCGAGTGCCTGGATTGGCTCACAACACCACACACACTCTCTCTTTTTTCAGAAATGACAAATCGGCATCATGGCCTTGATTGCAGCCACTGGCCTGCAGCTCTCCTCGGCCCCATTCCTCGCTGACTTTTAGCCGTTGATAACGCGCGCACAACCTAAACCCAGGGCAACCCCACTAGCTCGCTGTTGACCCTGGCCCTGCTATGCTCCATTGCAAGTCAAGACAGCACACACACATGCACACTCAGTTCGGGACCCTCTACCATCGCTATCCTTGGCAGGTGCTGGCATCACATGCAAGCCTCTTCAAACATAGAGAGAGAGAGAGAGAGGGAGAGCTCAAAGACATGGTAGTAGCTCGTCCATTCTGACTGCCCGCACGTGCATTCTCTGGCTACCCACTATTGTAGTGCAGTGTGCCAACAAAGAAAGCAGGCAAGATTACATGCCTCGCCAAAAGAGGCTTCCAATGGGGACTCGCCTCCTACTTTCCTGCTTCAACAACACGTTATGAGAAGGTATTTAACACACACACACACACACACACACACAACCCATTGCGCCACTACTGCCAAACACACACACCCATTTATGGCTACCGAATGGCACGCAAAAAAGGACACACGTATTGGAATTAGGGTTGCAGAGAATGGCACATAGCTTGGAGAAGACGAAGGAAGCTCAAGGCACACAATAGAGAGTGTGTTTCTTAGTATGCAATGGACATATAGATAGCCCTAGAGTGATCGGCATATATACCATGATCGGGGGAAAAAACCTCCTAAAGAAGGAAAAAATGCCCTGGCGGTCCTAGTGTGTTCACACACATCACTACCACATGTATACGGTAACAAATCCCCCCTGGAGTGATGCGATGAACGAGAGCTGGCACATGAGTAAAGGGAAGTGCCATGCCCTGAGGACATGATAAGTCCACAAAGGGAAGCAAGCCCAAAGCTTTGCGGAAAGCTTCGAGCTTCTCATGAGACAATGCCTTTGTGAAAAGATCTGCAAGGTTGTCCTGTGTTGGCACATAAGCCAAGATGATCTCTCCTATTGAGAGGCTCTCCCTGACATAATGGTAATGCACCTCAATGTGCTTTGTGCAAGCATGAAAAATTAGGTTCCTCGCAACTGCCAATGTGCTCTGACTATCACTGTAGATAGTATTGGCAGTGTCCTGTCCAACACCCAAATCAGCCATAATGTGTTTGAGCCATACACACTCAACTGTAGCTGTGAAGACTGCCCTGTACTCAGCCTCACAACTCGAAGTGGCCACAGTAGGTTGCTTCTTGCTCAACCATGATATACATGAACTGCCAAGCATGAAACAAAAACCACTTGTGGACACTCACGTGTCAAAACAACCACCCCAATTTGAGTCCGAAAAAGCATGTAAGTCTGGCGGCAATGATCCCCCTTGGGATAAAAGAAGCAGAGATGTAAAGTGCCACTAAGGTAGCGGAAAATCCTCTTGACAACCTGACAATGCTTAGACCCTGGGCTATGCATAAATCTGCTGACCTGTGAGACTGCAAATTGAATATCCAGCCTCGTTCTACATACATAAATGATGCAGCCCCAATAGCAATTTGGTAAAGAGTGATATCAATAGGATCGCCAGCATCATGTCGACTCAACTTCAAACCTATTTCCATGGGAGTGGTAATAGGTTTGCAATCCTCAAGTCCAAACTTACATAGCAATGTCTCTATGTAACTTTTTTGACACAAGGCAATAACACCATCACACTGCTTAAGCTGTATACCCAAGTAATGATGCAACAGCCCCAAATCTTTCATCTTGAAAGTAGCATTCAAATCAGCCTTAAATTCAGCAATATGTCTCTCATTTGGTCCAGTGATCAGCAAATCATCGACATAAAGAACCACAGAGAGAAGTACATCACCCTCCCGCTTTACATACAATGTGCTTTCTGTTGGACTGTTACGAAAGCCTCGTTTAACCAAATGAGTGTCAGCTTTCTCATACTAAGCATGAGGAGATTGTTTCAACCTATACAAAGCCTTCTTACATCTGCACACTTTCTCCTCTTGTCCTTTTATGACAAATCCGCGAGGCTGCGTTACATAAACTTCCTCAAATATGTCACCATTCAAGAAAGCAGTAACAATGTCTAATTGATGTACATCTCAACCAAAATGAGCTGCCAATGCACATAGAAAACGCACAGTAGTCATACAACAACTGGGAGCAAAAGTCTCTTCATAATCTATGCCTTTTTGCTGCGCATAACCCTTTGCAACAAGTCGAGCCTTATGGCGATCGATCTCACCATCCCGCTTGCGTTTCAACTTGTAAACCCACTTCGTACCAATGGCCTTTTTGCCAGGAGGCAAATCACATAAATTCCACGTGTCATTTTCTATAAGTGCATCATATTCTGATTGCATGGCAGCCATCCAATTTTTTGAATTCTGTGCTTCATCAAAAGACAGAGGCTCCTCAACATCATGTAAGCTAGACAGAGCCAAAGCATAACATCTGATGCATAAGATGCATGGCGAGAGCCTGAACGAGTACGACTAGACAAAGGTGCATCCAATTTACTGTCATGCAAAGTGTGCACCAGCCATTTTGGCATACCTCTAGCCTGCTCATTTTCAGCCCTTTCCTCATCAAGTACATGTACATCCCTTTAGTAATAGGTTGATCTATAACAATTTCAGAAACCCCCATAGGCTTTACATTTGCCTCATTGGAAATTACATTCGTATTTCCACCACTGAAAAGAGGCAACAGTTTCATAAATGTCATGTGAGCTTACATTACTGTCTCTAGTACATGACAGCAAGGGCTGAACAGAATCTTCCACAAACACTACATCCCGTGAAACCAGAATACGCTTCGTTTGCGGATGATATAACCTGTAACCTTTGCGTTCAGCACTATAACCAACAAAAATACATTTGATAGCCTTATCATCCAATTTTCTGCGCTGTGTTTGTGGCACCAAAGCATATGCCAAACAGCTAAAAACACGCATGTGCTCAATAAAAGGCTTTCTATCATGCCATGCTTCATATGGAGTAATAGACTGCAAAGCTTTCGTAGGACACCTGTTAAGTACATAAGTGGCACACATGATGGCCTCAAGCCAAAAATAATGCGGCAAAGCTTGACTTTTGACCATACAATATGCCATTTTCGTCAGTGACCTGTTTTTTCTCTCAGCAACAACATTTTGCTGAGGTGTATAAGGCACTGTGTATTGGTGTTTTATTCCACGACTAGCCAGAAATGCATTAAATTCATGAGACATATACTCCCCCCCTTGATCGGAACGGAGGATGCCCATAGTACATTTCGAGACATTTTCAGCCATAGCCAGAAATTGTTTGAAGCACATAAAAACTTCAGACTTTGCTTTAAGTGGAAATACCCATGCATGTCTAGAGTAATCATCAATGAAAATCACGAAGTATAGGTAATTGCCCAAGGACGGAGTTTGCATGGGCCCACAAACATCATTATGCACAAGCTAAAACCTGCATGTGGCCCGAACTGAACCATCCTTTCGAAACATAGAACGCTGCATCTTACCCAAAATACAGCCTTCACAAACATGTTTGACCATATCACATTTCAGCAAACGCAGCAAAATTTAGATGACCAAAATGTGCATGCCAAAGTTTTGCATCTGAAATAGCCCTTGAATCTACAACAGCATTTGCAAAATTTTGTCCAGACTTGTCATACAAAGTGAGCTTATATAGCCCACGGCACAAAAGGCCAGATGCAACAATTTCATCACCAAAACTGAGATCATGAATTGTACATCTGTCATCCACAAATTTGACTACAAGTCCAAGTCTAGCAAGTGCGGATACAGACAAGAGATTCTACTTGATCCTAGGTACATAAAGTGCATCAACAAGTGTGAAGGAACTACCATTTGCAGTAGTAAGTACAATCTTTCCAACTCCCTGAACCGGATAAGAGGCATTGTTGGCACAAGTGACTGAATTCCCATGAGGGACAGACTCGAGAGAGGTAAACAATTCACGATGTGAGGTAATGTGCTTTGTAGCACCACTGTCGAAATACCACACATGTGAATCTGTAGCAACTAACAAACATGCATCATGGAGAGCAGAATTGTAAGTGCACTCTGCGCTAAAAGCCCATTCTATATCAACATCAGCATTACATTCTCCTTTCACAGAAGACTCAACAATGGCTGCATTTGTAGTGGAACCAGCATTTGCACTGGAACCACCCTCTTTCTTCTTAGCCTCTTTGGCCTTCAACTTAGGACACGACTTGATCAAGTGATCATTAGCTTTACAATAATGGCAACACATCTTCTTTTTGCCCTTATCACCAAAATTTCCAGACGAATTGCTGCCAGTAGAAGCATTAAGAACATAATTTTTTCCGCTCGCAGCAGAACCATAAGAAGTGGCTGCATTACTGTTACCACCCTTTCTTTGAGAAGCAATAAAAGCCTGTTCAATTGCACGCTGTCTAGTCCTATTTTTTTCTGGAAAGTGAATCTTGCAACAACAATGTACATAATGCATCAAACTTGACAACTTCTGGATTTCCTTGGGTCATAAGTCTCCAAGTACTAGCAAAAGTCTGGTAAGAATCTGGTAAGGCATCAAGAACAGTCTGCACAAGGGAACTGTTTGAAATGACTTCACCTACAAAAATAAGTTGCTCATTGATGTCCTTGACACTAGCAAGGAAAGTGTCCATATCATCTTCCTCATGCATAATCTTTGACTCCAGCTCTTTACGTAGCAAAGCAATTTTAGCCTCATTGCGGCTTGCATAAAGACTTGCTAGAATATCCCAAGCTTGTTTTGCAGATTTTGTTGAACAGATGTGAGGAACAATGGTGCACTTTACAGACAACGCAATCAATGCATGAGTCTACGCATCCTTTACATCCCAACAAGCTTGTTCTATCGTAGGCAAAACAACTCTAACAGCAACAATCCTTGCAGCAAGACCTGCAACATCCTCAACATCGCCTACATCCACAGAACGAGGACGTACATCAATGCCGACGCCCTTTGACACAAGAACATGTTGCATCATATAATCCCACATAGGGTAATTGTCCCCATCCAACCTGTCCTCAGCAGCAAACATCTTGAACACATTTATGTTGTTGTTGTCAGCCATGGTAAATGTTGCACCTGATGTGAAAACTACCTGAAAATAGGAGAAACAGAGTGGGAACAACACGTGCTATATAGCAAAAACCGTAGAAGACTGTAAGGCACCTGCTATGCAAAAAACGGCACTGACAAAAATTCTGCACAAAATGACAAAATAGCCTGTGCAATATTGCCTGTAGTGGAAACGGAGGCCGAAATGAGTCCAAATCAAAAATCTAAGCAGACCAGGCTCTACGAGTTCGCACGAAATATTTGTTGACCTTCGAACGCTCGCCAAACCTCACTGGGAGAAAGTGAGTAGGCGTGTGCTGGAGCAGCTAGCGACTAAGCCCGGGAGGACGCAACCTGCTCTGATACCAATTATTGGAATTAGGGTTGCAGAGAAACGCACACAGCTTGGAGAAGATGAAGGAAGCTCAAGGCACACAATAGAGAGTGTGTTTCTTAGTATGCAATGGAAAGATAGATAGCCCTAGAGTGATGGACGTATATACAATGTTCGGGGGAAAAAAACTCCTAAAGAGGGAAAAAATGCCCCGGTGGTCCTAGTGTGTTCACACACATTACTAACACATGTATATGGTAACAACACGCATGCAGTCCTGCTTGGGATTCATCTCTCTCTCTCTCTCTCTCTCTCTCTCTCTCTCTCTCTCTCTCTCTCTCTCTCTCTCACTCACTCTCTCTCTCTCTCTCTCTCTCTCTCTCTCTCTCTCTCTCTCTCTCTCTCTCTCTCTCTCTCTCTCTCACACACACACACACACACACACACACACTCTCTCTCTCTCTCTCTCTCTCTCTCTCTCTCTCTCTCTCTCTCTCTCTCTCTCACTCTCTCTCACTCTCTCTCACACACACACACACTCAATGCCCCCCACACAAGGCTACGCCTTCTTCTCCCTGTCAACCCGCACAATTGCAGCCATCGTACAGTGAGCAGTTTTTTTTCAGGAATTAAAAAATATAAACATGCGTTCCCACCCATGCCCTTCCTTCAATAAGCAGTGATTACCCACGAGAAGGAAATAGTTTCCATCGTGCTCCTTGAGCCGAATGCTGGTAGAGAGGAGTATAAGGTTGAACTGGCACATGCTTTGGCTTGACATTGAGCCTTTTAGGAATTCAAGTTTGTTATTGAGAGAAGGGATCAACAGAAAACTGTTGAATGGGTTGTGCTTCATGAAAATTTCAAAATTTTGGCATCTGATCCATAGATCATCAAGGGATTTTTGGTTTGTGTTTGGTCAAAACATGTTCAAAAAATAAACTAAATGCTTTTTGCAATTTGCTATTGAGAGTTAGGCAAAAATAGAATTGAGATGAATATTTGCATTAAAATGATTGACATCCTTGATTAAGGATTACATATGGTGCTTAAAGCGAATGCATAAACTCCTTTTTAGCACTATTTTGAGTAGGTAGTGGCCTATGATGCATAATCAAGAATTGATTGGGATGGCCATTATGCCTTGCATGAATGGGATGTGTGCTTGAGCATTGCTTCTTAGTGCTTGGTTTGAACATAAAACTTTTGTCATGCACTAATAAGGGATATTTTTGAAAGAAGAATGGCCAATTACATGAAAGGAGGCTTCTTGAATGACCATGAGAGGGCAATAAAATTCCGAGCTTATGATTGTTCTTGAATTCTTTCAGTGCTTACTTTGAATGACAAATGCTTTAGCACTAATGATTTGATTTTTTTTGAAAGGTTGTGGGGCAGGTGTGTGATTTCATTGATCCAAGAAGGGGTCGTCATTGCAAAATATTGCAAAATTTGTCTATTTAGAGCCATTCCATTTATTTGGATTTAAAGTTGTATACTTGCTAGCTCATAGCTTGGTCAAAAGTTAAAATGTTTTCATTCGAGCTAGTGTTTACCCAACTTTTATGAGATCTTTCAAATACTAAATTTGGCTATTGAGAGCCATTCATTTTTATTTCATCAAGCTGCAGTCATTTCTAGCTCATAGCGTGCTCTAAAATTGTAGAATTTCATAAGCTAGTTGTTAGCCAACTTTTTGAAAAGATTTAAATTCTAAAATTTGGCTTTCAAGAGCACTTTGTTTCATTCAAAAGCTACAATATTTTCAGCTCTTGGCTTGTTTTCTCCATATTTCATTGAGCTAGAAATTAATCAAACTTTTGAATCATGCACCAGAGATGGTAAAAATTGCAAAATTTGCTTATGTAGACGCTCATTTTATCTCTCATGGTTGTTATGTATGCATAAATTTTCTATCAAAAAGCATCATGTGCATAACCAAAGGCACTTTTTTCCCTTGGGTTTTTTCCCTTTGGAAAATTCGGGTATGCAAGACCCTAGCTTTAGATTTTCATTAATGTTTTTTTTTGTGCTTTTTTATTTCAATAAAAGGCCTTTGGAGCTTGTGTTTTCACTTAGCTTCAAATCAGCTTGGATTGTAATAAAAAGATCAAGAGACTTCTCTACACAAAGGATGCTTTCTCAAGGATGCACAAAGAGCATGAATAGGTGTAATCTTTCCATGATTTTGCTCTTGTTCATCTCTTTTTTCCCTATGCTTGGCTTAAGTGAAATTTTGCTTCTAAGCTATGGTTCTTTTGTGTTTGAAAACTAGGCATCTTAAAGTTTCAACACTTTGCTTTGTGAAAATTAACTCATCAAAAAATTAGGTTTTATGTGTGCTAATCATAGCTAATTGTCCTTGACGTTAGATTAATGTAGGTTCATTTCTCATTAGTCCTAGACTCTTAGTGATAGTCTTAATACTCCATTCATTTTTAACATGACATATGGATATGATTAGGCTTGAGTCCTTTAGTCCAATTGCCATTAGCATCTCATAATGGAAGAAATAAAAAAGTGCTAAAAAATGAATCGATGAAGCAAAAACGTGTCAAGAAAAGTAGCAAAAATGCTACCAGACACATGAAAATCAAAATCTTTATGTTATGTTGTGTCTATGTGAGGCATAGCACCTTATTGGCACTTGGCAGGCGAGGGGAATCACCTTGGCTCTCTTGGTCAAGACCGTAAACCGATGCTCTGGGTTGATTGGGGTTAGCCGTCACCTTAGTAGGCTAGTACGCTTTCGAAACACCTTCTTGAGGGTTCAAGGAGGTGAGAGTCGTACCAAGACTTGCCTTGGGATGGTAGCCTTGTGATTGTGCTTTACTTTTTTCAATGAATTACAAAAACAAACTTCCATGAGCTTCAAAAAGCTGTGACAATGTACTAATAGATTAGGAGCTTTTTTATAGCCTGTAGACATGATAGACTTGAATGATTTATTAATATTGATCACATAGTTTTTAGGCTAATAGGTTATGAAATTGCATTAGCCTAGGGTCATAATTGATTGCTTGTGTTTCATGCATAAAACTGAAATTTCAAGTGGTTTAATCTTCCCGATAGTTTAGGTGTATTTTTTGCTTTATGTTGTCTAGTTTTTGACTATGATTCATCCATCTTTAGAAGCAAAAAATTCACTTTGCATGATTGTTCATTGTGCTTCATGTTTTATTCATTCTTGGCGGCCTTTTGATGCTCATTACTTGTTCTTATATTTTGTAACCCAACATTTCTTCCATGGACTTGCTTCCTACCATGTCACCGTGTTGTTTCACCGGCACACGAGGACGTGTGCCAAATTAGGAAGGGGGGAATGTTAGCAGTTGCTAACACAGGCTACACCGCATATGCATCAAGCGGGAGATATTCTATGGTTGTGCATAATATTTCTAACACACTTTGTATAAGTCTTAGGAGTTTCAAAGTTGTATAAGCTAGTGTAAGGGCTCAAGCTTAAACCCATAGTAGAAGGGATTGTGGTGAAAGCCTAAAAGGAAGCCTTTATACAAGGAGGCTTCATTCTTGAGTATCCACTCTTGAGGATCCACTTTTGAGAGCTCCCTCTCTCTTGAGTGTTCACTCTATGGCATAGCCTTGAGCTTAATGTTTATGCTTAAGAGGCTAGTGCTAATCATTGTAATTAGAGTAAGCTCTTCTTGATTAATCTAATTCATATTTTTCATTACTTCTTCTCTACATTTCATTATGTCATGGAGTAGTATTACACTCTCATTATTTTAAATTTGAGAGAAGTATGTACTTCTTGCTATTAACCACTCATATTCTTCTCCAAGCATTCGATTTGTGATATTTATCATCACTAATTAGGTTGATTAAGTTGGGTCTTAATCTTGTAATTAGTGTGTGTGCCCTATTGTTTGCTTGTGTGTAGATAGGTTTTATGAAACTCTAGCACCATTCACCTTGTGTGTGTAGCTATTGATGAAGTGCCGTGATTGATATGTGGTAATTAATGTGTGCTTATCATTGGTGTACTTGGGGTTTCTAGTCTATGGTAAGTTGGACTTCGGTGGACTTGATGTGTGCGGGAATTGATAGATTAGTGATTAGAGAATGATTAGAGTTAGTCTTGCCATGGCTAATCTCTACTTGCATTGGAGAGGTGATCTCTTGAATCCTCTATTTCTATTCATATGATACTCCTGCTTCCATGCCCTAGCCGGGTTGCCAATCCACGGATTTGATAATTTTGTATATGGGTTGCGATTAGGTCGTGCTACAACGTCTTCCAACAGAATTACTTAGCAGAAGATGAGTATTTATTTTATTTTATTTTTTTGCAAAACTCACAAGTGTGAGTAGATTATATTAATGTAGTAAAACAATTACAATTTTTTGTCATGCTCATATCAAGCCATGATAGCTCTCCCGGGTTATCATTACATCAACTGATAGGGGAGCCACCCTCCTCACTATCTCAAACGGGCATGGGCAAGAGGGAATCAATGGCCCACGTCCATTTCGAGGATCGGGTACAATTTGAGATGTCCGATGTGCTTTGTGAAAATTCGGGAAACACGTAAACTCGGGTGCAACAAAACTTGTAAATTCAGCCCCCCCCCCCCCCCCCCCCCCCCCCCTTTCCCATCCTCCCCCGTATTCAAACCGAGGACGTCCCCTTTGCAAGCCAACCACCTTGCATGCGCGTGCTTGTTGAAAGCATAGGAAGAGGAGTTTCTTCTATGATGAGCCCGTCACTATGTAAGTCTGGGTCAATTTAGTAAATTCGGGCAAATTGGTAAATTTGAGGCACGCCACAAGATCAATAGTCCACAATGCTGGCACTCTAGGAATTAGGTGTGGGCCATTGATCCCCTCCTACCCATGCCCATGTGAGATAGTGCTGAGGGGGAGCCACCCCATGACTAGAGAAGAACTCGTGCATTAGCCCTGGAAAGTTACTCATAGTGGCACTTAAGGCTTTGTTTCACTCATATGAGTCAATCTGTTTTCCAATGGAAATAATCACCTCCCTACTTTCTTGGATTATCTTCATGAACTTAGTTGTTTTCAATGTTCTCTAAAAAATCCAATTGTTGCTTGCCTTCCAAACCTAATGAAAATAGCATTATCTCACAATTTGTATGATGATGAGTAGCACTTGACTCTTGAATACCTTCCAGGTCATTCTTGTAGAATCCTATTTTGATCCAATTTTTTTGGTTCCATTTGTAGCTTTTACCAGCTAGGCAACAAATTGTCGGGCACTCCTTGAAGAGGTGATTACGGTCTTCTCTAGAAGAAGATCTGCGTTGTGGACATCTATAGTACTTTAAACAAGAAGTAGGTTACAAAGGGATTATACCCTTAATAGAGCTCCCACCTTCCTTCACTCTCACCACCTCACATCAACTTCACAATGCACCACAATGCTCCACAATGAATTTTTGTGTGTAGAAGAAGCCTCTTTTTATAAGCCAAAAGGGCTTTCCGCTCTCATGAGAGGCAACCGTGTGTAGCCGCCCTTATGTGGACAAGTCCAAGTTGGACTCTCCAATGCGCCCATGTGTGGCAGTTCTTGAATGAACAAGTCCACCTTGAAATCGACCACTCGACATTGAATTTGGCCACCGACCATTGACTTTCAACCACCGGCCAATCAGCCAACCAACTGGTCATGAATTTTTGGCTTCTCCTCATAATAGGGGCCTTACAAATGTGCGTTTTCAATACTAAAAATTACAAGGGGTAAATCAGGCTCCATACTTAGCACTAATGACTTGTGAACATGCTTTGAGAAAGAGCACGGATTCATCTGCAAAGAGCTTAGCTAGAAGTTGATCGTTGTTAGGGAGAATTAGTCCTTGAATCTCACCTCTAGCTGCACTGTCTTTGAGCAACGTCACCAGAGGATGGGAATCTATGGAAAACATTAGAGCGGCTAGTGGGCAATCTTGCTTGATAGATCTTTTAACCTTGAATCCCTCCATGATCCTTTCCTTGAAGAGAAGCTCCAATTTGCTACCAATGCAAAGAGTGCTGACCAGTCGGCACATCTGGGGCCCAAAGCCTAGTGACTTCATAACATCTTCAATAAACCACCATGTGAACCCTTCATAGGCCTTATCTAGACCCAATTGCAATAGTAAAAATTCTTGCTTAGTGGCAAAAGCATATTCAATATCGATTGTTGCTGCCAAAATGTTGTCATAGATTGGCCTTCCCTTAATAAATCCATGTTGGTGAGGAGTGAGTATTTTGTCTAGGAGGGGGGAGAGCCTGAGAATATAGATTTGGTGATATTTTTGTACACAACTGACATCAGCGTAATGGGGCACCAATGCTTCAGATGGGAACAACATACTTGTTTGGGGATAGGATTGATAAGACCTCTTTTGATTCTCAAGGTTAGGACCCCATCAATCAAGGCTTAATTGGCCATTTTCATGATTGGGGACTTAAGACCATCCCAATATTATTTGAGGAATTGAGTAGTTAATCCATCCCAACTCGGGGATCATTCTTTGCCTAAGGCCTACAACGCAATAGAGCACTCCTCCTGAGTGAACTCCTTCTCTAGACAGTTGGCTTGCGAGAGGGAATATGAGGACAAATATTACACACAGTGCATGTGTTGTTCAAAGGAGGTAGTAGTAGAGGCCCAAAGGATATCTCAAATGTCCAAGCAATAATGTCGACACCTATGACATGTAGAATTATAATAGCTAACTTACTCAACATACATTCAAACCTATGGGGTGACATAAATGATCTCTCAAAGCTCAAGAAGCACTATGTAAAACAAGCACAATGAATCTATGAACAATTAAACAAGCAAGGTTTAAATTAAGAGCAAGCAATGTGCTAGCCAGAAGGTCCCTCTATATGAGGTCAATAATGACCAAGATAGGAATTCTCAAATGGAAAATGAAATTTTACCCATAGAGTGCAATGGAAAGAAGGCAATAGCTTTGATTCTTTGTCGGTAACTCTAGTGGCTACATGGAGAATGTCCAAGATATGCCTTATAGATCTTCTTTTGAGATTTCTTAGGTTTTTGTATTCAATGTTATTTAAAGATATGATCGTATTCTATATTTCTCTCCCTTTGGGCTAGGGTTTAGGGATGGCATCTCTGTCTTGTTTGTGTGCCACGATGGGAAGCTCTAATGATGTCTCGCGGGGGTTGGGGGGCCCTTAGGTGGGTTTTCTAGGGGCTCATCAAATTGTTCTAGCAAGATGTTGAATGTTCTGTAGGTTCAGAGCCTAGCAAGAGGGGGTCGATTGGGTTTGGGAGCAAGGAAGCTTCATGGATGGAGATTTTGGATGCCCTTGCCCGCCTTGGTAGGTAGGGATGACTCAGAAAAAGTCCCTTTTTTTTCACTTGGGCTGTGTGAATGCCCACCCTTCATGCAAGGGAAAATCCCTTGCAAGGTACAGTTGAATCCCTCAGGAGGCAAATCCCTCGGGGGTGTTAGATCGGCTGTGGTGTGGGGGCAAGTGGTCTTTCAGTGGCAACAAAAGGTACTTGGTGGCACCTCCACCCCCGTGGTGGTGAGATTCTTTGATGGGGTCATGAGTTCTATTATTTCTGTTGCATCTCTTGGTGAACCTTGGAGGGGATTTGGCATGGTGGATATGCTTGGTCTTGAGGGTGTGGTCTCTACAAGGTCCTTTGTGGCTAAGCATGTGGCTCTGCTCTGTAGATGGTGATGGATTCTTCATCTTTTGGGTTCAATCGTTGGTTCTCTATTATTCCTTCTTGCAACAATAAGGGGTGTTGGTTTATACTTTCATACTCTACTATGGTCTGGTTTTTTTGCTTGGAGATTTGTTTGTCATGTGGCAGGGGGCTTGCTTCCCCCCATGGAAGCCCTACAAAGGAATTGTAATTGCTATGTATCTGGGAGGGTGTCTCCCTGTAAAGCTGTTATGATGTGGTTAGGGATGAACTGTAGAGCCATTATGATGTGGTTTATGGATGAACTCGGATCCTCCTGACTGCTTGGTTTGAGCAGGATATTTTTTGTAATTATTTTTGGATTTAATTCAATATACTCATAGTTGTGAGTTTTGCTATTAAAGAAAGAATTTTGTATTTAAGTTTAGGAGCAATGATAAGGAGCAATGATAAGAGGAATGCACTTGAGATTGGAGAGAAAGGAGTGTTGTGGTAGTGGTTCTTTCTTGATTAGTTGTACGATAACTCCCACACACTTTTTGACATATTAGGGTATTAGACATGGTATTATACAATCCCATTTCTTGGCTAAGGCCTTTTCCACACGTACAAATTTCATTATGCCCTTTAATATGTTAGAAAGTGTGTGGGCCAAACATTTAAGACCTCATGACAGCTCAATGTCAGGTAGCAAAACTCTATTCGCGAAGATGGAGCTGAAGTGAGGGTTTGTGGGCATCGCAAAGGGCTGAGGCCTTGAATGTGAGGTTCACAAGCGACGTGAAAAGGGTTGTGATATCGTCAGTGCTGATGACCCAATTCTGCTAGGGGTATTATGTAGGCAGCCTATTTATAGAAGGGTGGGTAATTTCAATGTTGTTGCCCTAGCCTGTTGGGAGTTCTGCAGGTGCTCAATCCTACCATTGTCAGGGGTGCATGTACCATAGAGTTTCTCCCCACCTTGCACAATAGAGCAATGACTCATTGGAATAGAATTTGAATATCCATCATCCTCCTCAACATCTTGGTCTTCATCCCTACTTATATTTAGAGACTTTGGCAATGGATTCTAATAATGACATATCTCCATTCTTCTATGTGCAATCTATTTTTGCATCTTATCCACTCATGCATGGATCACAAAAGTATGAAAGCATTCAAAAGTGTACATTGTATGTGTTTTCCTCCAAATACCCATCAACACAATAAAATGATTGGGAACACACAATGCACTCACAGACCCACTAGAGATCACGTTGCACACCCTTCATGCCAACAAGCTAGAAGACTAGTTGCATTTTACACTTGTAAGATTGTTCTCTTGGTTGAAATATAATTGCATTCAAAAATTTGACCACATAATCTGCACATTATATAGGCCTTAATTTCTCTTCTTCTCACTCCCACTTGCATCAACTCTTCCCATTCCAACATCGGTGAAAACCTTAACAGAAACCTACCTGCTCTCCTATGTTATCTCATCTAGACAAAATTTCTACTACATTACACCACATTTGGAGAAATGACCCAAGAAGCATTTCTTTACATCCTACTCACAATTTGGAGGCTTTGGGCACAGGATGGATTCCCACATCCTCTAGTGATGTACTGACATACTACTTGCTTCGCAAAACACTCTAGTATATCATCACTTCTACAACAAATGGAGCAAGTGCAAAGGTGACCTTTCCAATGATTAAAAGCCTAGAAATAGAGCCTCTTTGAAATAGAGGATTTGTACATAGGATACACAATATCAAGTGCACCGCTCTTTCATCTTTTGAACAATGTACGGGTTCAATGCCTCAAAACATCTAAGAGACATGTCCATTGTAGGACGAATCCTCTTGAATTTTTGGTATAGCTCAACCTGTAGCACCAAAACAATAAACTTAGAAAATTTCCACTTCTTGATGATGTTAAAATGTTTTTCATGTACACTAGTACCTAAATTGAAATTAAAATTTGGTAATATCTCCTATTAAAGAGTACCAAAAATGGTACTCCACAACCATCTTTGGTACTCTACCAAACCTTTTTTTTTTAATTCCAAAAAATGCACTATTGAACAGCAAAAGGATTCACATCTCCCTTTCTTGGTACAATATAAAACCAAGACATAGCAATACACAAAGAATTTTGTGCTTCAAAGAGACTTTGGTAGTATTAAAGATACTAATTGGTATCTTGACAACCATTGCCCCTTGAAACAAAATACCATATAAGAGTAGGGTAGTATCAACACCTTGTTGCAATTAGGGTTGTAGAGAAACACACACATCTTGGAGAAGACGAAGGAAGCTCAAGGCACACAATAGAGAGTGTGTTACTTAGTGTGCAATGGAAAGATAGATAGCCCTAGAGTGATGGGCGTATATACAATGCACAGGGGAAAAAACCTCCTAAAGAGGGAAAAAATGCCCCGGCGGTCCTAGTGTGTTCACACACATCACTACCACATGTATATGGTAACAAATCGCCCCTGGAGTGAACCAGAGCTGGCACATGAGTAAACCGAAGTGCCATGCCCTGAGGACAGGATCAATCCACAAAGGTGAGTAAGCCCAAAGCTTTGCAGAAAGCTTCAAGCTTCTCACGAGACAATGCATTTGTGAAAAGATCTGCAAGGTTGTCCTGTGTTGGCACATAAGCCAAGCTGATCTCTCCTGCTGAGAGCCTCTCCCTGACATAGTGGTAATGCACCTCAATGTACTTTGTGCGAGCATGAAAAACTGGGTTCCTCGCAACTACCAATGCGCTCTGACTGTCAGTGTAGATAATGTTGGAAGTGTCCTGTCCAACACCCAAATCAGCCATAAGGCGTCTGAGCCATACACACTCAACTGTAGCTGTGAAGACTACCCTGTACTCAGCCTCACAACTCGAAGTGGCCACAGTAGTCTGCTTCTTGCTCAACCATGATATACATGAACTGCCAAGCATGAAACAAAAACCACTTGTGGACAATCGCGTGTCAAAACAACCAGCCTAATTTGAGTCCGAAAAAGCATGTAAGTCTGGCGGCAATGATCCCCCCTTGGGATAAAACAAGCCAAGATGTAAAGTGCCACTAACGAAGCGGAAAATCCTCTTGACAGCCTTCCAATGCTTAAACGTTGGGCTATGCATGCTGACCTGTGAGACTGCAAACTGAATATCCGGCCTGGTGTTGCATACATAAATGAGGCAGCCAACAGCAATTTGGTAAAGACTGACATCAGCAGGATCGCCAGCATCATGTAGACTCAACTTCAAACCTGTTTTCATGGGAGTGTCAATAGGTTTGCAATCTTCAAGTCCAAACTTACATAGAAATGTCTCTATGTAACTTTTTTGACACAAGGCAATACCACCATCACACAACTGTATACCCAAGTAATGATGCAACAACCACAAATCTTTCATCTTGAAAGTAGCATTCAAATCAGCCTTAAATTCAGCAATATGTCTCTCATTTGGTCCAGTGATCAGCAAATCATCAACATAAAGAACCACAATGAGAATTACATCACCCTCACGCTTTACATACAATGTGCTTTCTGTGGGACTGTTACAAAAGCCTCGTTTAACCAAATGAGTGTCTGCTTTCTCATACCAACCACGAGGAGATTGCTTCAACCCATACAAGCCTTCTTACATCTGCACACTTTGTCCTCTTATCCTTTTATGACAAAACGGCGAGGCTGCGTTACATAAACTTCCTCAAATATGTCACCATTCAAGAAAGTAGTAACAATGTCTGATTGATGTACATCCCAACCAAAATGAGCTGCCAATGCACATAGAAAACGTACAGTAGTTATACGACGAGTGGAAGCAAAAGTCTCTTCATAATCTATGCCTTTTTGTTGTGCATAACCTTTTCCAACAAGTCGAGCCTTATGGCGATCGATCTCACCATCCCGCTTGCGTTTCAACTTGTAAACCCACTTCGTACCAATGGCCTTTTTGCCAAGAGGCAAATCACATAAAGTCCATGTGTCATTTTCTATAAGTGCATCATATTCTGATTGCATAGCAGCCATCCAATTTTTTGAATTCTGTGCTTCATCAAAAGACAGAGGCTCCTCAACATCATGTAAACTAGACACAAGGGCTATTTCAGATGCAAAACTTTGGCATGCACGTTTTGGTCATCTGAATTTTGCCAGTTTGCTGGGTTTGCAAAAATCTGATATGGTTGCTTCTTTGCCGCCTCTTGAAGCACCTTTCAAACATGTTTGTGAAGGCTGTATTTTGGGTAAGATGCAGCGTTCTAAGTTTCCAAAGGATGGTTCAGTTCGGGCCACATGCAGGTTGCAGCTTGTGCATAGTGATGTTTGTGGGTCCATGCAAACTCCATTCTTGGGCAATTACCTTTACTTCGTGACTTTCATTGATGATTACTCCAGGAATGCATGGGTATTTCCGCTTAAAGTCCAGCGGAAATACCCATGCATTCCTGGAGTAATCATCAATGAAAGTCATGAAGTAAAGGTAATTGCCCAAGAATGGAGTTTGCATGGACCCACAAACATTACTATGCACAAGCTGCAACCTGCATGTGGCCTGAACTGAACCATCCTTTGGAAACTTAGAACGTTGCATCTTACCCAAAATACAGCCTTCACAAACATGTTTGAAAGGTGCTTCAAGAGGCGGCAAAGAAGCAACCATATCAGATTTTTGCAAACCCAGCAAACTGGAAAAATTCAGATGACCAAAACGTGCATGCCAAAGTTTTGCATCTGAAATAGCCCTTGTGTCTAGTTTACATGATGTTGAGGAGCCTCTATCTTTTGATGAAGCACAGAATTCAAAAAATTGGATGGTTGCTATGCAATCAGAATATGATGCACTTATAGAAAATGACACATGGACTTTATGTGATTTGCCTCTTGGCAAAAAGGCCATTGGTACGAAGTGGGTTTACAAGTTGAAACGCAAGCCGGATGGTGAGATCGATCGCCATAAGGCTCGACTTGTTGGAAAAGGTTATGCACAACAAAAAGGCATAGATTATGAAGAGACTTTTGCTTCCACTCGTCGTATGACTACTGTACATTTTCTATGTGCATTGGCAGCTCATTTTGGTTGGGATGTACATCAATCAGACATTGTTACTGCTTTCTTGAATGGTGACATATTTGAGGAAGTTTATGTAACGCAGCCTCGTCGTTTTGTCATAAAAGGATAAGAGGACAAAGTGTGCAGATGTAAGAAGGCTTGTATGGGTTGAAGCAATCTCCTCGTGGTTGGTATGAGAAAGCAGACACTCATTTGGTTAAACGAGGCTTTTGTAACAGTCCCACAGAAAGCACATTGTATGTAAAGCGTGAGGGTGATGTAATTCTCATTGTGGTTCTTTATGTTGATGATTTGCTGATCACTGGACCAAATGAGAGACATATTGCTGAATTTAAGGCTGATTTGAATGCTACTTTCAAGATGAAAGATTTGTGGTTGTTGCATCATTACTTGGGTATACAGTTGTGTGATGGTGGTATTGCCTTGTGTCAAAAAAGTTACATAGAGAAATTTCTATGTAAGTTTGGACTTGAAGATTGCAAACCTATTGACACTCCCATAAAAACAGGTTTGAAGTTGAGTCTACATGATGCTGGCGATCCTGCTGATGTCACTCTTTACCAAATTGCTGTTGGCTGCCTCATTTATGTATGCAACACCAGGCCGGATATTCAGTTTGCAGTCTCACAGGTCAGCATGCATAGCCCAGCGTTTAAGCATTGGAAGGCTGTCAAGAGGATTTTCCGCTTCCTTAGTGGCACTTTACATCTTGGCTTGTTTTATCCCAAGGGGGGATCATTGCCGCCAGACTTACATGCTTTTTCGGACTCAAATTAGGCTGGTTGTTTTGACACGCAAGTGTCCACAAGTGGTTTTTGTTTCATGCTTGGCAGTTCATGTATATCATGGTTGAGCAAGAAGCAGACTACTGTGGCCACTTCGAGTTGTGAGGCTGAGTACAGGGTAGTCTTCACAACTACAGTTGAGTGTGTATGGCTCAGACGCCTTATGGCTGATTTGGGTGTGGGACAGGACACTTCCAACACTATCTACACTGACAGTCAGAGCGCATTGGCAGTTGCGAGGAGCCCAGTTTTTCATGCTCGCACAAAGCACATTGAGGTGCATTACCACTATGTCAGGGAGAGGCTCTCAGCAGGAGAGATCAGCTTGGCTTATGTGCCAACACAGGACAACCTTGCAGATCTTTTCACAAAGGCATTGTCTCGTGAGAAGCTTGAAGCTTTCCGCAAAGCTTTGGGCTTACTCACCTTTGTGGATTGATCCTGTCCTCAGGGCATGGCACTTCGCTTTACTCATGTGCCAGCTCTCGTTCACTCCAAGGGCGATTTGTTACCATATACATGTGGTAGTGATGTGTGTGAACACACTAGGACCGCCGGGGCATTTTTCCCCTCTTTAGGAGGTTTTTTCCCCTGTGCATTGTATATACGCCCATCACTCTAGGGCTATCTATCTTTCCATTGCACACTAAGTAACACACTCTCTATTGTGTGCCTTGAGCTTCCTTCGTCTTCTCCAAGCTGTGTGCGTTTCTCTGCAACCCTAATTCCAACAATTTACACCCGCAGTGCTCAGGAGTGATAGTCAGCAAGCACTTGTGAGCAGGTTCTTGCGTGCTTCTCAAAACACTGCCTTTTTTGCAAGCAGACACAAAGGCTTCCGTGACCTTCACATCGGTGCAGAGCAAAGCAAGTTTTAGGTGGTCTTGTTGGCGACAAGATAATATTGAAAAGACTATTCAAGGTTACGGCTCGCGGTTGCAATCAAGACGATGCATGGACATGTTCAAAATGTCAAGGAAGGTTTACAACACGCTCGTACATGTCGACAACCACAGGTATAGAGAACATTTCTTTCCAGAACTTTACCCAAATTGAAATTCTACTACAAAATTTGGGTCCATCAACGTATGCCAAGTTTCAAAACTTTTTATTGTCCAGTGTCATAGATTTGTTATTTTCTATTTATTGTCACCACAATCATATATTTTTTCCAAAAAGCCTTGATTTATCTCATCAGATGTCATATACTACCATCATAAAAATTTGTACAAGTTAGACACTGCCATGGCATACAAAGTGGTAAGCCCTCCCAAAAATACAAGTTTTTGTTCAAGTCCTATTTTTTGTCCCACTTCTCATGTGGTTATTGGGTACACCTTAAACCCAAGCTTTGGCACTAAACCAAAAACTCCATTTGTCGTTAGCTTGATAGTAGCACCAGGTTATGGGTACACCAAAACCCTTGGTTGTGAGAGAAACTAAAACTCATGGTTCACGAGTACACAAAAACTCAAGATATCATGAGAGTCGTGTATCCAATTCGGGCTTGAGGGGGGGCTATTGGGTTTTCAAGCCCTAGTGGTGTCAGTTCACGGAAACATGCTCTTATGAAGCATGCATGCAGGCTCAATTAGAAGTGCAGTGTTTTTTGCATGGCTACCAAGACGGATACCTAAAGCCTCCTATGTATGTAAGGCTTCACAAAATTAATACACAACATAGCGTGGTCTTTCTTTTAATTGGTGTTGAGTTTCTCTTCGTGCTCTCTCTCTCTCTCTCTCTCTCTCTCTCTCTCTCTCTCTCTCTCTCTCTCTCTCTCTCTCTCTCTCTCTCTCTCTCTCTCTCTATTCTCTCTCGCTCATCCCTGCACGTTGGGAAGGGGGAAAGGGGAACACACCCTACACACAATCGACACGCCTCTATATAGCCCAGAATATACACAACCCCCCTAACCACTAGAGTTCACCTTCAAAACTCACACGACTCACAAGAAAACCACCGTTTACACACCACTGTATGCACATACTCTATGTGACAACACAAACAAAACCCAATCCTCCTATACAACTCGATTCACAGCCTTCACCACACACACAACCTCTCTCAAACTTGTGTGCAGAACAGACCATCGGGAAGGCACAACTGTTCACACACACACACACAAGCAAAGAAGAGAAGAGGGAAGGGGGAATCGACACAAAATGCATAGTAATGATGGCTTCTTTTCAACAAACCTAACCATATACATGATGCTCCAAAGCACAAAATCATGAATCGACAGCCCTTCGGCTTCACATCAGCAACATAGCCACGCCTCAACTCCACATAACCCGACTCGACGCTCAACAACAAAACAAAATGGTCCAAAAGCCAACACGACAAAAAGTCCTTCCAATAGCATGAGAACTCCCTCTTATAGGGAAGGCTAAGCACCAAAAAAGAAAAAATTGGGTTCAATCTGCTCGTAGTACTCGACTAGAGCTTTTTTGGTTTTTTTTGCATTGCATACAAGTGTCCCACTTATTTTAGTATCTCCATTGCATGCCCGAGACACCTCGGCAACATTCCCCTTTCAACTGCTCATGAGCCGCCACTTAGGGTGCCTTCTCGGCCAACCTTTCTCTCTCACAGCTTGTAAACAACCCGAGTCAAGGGATCTCCCTCTCATGACACCACCCTTGAGGGGGGCATGGACGGCGCCGTCGGTGCTCTCCCTTGTAGGCTTCAAATATATTTACCACAGAAATGCCTCTTGGCAAGCATGCCACATCATCAACCACTATCAAGTGCCGTTGACCACCGAAGCTGCCACGAAAGCAGGGATCCATCATTGTGCCATGCACAAGCACACAGCACCGTCGCAGCAGTCCGCCATAGCCAGAGGAGGAGGAGTTCTCTCTCTCTCTCTCTCTCTCTCTCTCTCTCTCTCTCTCTCTCTCTCTCTCTCTCTCTCTCTCTCTCTCTCTCTCTCTCTCTCTCTCTCTCTCTCTCTCTCTCTCTCTCTCTCTCTCTCTCTCTCTAACTTCATGTCAATAGGGGTTCATGGTCTAGCCCAAATAGCCTGCCATCTTGTCTCCTCGCCCCTCATGTGGGATTAAAGTGAACATGTGGCGCTCCAAGAGTGATCCACCCCCAAAGGCCTCCCCAATTCATAAAAATTTCCAAAAAAAAATCATTTTTTGGCCCAACTTTCCATTGACAGCCATTTCTTGCCTGTAACTCAAATCACAGAGCCATCAAAACCATAAAAGCTTGCATACCAGAATTGAACTCCACCTGCTCTCTCCGCATTCCAACCTTGACATGGCCTTGAATGACAAGCACCAAAATGGGAAAAAAACATCAGATCATATAAGGTCTCCACTGTTGTTGAACTCAACTGGCCAAAGCCCATCATCTAGGCACCTGATTGACAAGCAGCCACTGCTTATTTTCACACAATGCATACCACATCCTAGAACCCCATCGAGCTTCAAAAATCAATAGATGGCTCATTCTCCAAAGCAAAGTGGCCCAGAACCGACCCCCATCAAACCTTCAAACCTCTGTAACTTGATGCTTAAGACTCAGATTACCGATATGAAAAGACCAACATGCTCCTTAAACCAAGTACTATGCATCTATACGTTGGAACCCACTTTAACCACCTAGCATCACCTGCCTTGTTTGTCTCGACGGATCTGCAAACACCTTCAACTTTAATTCACCGTATCTTGCACAGCATGGCTCCGTTTGATGAGCCATCTGGACCTAATTCTTCAGCACTTTAAGCTCTACATTTACAACCCAAAAACCAACACCTTAAACCTCTTTCATCTTCCACCCAAATTGGCCCTTTTTGGAGACCTTTTAAACCGCATCATCGATACACAACCGCTGCTACCTGACTACCCAATATCCTTGTAGCTACTCTATCTCTCTACCATGCTCTTGCTAGCCTGCACATACCTGCTAGTACCATCTTCTATGGTCGACCAACTTTGGCTTCACCGACGCCCCAAGGTCACCATGATTTTCCCCCGTTGGTATCCTCCCTAGCCATCCCCACCAACGCCACTGCTATGGTACCATCTATGTAGCCAAAAAAACTAATGTTCGCTTTTGAATTGCACACCATAACCATACGACCAAATATAGCGACAAGAGAATGAGATGTGGCACTCACAAAAGAAAATATCATGCTAGTGGAAATGACTTTGCACAAATTGTGCCTTGTGAGAGTGATTGTCACTGATTTAGAAATGGTACTCATGTATGATCACTCGCTAGTCCTCAAATCTCTCCATTCCATCAACTGCCGCCTCTGCATGATGATAAGATTCCCATCTTCAAGAGCATTTAAAAAGGTTACAGTAAATGTAGCAATGCAATTACATCATGTGGCTAAAAATTGAAAGCAAATGTAAATTTATCCAACTAATATCATTTGTACCTACTCAGAGAAGTAATATTCACCCAAAACTTTCCTATGAGCTTCCTCATACTGCTCCCCCAAAGCTCCTCACTATGTCCCAAATCAAGTCACTGTCTCTTGAGGCGTCTAGTACGCAAGGTTGGCCGATGAATACACAACAGACAAGAAGTGACCCGAAAAATACATGTGATGGATGTACCTGCCACCATTTCCATGAGTGTGAGACGAGTTGCAAGTGCATCCCTGAAGCCTTGTCGGGATAGTTCAATGTACGATCATCTGACACTATCTATAATTGTCGTTGTATCTTGACAAATCTTCCGACTATGGATCTCGATAGTTGTGTGGGATTCACTTACACAAGGGTGTCTCAACAAACCCTCAAGCACCTAAGTACGTGAGGGAAGATCAATGTCACTGAAGTAGATCTCCGTAATGATGTTTGCATGAAATTTGGCTCTAGACGCGCTAAGGGAGTGCCCCATCACCAAAGGACCAAGATCTAAAGAAAATGTAGGGTCTACAGATGCCTCCATGCCAACTCCAGAGGGTGCTCCCCGGGGGATTCACTCTATATACAAAATGGAACGCCACTTACGAGCGGACAACTTTGATAAAACCCCTATATATGACTTGTATTAGGGAATATGACCCCCTTTTCTACGCTTCTATGACAATCAATGAAGAAAACTATCATACTCCTATCTTACATATAAAATTTAGGTTTGACGTGATCTAATTGAGTAAAACTAGTCAAATTAGCATAGTAGCAGGTAACGTACTAAGGAACCACTTCTCTTTATAACTAGATGTATCCTCAATGTGTTTTAATTTGACTTTCAAACTATGTGCCTGATCAATGTGTAATCTGGCTATTTGTCCAATTTTGACCCATCCAAAGCTGGTGTAAATTAACCCTTGAACTTCTACAAATCAGCCCTTATCTCTATGGGCGGCTTGATTCAAACTTTGATGTGTGACCTAATAAAAAACTTCGCCTAAATTCATTCAAGTCCTAGTGTATATTGGTGATCAATCGTCACAAGTAATCAACCGGGTCAGGTCCCCTACCCTCCATAAATATGATACCCCCCTCCCTTATTTTGAAGCTTGGGAGATAAATTATTGGGGGCTGCCCCTAACTTATACGCTTATATAACTTGTTAAAAAAAACCCCTCCCCTGCACTTACGTGGTGCGGAAAGTTTTTTATGCTGAATCCCCCGAGGGGTGCTCCAAGAGCAAGCAAGGGAGATCCACTCAAAGAAATGAGGCAACTGCGTTGCACCGATGGATTGTTGAAATGCTCCACAATTAGAGATACCATGTGAGAATCTCCAAAGGCATCCACTATGGGAGGTGTGAGCTTGCCAACAGGTGGCGTCTCTCCTAGCGGATCTATAGATGCTGAGGAAAATGATATAGAGACCGAGGAAGGGGAAGAAGGCAAAAATCTAGGCGATAGAGGAGTGTCACCCTCATACGGTGATACATGCATCTGAACATCCCCACAATCCTTGATCGTAGGGAGAGTATTGGGCTCTTACGGCACATCCACATGTAATCTTTCTCTAGTTTGTTGATTGCGTTCTTGAGCTTTTCGTTGATTTTCTTTTACAAAAGCAATTGCCTCTGCATCTCGAACTTTGTGGATGGGGTCTTTGTGATGCCTATCGTGCTTTCGAGACCTTTGTGAGTATGAACCCATGCTTAGTTAGACAAATGAGTGTTAGAATACTTAGTGAATGAATCAAAGAGACATAAAGGCTCCAAAGCTCACTTACTCTCAAACTCTTAAAGGCTCCAAAACTCACTCACACTCAAACTCTCAAATGAAGTGAACTAAAAAAAAAGGGTTTATATAAGTTTACTCTCTAATGAAATCTAGAAAGGGATAAATCTTGATAAGATCACACCAATCAAATTATAAAGAATTAATTCACATGAAATTTTAATTATCTTTTGAGTTAGATGACTTATGTTAAGTGAAATTTTCTTTTTTGGAAAAAATCATAATGCTTAAGTTCTCATCCAAAAATAATCTAAATAAACAAAATAATAATAATAATCATAATACTATAAAATAAAAAATATATAAAAATTAAAAAAGTAATGTACTTTGAGTGGTACTTTAATAATTATGCTATATATCTATATAGATTTTAGTTATTTATAATAATTTATTATAGTTATAAATAAATGACGTGGCTCTTGAGGTGGCCATGCATGGATGACATGGTCGTCTATGTGACGGGTTGATGTGGATGATTGATGACATGGAATGTAAAGGTGGCAAGATGATGTGGAAGACGAGATCCTGCTCATCTGTCATGTCATTATGTGACATGACAAAATGGTGACATGGAATGTTTAGGTGGCAAAAAAGTAGATGGAAAGTTTGAGAGTTGGTGATGTGGCATGCTTAGTAGCGAGTGATGTGGCAATCCATACAAGCACCACAGACAAGTGGCACGTGAGATGGTGGATGACATGGCATCTAATGTGAGGTGGCACTTGAGGGTGGTGGATGAGGTGGCATTTAGGGTGATGTGGCAAACGAAGTGTAAGGTCAAACTTTTGATTGTGGTGATGCGGAAGGTGACATGCAGTGATGACATGGACTTTTGGTGATGTGGCAGCCTGTGGAATAGACAAGTAGGATTGGGAGAGAGAGAGACCAAACCATGGTATATGGAGAAGTGTCAAAACTTCTAGGCTTGACACTTTACCAAACCTAATGAGGTACACCTTAAGTGAATTATGAAAGTGAAAAAATTAAAACAGTGGAAAAGTATCTTTCTCTAACTCAAATTGACTCAAAATATTTCTCCCTGAGTACTCTATGATGAAAGTCATAAGATATATGAAAATCAAATTGAGTGGCAATGTAAATTATTTATTAGAATTTTTAAAAACACTCCCTCAAGAACCTCTCAGTAGTCTTTGTTAATTTTTGAGCTAGATCTAAGCAAAGTAAACCGTTAAAGATTCTCTTTTTTTTTTGCATGGTCACATCACTAGACATCTGGTGTAAAAAATTAAGGCTTTGCTAAACAGTGATTCTAACAAAGAAAAATAAACAATAACTACATAGAGACCCAAAAATCAAGTTAAATTTCTTGTCAAGTGAATAATTAATATGCAAGAAATCCATATAAAGATATAGACAATTTTTCATCAAGGTCACAGTGTTGTGATAGGGCTAACAGGTTGGGCCAGAGTAGTTCTTGCACACTAAAATTTCTATTCTGGTTTAGAAAATTAAAGATTGAAACTTTCCATATTGTTTAATACTATGTATTTTGTGTGGCCACCAAATCTTGCCTCTAAAAAGTACGTGTAAACAAGTCAAATATACATAATAGTGTGAAAAATAGACTTTTTGGGTAATTCTGCTGAGGGAGACTATTGATGAAAGTGGGTACACCTTATCATGTATACATCCGACTGTTCATTTAATATATTCGCCCGAGGAATGCGTGTGACACTATAAGAGGAGCATTCCACAACCGCTAGCATCGCCGCAGTAAAACAAAAGAAAATAGAAAGAGAAAATATTGTGTGTGTGGCAATAGCAAAGACAAAACGTACGATAGTGGTTAAACAGCAATATACACGATAATAGTCGCAGGTATATACCCGCGACTATTACCCCATGCATTCCCATTGCTATTACCACGTATATTATTGCTAAACGCCTTTTAAAAAATAAAGGTGCTCATTTGGGCTACCCAATTTTAGGTGGCCGAAATGAGCACCTTTGTTTTTTACCTACATAAAACATATGAAACATCAATTGTTTTTGTAAACATACAAAAAAAACAAAAAAATAAAATTGAAACTACTTTACCTTGACAATTTAATGTGCAAAAGATCAGCTATTTAAAAATGTTACAAATAAAATGAAAATAGTGGTATATAGAATGTGCGGCCACATTGGGACTTTATGAAAGTTTGGAAAAATATTTTCTATCTAATCCTCCTCATCATCATCGTTGTCCACAGGCACGTATATTTGATCACCTTAACTCTACATAAACCCAATCCAAATTAAAAAAATATCAATAGCTCAAAACAATTGATACAAAATTATTTGTTTAAAATTATCGCTTGTAGTGATCCAACCACGCACTGCGTCGAATTGCTCGCGAGAGATGTGGTTGTTCTCGAACAACCATCGCCAAGTTTCAAATTCTATATGCTGCTCCCAAAACTTGACTATCTCTCTAGTTGGTCAACTAAGAGTGATAATTTCCTAAGTTAGCACAATAACAATAACAAATCATAAACTAAAATCTTTGTAATCATCCATTTAGGTTGTGATTTAACCAATCTTACATATTTGTCCTTCCATGCTGCTTTTCCTCTCGAGCCATAGTGCATGGGAGTTTGTATGGCCCGAGCTTCACGTTGTTGTGTGTAGGATGAGACCCTTGTAGCATGATCGCTCTTTTCTTGCATTGTCCACTCCCACTCCGCATCTCCCATGTTGCTACCGTGATAGCTCCTGTCTGGATCTCTAACTTGGTTGGCCGTTGCGTGCCGTACACTGGATTTCTTGTTTTTCAAAAATGTTTTTATGTAGCCCTCCAATTATTGTTGTGAAAAAAGTTGATCGAGGGTATTTGAAAATCTAGCATGTAGCGCGCCCTCAGTGTAGCGTGCATGATCGGGAAGCTGGTCTCTAAACTTTACAAAACAATTTTCATACGTCGAATGTATAAGAATGTGAAGATGGCATCAAAACACCCTGCCCACTGATGTACCAAAGTCAACCTCTCCATCATATTTTACCATGTAGTAGCATCCATGCGTGTGTGGCACAAGTACGTTTGTATCCTCGTCCTCTACGTAAGGGGTGGCACGCTCTAAAAAAGGAAACTCCGGCCCTCCTCCACCACCAAAACAAGCGAAGCCACAAGATCCCACGTCGCTCCGTCTCTCTCGGCACTCGTTGCCTTGAGACAAGCGTCCACTTGTGCCACTAGAAGAAGTGAGTTGACGGTGCACTAGCAAAGCAGGAGTGGAGTGGCATGGGATCCTGCAATGCCATGGGAGTGGGACCCAGCGATGCCATGGGAGTGGGACCCTACGATGGAAGGAGAGTAGGACGGTAAGAAGGGGTTGTAGACTGAGGTATCGTCGGTGCGAGGTTCTGGATGTAAGGAGTCCCTCCCTAACTCCCCCATGGCATGGACTGCGGAGAAAGATCGTATGTTGCAAGCTGCTGCGGAGTGTAGGTTCCATAAAGAGATAGCCCATTGTAGGTCTAGATCTATCACCGGTGGAGGAACTTAAGTAGAGTAGGTGTTGGATGGCCATGCCTAAAATTAACAAAAGTAAACTTATAACACTCATGGTTTAGGGTTAACTAGCCACAAATAAGCAATTTCTTTGCTTGCTCTCACCGCCTCCAAACTCAAGTCCACTGGAGACGATGTCCACCCCGAGTAGGACCTGGATGTGAACCAACCAAAAAAAGAATCAGATGGCCGCTCCCCACCAGGTGGTCTCTCATCTGACATCTACATTATAGAGAGCAATATGAGATTTATCTTTTCCCCCCTACTCATTCATCTATATATGTATAACAAATATCTATGCACATAAGCACGTAGATACATATACATACAAGTAGACCTAATCATGGGCTAGTAGTGCCAAAGGTCAAGTGGCACCTCTTTAGATATCATCATAGTTTAAACCGTGGTAAAAACAAAGGTACATTGAAGTAATCCATGCATGAGTGGATCAATGACCGCAATGAAACAATTAAAAAAGGACTATACCCCAAAAGAAGAGTCTAAACTTCGGGTGCTATGCCCCCGCATTTAGTGCCTACTTACATGCACTAACAAATATATATGTACACACACCCCTATAATTTAAGTATATATAATTACATACTCTCTATAATTAAGTATAATTTAAATATATACAATTACGCAAATGTAGCCATCGTTTTGAGTAGAGATAAAGATCTAGTGTTGTAAATGTAGCCATTGTTTTTGTTGTGCCTCTATAGAGTGCTTTGAAGAAGAGCTTCTTTATTGTGCTTATTGCATCACATCTCTTCACAATAGCTACTTCTTCAAGAGATTATTGTGCACATTACATGCCTGCCTTCATTCTGAGGTACTGTGCCGTTGAAAGCTTTCCAACCTAATGCCGCATCCATAGAGAGAAAGAGAGGGAGAAAGAGAAGGATAGACAAAAAGAGTGAGAGAAAGATAGAGAAGGTAGAGAGAAGAGCGTAGAAATTCATTTCTGAACTCCATCTTGGGGACGTAAAAAAGATATTTTTCAGAGAACTCTATAGAAGCCTCTGCACCCCACAAAATGGCAGCTTCGCTTACAATAGTTGCTCTTTACTTACTTGCAAGCTATATATATATAGCTTGCAAGTAATATATATATATATATATATATATATATATATATATTCTCTTCTCCCCCCCCCCCTCTCTCTCTCTCTCTCTATCCCTCTCTTTCTCTATTTCTCTCTATTCGCTCTTTCCCTATCTTACTCTATTTCTCCTTCCCTCCCTCTCTCTCTCTCTCTCTCTCTCTCTCTCTCTATTTCTCTCTCTCTCATTATATCTCTCTCTCCCTATCTTACTCTGTTTCTCTCTCCCTCTCTTACTCTATTTCTCTCTCCCTCTTTCATTTCTCTCTATCTCTCTCTTATCTCTTTCTCCC
The DNA here is from genome assembly GCF_014529385.1 of Adiantum capillus-veneris. Classification (NCBI taxonomy): domain Eukaryota; kingdom Viridiplantae; phylum Streptophyta; class Polypodiopsida; order Polypodiales; family Pteridaceae; genus Adiantum; species Adiantum capillus-veneris. Next base: position 73,345,098 of record NC_140934.1, on the reverse strand, counting down.
TCTATTTCTCTATTCTCACTCTCCATATCTTACGTTATTTCTCTCTCCCTCTCTTTCTCTATTTCTCTCTCCCTCCTTCATTTCTCTCTTTCTCTGTTTCTCTTTCCCTCTTTCATTTCTCAAGTTTTTTCCTATTTTATTTACTTCAACCTTTTTTTTCTATTTCTCTCACAATCCATTTGCAAAAAAATCTACGAAGAAAATCCATTTGCAAACAAAATAAACAAGTTTACAACGACGTGCAAGAAGATTATCTACTTCACTAAGCAGCCTACATCAAAAAATCATTAACGATAATCCCTATTGCATCAATCGGTCAAATGTATGAGGTATGTGCACTTCTTAATCTCCTATTATTTTTATCTTCATGCATGTAAGTGTGTGGGTTTGTATTTGTGTGTGTGTGTGTGTGTGTGTGTGTGTGTGTGTGTGTGTGTGTGTGTGTGTGTGTGTGTAGAATACTATAGGAAAGGGGGGGGGGGGGGGGGGGGGGGGGTTGTAATTACCTTAAGTCTTAGATATGGTTGACCGTCAGGTTGAGCGTCCTATGACATTCACAGTAAGACCTCCTTCAAAGATTCCTTCACAAACAACCCAAAAGAGTGTGTATGTGTGTGTGTGTGTGTGTGTGTGTGTGGAAGGAGGGGAGAGATGGACAAGGAAGAAAGAGTTAGAGGATGTGGGAGGTGCAGTAGGGAGGGTTAGGCTTGGTGTAGGTGCAATGGCGGAGAAGAAGAGGACTCAGTATACCACAAATACGTGGCATACTCTGCCCTTCTTTCTTTTTCACGCGCGATTTATGACCGCGTGCTTACTATACCGCAAAGAGCACACACATGCTACCTCATGTCGCGTGTGCAAGGAAGCACGCTACAAGCCCGGGGTGAGCGGGGCAAGGAAGCACGCTACAAAACCTGGGTGAGCGGGGCGCACCTACACCGCAAGGTATTGATACATTTTCCATTAATCCTTCACACTATGGGAGAATGGTGTTGTTACCGCACAACATTACTGCATAAGAGGAGAGAGAGAGAGAGAGAGAGAGAGAGAGCTTCAAGAAAGAGAGAGAGTGTATGGTGCAGACCCGGTGGCGCGTTCCCCAGCTTTACCGCGACATTTACCACCTGCATTATCGCACAAATAAACGCCCAGATTACCGCACCCGGAAAAGAATCCAAGTGACCCATTTCTCTCCCACTTTTCCCTTTCTATAAATCCTATTCTATTTTGTTACTTTTCAGAAATTGGTACCCCCTTTTTGCATGGAGTGTAAGAAATCCCATTCTCATTGGGATTTTTAGTACCTCTCTTCTCTTTGCTTACCTCATCTATTGGTATGATTCTCCTACTCTACTCATTTGTACTCCATGAGATTCTATATCAATAAATATTTTGTTTCCACTTCAAAATCTTATGTCAACTATGCATTCATATGAAAATGGCAAGCGAACAATGATCAAAATTGTATTGTCACCCCCTTTTTGCACGGAGTGTAAGAAATCCCATTCTCATTGGGATTTTTAGTACCTCTCTTCTCTTTGCTTGCCTCATCTATTGGTATGATTCTCCTACTCTACTCATTTGTACTCCATGAGATTCTATAAACAAAAATATTTTGTTTCCACCTCAAAATCTTATGTCAACTATGCATTCATATGGAAATGGCAAGTGAACGATGATCAAAATTGTATTGTCTTGCGTTCATAAACAAATAGCCCTTTTGTACAACATAAGTAGAGAAAGAAGTCAAAATCCAAAAGATATTTATTAATTTTCATCCTCCAAGTGATCTCTACAAGTGCTTACATCCATGTCCAACCCCATGGTAGCTAAATCAACAAATAAATCTATTGATTCATCCTCTATAGCCTCTCCTATTGAATCATCATCATCCTCTCCATCCTCCTCCTCACTATGGTTGGTTATTGGGAATGGTTGGTTCTCCTCGACCTCAATTGCATCATCGTCATTGGCGTCTTCTTGAGATGGTATGGTGGGATCTGCCAAAGTCTCTATGTTCGTATCTGCAAAGATAGATCTGCTCCGTGGTGTGACTAGAATAACATACCACAGTCGTCTTCGATACATACAAGGCACATAAAACACCTATAGGTCATAGAGCAAACACCAACATGAATGTAGTTTTGTATGTATCATATAATGTTTTAGTGAGTTGCACATGGACTTTACCTGCTCACAACTACTAGGTTGCACCAAGTTCGGTCTTCCCGCGATGAAATTTCTCGGAGTCTACCATATAGAGTCCATTCTCATGTCTCTTAACCTCACCCGCAAACCATCAGCAGTCAAAGAGATATTTGTGAAATGTTCTGAAGTCCACTTTGATTATCCTCTCTATTATTCCACATTCCCTCACCTCTTGTGTTGTCATTTCAAAGTTGCCCATAACTCCACTATCATGAGTGGTTCGACGCTCATCTATCTTGCGGGTTCGAAAATGACGTCCTTTGGACTACATAGAGTTGAATGTGAAGGCCTGCAAAAACCAATCAAGATAGATGAGAGAGAGAGAGAGAGAGGTGACACACATACACACACCCACACACACACACACACACTCGTACACACACACTAAACACATTGAGTATATTACCCTTGGTAGACATCCTCGCGTGTACTCCCATTCTTTAGGGCTTATTTGTTCTCCTTGTGCCTTGGCCTTAGTCATGGCATTGTGTATCCACCCAACTGGAATTAGATCAGGGTATTTAGCAAGCTCTTTAGGAAAGAGAGGTGCTCGCCTACCGCCATGCGACCTCTTCCATGCTTCCCTCTCCCTTTCTCTCGTTGTACGCACCTCCACATACATATCCACCCATTTGCCCATGATGGGAGCATTGAGTAGACAATGGTTGTTGACTATGGCTTGAAATTCCCTATCCAAAATCAAGAGAGAACCTTTCCCACTTTGAATGTTTGCGTGTTTTTTTGGATCCTCTTCCTCTGTCTTTAAACGAGGCAATGATGGGTCTATTGTGAAAAGATATTGAGAGACATACACAAAAGCCTCTTGTACAATCCAACCCTCTGCCATGCTTGCCTGAACACATGTACATAAAACCATTAGTGATTAAAGTAACTAATAAAAAGCGTTGTGAATACAACCCAATCCTAATAAGGTTTAACGCTTAAGATCGATGAATACCTCTGGTTGTGATCGTAGCCTTACAAAGTCTTTCAAGGTCTTTAGGAACCTCTCAAGAAAGAACATCCACCTTGAGTGAACCACACCACAAATGGCTATCTCCTCAACAAGATGGAGCAATAGATGAACTTGGCTAACAAGGATAGAACATGGGAATGCATCCTCAATAGCACAAGTTGCTTCAATCGCTAGAAATCGAGCTTTTGGAATGGCTGAAACTTCGATTTCTTTGGAACTCACAAACCTATAACCAAAAAACCCTTCATAATCTTCATAGTAAAGTTAGTTTTCAAACTAAAGTTTAGGAGGGAGGATCAAATGTTCTATACCTGACAACTTCTCCCACCTTGAATATTGCAGTCTTTACCTTCATGTCCGCAAATCCACTAATGCTAATTGGAAGCACAAACTATTTCACAAACAAAAAGACTTTTTAGTATCCAGAACCCTAAACCACATACACACACACACACACACACACATTACTTGAAGAATCTTGTGCCAATCATGGGATTTGAGCCCATACAGTTATGTGGATCCTCCTTTCTTAGTTTTAGTGAAGGCACCCTTGAGCGAACGCATATAACCTGTTGGAGTACGGATGGATGCAATGACTTGTTTCATCCGCTCTTGATCCACCCTTGATAGAATCCAAGGTGCCTTTGGAAGAACCATCTTCTCCCGAGGCCCCATGCGAGGTGTGGCCGAAGGAGGGAGCCTCCTTATGGCCCTCATGTCCTCTCTAGCCCCCAATGAATCTTTCTTGCCTACTATGTGATCCCATATAGCTTGGCCAACATTTTTGAACACATGCATTGGATCCAATAGGTGTTGGATTTTTAATGAAGCCCAATAGGGTAGTGATAAGAAAATAGAGTACCTAGACATACCCCTAGGTGGATCATTGGGAGGAGGCAATGTGCTGTGATGCTCGTTCCAATGTCTTGCGCAATCGGCCATGGTCCAATGGAGTGGCTCCATCCCATTGCACGGTGGAGCATAAGATGGATGTGTGGGCGACAAGAAGCGATGGTTATTGGGGTAGATCACCTTACCAAGTAGAGTGGGTCTCTCTGTCATGAGTGAGGGTCCACAAGTTGGGCATGCCCTATGTCCAGATGTCGATAGTCCTACAAAAACAAAAGACATAACCACATATAAGTGACCAATGCAAAGACATTAAAGAGCGTCACAAAGGAAAAGCTTACCAGAAATCTCTCCAAGCCCGGGGTAATCATGCATGGTCCACATGAGAATGCACATGATCATTGTGCGCCGATCATGAAGTGGTCTTGATACATCAAAAACATCTATGACGTTCCATAGCTCTTGAAGCTCTTCAATCAAAGGTGCTAAATATACATCCATGTTCTTCACCTTGTGTTTTCCTAGGACTAGAAGAGAGAGCAAAATGTTCCCCTTCTTGGTTGACTCCCATGGTGGAATGTTGTAGTTTACAACAACCACTGGCCAAGTACTCCATGAGGTAGACCGATGCCCAAATGGGTTTACTCCATCACTAGCCAGACCAAGCCTCAAGTGACGAGGCTCTTCTCTAAACTCCAGCCATGTCTGCTCAATGTGTTGCCATGCCGGAGAGTCAACCGGCACTCTCATAACCCCATCGATGGAGCGATTTGTCATATGCCATGTAAGAAGCTCGCTTGTTCCTTTGGTGCTGAACATGTGCTTGATGCGGGGAATGAGGGGGAAATGACGAAGAACCTTGCGAGGTATTGTGTTTCCTTGCATTCCCTCTTTGTATCTTGATTCTCCACACTCGGGGCAAGCATCAAGGCCTGCATGTTGATTGCGGAATAGCACGCAATCATTGACACATGCATGTATTCGATCATAGTCCATCCCAAGACCTGTCACCACCTGTCGTGCCTTCCTTCAATTTTCTAGAAGATGATTGCCTTTAGGAATCATCTTGCCTAATAGCCTATGACATAATTAAAGAACACTCGTTATTGCATATAACCACGAAAAAAACTCACAACTAACACTTATTACACTTAAATGTACCTCAATAGTGCATCGACCCCTGCATTGCTCCATCCAAACATTGCTTGAATATTCAAGATCTCAAGAAACGCTCATAATATGGAGTAGGAGCATCCCTCGTAAAGAGCGGTGTGTGCTGCCTCTAGCAATGAATCTTTGGTTTTTGGGGCAGCTTCTTCACATGCACACTCAGACTGACACTCATTCGCCGCCTCACGTGCAAGAAGATCCTCAACCATATTGTGCAAATGATCTTCCTCCACCTCCATGTGGAGCGGGGTGGTGGGGAGATCCCCATATGTGGTGGATGTAGGATGTGCATGTGCTCGTGTGGACCCACCCACATCGAACGGCTGGTGTGACCCCCCTCCCATGACTGCTTCCTAGTGCAATCGCTCTTCCGTCCTTCTCCCGCCTCCGCCCCCGATCACACTCCAATGGGGAGCGACATCAATGGATGCCAAAACCCTCGGATCGCTAGTTTCCATTCGAGCGCGTTTTCTCGGATCGTCCCATAGCCCATAATCATCCATGTGAGCCAAGCATATACGTCGAAGCCATGCAATTGCACGCTTACATCGCGTACATGGACATGGTAATCGCTCCACCAACCATCGAGTTCGTTCCGCGCCAACCGGCGGACCCACTTCATCCCAATCGTCCTGCACACACGACCACACACTAAATAAGAAAAATTTAAATAAGAATATGAAAAATCAAGAATGTTTGTACTGACATGACTGACACTCATTAAAGATAGAGGGTAGTGGGTACAACAGGTCATGCAGTCAGTCGGCGTAACCTTAATGTCCTGTCATAGATTTTCGCGGTAATAATTGCGGTAATACTAGCGGTAACCTGCGCGGTAATACTTGCGGTAATATTTCAAGAAGATTTTTTTATATAAAGGGGGCATCTGCGTGCCCCCGCGAAATTGAATGCCAAAATTTCAAAATCGACCTCCTCTTCTGCACGGGCATGTTTCCCTCTCCATCTCCAAGCTCCCTCTCCTTCTCCCTCTCCATCTCCATCTCCATCTCCGACCTCTATTACTCTCTTCATCTCCATCCCCACCATTTCCAAGAGACTGAGGTCATGAATGTAAGTGCTCAAACTCTCTCTCTTTCTTCTCGTTCTTCTACACACACACACAAACACATACACACACACACACAATGCATACACATTGCACACACACACACACACACAAAATTTTATGCACAATCACACACCAATGCTTGCATTAGTGTGTGCATGCATTATACACACATTAATGCTTGCATTAGTGTGTGATTGTGCACAAAATAGTGTGTGAAAAGACACTATTTTGTGCACATTCACACACTAATGCCCGCATTAGTGCGTGCATGCATTATACACACACTAATGTGGGCATTAATGTGTGAAATTACACACTAATGCCGCACTAGTTAGTTTTTACACACTAATGCCCGTATTAGTGTGTGCATGCATTATACACACACGCATTAGTTAGTTTCTACACACTAATTTGTGTCCAAGCACACACTAATGCAAGCATTAGTGTGTGCATGCATTATACACACATTAATGCTTTCATTAGTGTGTGATTGTGCAAAAATTAGTGTGTTTTCACACACTATTTTGTGCACAATGCATGCATTATACACACACTAATTTGTGCATTAGTGTGTGCATGCATTAGTGTGTTTTCACAAACTAATTTGTGCACAATCACACTGAAGGAGTACGAGCGGAAGTGCAACGCGAGAAAGAGTGCGAGAAGAAGAGCACGACGATATGGTGAACTCGCTCTACTGTAATGTGTAGAGCATAGTGAGTTCTTATTAGGTTTTTACAAAAGAATATGTGTACATACCTGGCAGCCCGCCCACTTACCTGGGCGACCACATTGGGCTTTATACCCCAACAACCTCCCACTTAAAGTCCAATGTGGTACTTTAAGTGTGAGAGAAGCTACTATACAAGCTAATATACAAGAGATGTAGAGAAGTGATGTACTACCCTACACCTAACTGCTTGCGAAAATGCGCAAAGCTCTCTGAGAGAAGTCCTTTTGTAAGTAGATCAGCAGGATTTTCTGTGGTGTGAACTTTGACAAGCTGAAGTTGCTTATCCTCGAGCATTTCCCTGATGAAATGATACTTCACATCCACATGCTTTGTCTTTGAGTGATAAACTAGATTGCGAGCCAATTGTATAGCACTTTGACTATCACAATATAACACAGGCATCTCTTCTGTGATTCCAAAATCTGTTACTAGTCGATTAAGCCAAATTGATTCTTTGCATGCCTCTGATGCTGCAACATATTCAGCCTCTGTAGTAGACTGAGTAACACAATCTTGTAATCTAGAACGCCATGATACTGCTCCACCAGCCAATGTAAAGACATACCCTGACGTAGACCTTCGGTTGTCTAAGTCACCTGCATAATCTGAGTCTGTAAAACCCTTTACACTTAGCTCCTGACTCCCATAGCATATACGCATACTCTTTGTAGCTTTCAGGTATCTCAATATTCCTTTCACTGCCTCCCAATGTTTCTTGCTTGGGTTTGACATGTATCGACTTACTACTCCCACTGCAAATGCAATGTCTAGGCAAGTAGCAATCATTGCATACATCAAACTACCCACTGCAGACGCATATGGAATCTTATCCATTTCAGCCTGTTCTTCCTTAGACACAGGGCAATCTTGTTTGCTAAGTTTCACATATGGTGGCAATGGAACACTCAATGCCTTTCCCTTCTCCATATTGAAACGTTGCAAAACCTTGTCAATATGCTCTGTTTGAGATAACCAAATCAACTTCTTTGATGTGTCTCTCTCAATGCGCATACCAAGTATATGACTTGCCTCACCCATGTCTTTCATGTCAAACGATTTTGCCATCTTTGACTTCAAAGCTGAAATTTCTTCCAAGTGCTTGCCAGCAATCAACATGTCATCCACATACAAAATAAGGATCAGCCAACTACCATCCTTAGCCTTCTTTGTATATAGACAGTGATCGAACTCACTACGTTTGTAGCCTTGAGAAAGCATAAACTTGTGGAATTTATGGTACCATGCCCTCGGTGATTGTTTTAAGCCATAAAGACTCTTTAACAATTGGCATACCCAATCTTCCTTGCCTTTCTCAACAAACCCTTCTAGCTGCTGCATGTAAATTTCCACATCTAAATCACCATGCAAGAACGCTGTCTTGACATTCATTTGGTGCAACACCAAATCTAATATGGAAACCAATGCAAGAAAGCATCTCAATGTAGTCATCTTGACCACCGGAGAGAAGACTTCATCAAAGTCAATGCCTTGTTCTTGCTTAAAGCCCTTGGCAACAAGCCTTGCTTTGTACTTTGGCTGACTATCATGAGCGGTGATCTTATACCTGTAAACCCATTTACAAGGTAGAGCCTTTTTGCCCCGTGGTAATTTAACTAGCTTCCATCTGGTTTTTATGCAGAGTTGTCATCTCTGACTACATGGCCAATTGCCAATTCCCGGAGTCCTTCATTTGCACTACTTCCTTGTAACATGAAGGCTCATTGCAATCAGTCAACATGACATAGTTCATAGATGGAACAAACCTATCAGGAGGTCGCGTGACACGTACAGATCTACGCACAATAGGTGGCTCAGGCTCAGCCACAACCTGTGGTTCCACTTTATCCTGTCCTTGCTCCTCTTGAGCCCTGACATTATGTCTTGCACGTGCAGGTCCATCTTCTTGGAAGACAACTCTTCTAATCTCCTCAACCCTCTCTGGTTTAGAATGATATTTGGATTCATTAAAGTGAACATCATTGCTGCGGACAACCTTTCTGGATTCGGGATCCCAAAGTCTGTACCCCATCTCACCAGAATTACCATAGCCTAGAAAGATGCACTTTCTACTCTTTGGCTCAAGTTTGTTCCTAAATTCCTTTGGAACGTGAGTATATGCCTCACAGCCAAAGACTCTGAGATGCTTGTATGAGGGCATTTTGCCTGACCATACCATCTCTGGCACTGAATCCTTCTGCAAAACCTTGCTAGGAGATCTATTTACAAGATGAATAGCTGTTGATACAGCTTCAGCCCAAAACCCATTTGGCAGTTGTGCATTAGACAACATACTTGTGACCTTCTCTTGTATGGTCCTATGCATCCTCTCAGCAACACCATTTTGAGGAGGATTGTAAGGAACAGTAAGTTCACTTTTTATACCTTTTGACTCACAAAAGTCCTGAAAGGCCTTTGAAACATACTCTCCACCATTGTCAGTGCGTAAGCATTTAAGCTTCTTGCCACTCTGATTCTCCACAAGTGTCACAAACGTTTTGAAAACACTAAACGCTTCATCCTTGTGCTTGAGAAAGTAAACCCATACTTTCCTCGAGTAATCATCTATAAATGTCATAAAGTAAGAAGCTCCCCCTAGAGATAGGTTAGGCATAGGTCCACACAAATCACTATGAACAAGTGCCAACTGTGTATCTCTTCTACTGCTTCTATGCTTATGTGGCTGCTGTGTTTGCTTACCATACAGACAATGTTCACAGAATTCAAAATCATCAAATGAAAAGCCAGGCAAATAACCAGAACGAGACAAGATTTCCATTCCCTTCTTGGACATATGTCCTCACCGGCTATGCCACAAAGAAACGTTCGGCTGCTCGGTTACATTGATTACATTTTTAGAGTCATTTGATTCATAAATCATGTAAAGTCCTCCAGACTTTACTCCATGTGCTACTGTCATAGAACCCCTGGATATCTTCCACATGTTCTGTCCAAAAATGGTGACGTAGCCAACATCATCAAGTAAACCTGTGCTGATCAAGCTCTTTGTAATTGCGGGAACATGTCTCACATTCTTCAGCGTGAAAGAAGAGCCATTCTGAAACTTCAATTGAACATCTCCAACACCTAAGATATCACATGTCTGCCCATTGCCTAGCGGAACATGATCTTTACTGGTCACATAAGAGGTAAACCACTCCTTGTTTGGAGACACATGAAGTGATGCCCCTGAGTCTATAATCCAGTCACTCAGTGCATTTCCATCAGATGTTGTAAGAAGAGCTGAGTCCATTGTATTCTTCAAGAAGTAGATGTCTCCTGACACTAGACTGTCATCCTCTGCAACAGTGTTTGTCACATTTATTTCTTGAATCTTCACTGAGGACTTGTTCTTCTCACCATGGTCTTCAGCTTTCTCTTTGCCTTTTTCTGCTTTCCATTCTCTGCAGTCTCTTTTCATGTGACCCTTCTTGCCACAATGGTAGCATTCTATGTCACTCTTGCCTTTAGCACTGCGGGACTTGCTATGAGACTGATTCCTCTTTCCACCTTTGTACTTTTCTTTGGTCCTTCCCCTGACAACTAAGGCTGTTCCTTTGCCTTTGTCCATTGTCTTTCTATTGGTTTCTTCAGTAAGCAGACTTCCTTCTACACCTGCTATGTTCAAACCATCTGGAGGTGCAGAATTACTTAAAGCTGTGCGAAAAGTGTCCCAACTTTCCGACAATGTGATCGACAAGAACATAGCTCTAACATGTTCATCAAACTTGACACCTTGAGCTGACAACTGACTGTAGATTGTGTTGAATTCATTCTGATGATTGGACATAGGTGTCCGTTCTTTCATCTTCAAGTCAACAAGCTTCTTAAGCCAGTATACCTGTGAAGCTGCACTCTGCTTCTCATAAAGATCACTCAGCTTTAACCATGCTTGATAAGCCGACATCTCGTCTGCTACATTGAAGTAAACGCTTTCTGCCAAAGTCAGCATAATGGTAGAAAGTGCCAATTCATCCATTTCTCTCCATTCATCTTCGTCCATATCTTCTGGTTTTATCCCCTTGAGCTTTATAGGTTTTATCTGCTTCTTTTGTACCAACACGTGCCAAATCTGCTTCTTCCACAATGGGAAATTGGTTCCATCCAGCTTCTTGATATTGTAAAGAGCAGTGTCCTGTGATCCAGCCATAGCTACGCTTCACAGTGGTTTACTTTCCTGGGAAAAATTCGGCAGAGTTTCCCCTGTAAACTGACCTCTGAACCAATATCATCCTGTCAAATGAACCAAAAAAGCTTCAGATTCTGCATAAATTTCGGCAGAGTCTCCTTTGTAAAATGGCTCTGGTGTACTCAAAAACAGACCAAAAAACATCTCAAAAAACACTGTCTCTCTGACACTGTAAGCTGCGGGTAAACCTGTCCTGCACCTGTACTATCTCTCACTGTCCTGTAAGCATAGACTGTGACACTGCCTCAACGGCAGTAAAGCAAAGATGCAATCCCAACTGTCTAACTCACAGTCAATACATCCTAGCTGCCTATCTAAGGGTGCTCGAGGGATCGCTCCAAGACTTGTATCACCGAAAGGATCTCAACATTCGAGAATCCCCCAGCTCAATAAAACCTCACTCGACCCTCAACAAAGGCTGCAGTAAATCTGACGGTACATAGACTTCCCACAAAGTCATACATCCACAAATTTCCCACTGTATGCTGTAACCGTTGCGGCGGTTGTTTGCTGCGTGACTCACAGCCAGCAAACCCTCAATAGACATACATCATCTCTGACAATACATCCCATGTGGAAGTACCTGCAATGTCAGGATGAAATCTGGAATATCAAGCAGCAAACACAAGCTATCTGATGAACTAGTGGATGTCGCCTACAGTCTGCGTGTAGATGCGCCCGTGTCGTATGTGACACGCCTCCAAGAACTGTGATCCGTCCTTCGATGTGTAGACAGCCACAAATCAACACTCTAGGAGTGTCGATATCCTCAGCACCTGCAGTCTTAGGCCGAAAACCCCAAATTTGCAGAGTCAGATCTGCACCCGCTGAGACCACGTAGTCGAAAATGGCCTGCGCAGAACTTTGTCGAAGCCGAACGGTGACCGAGATGACCTCAGCCGTGTCTTTGCCTGTCGAATTTCACTCCAATCTGAGCTGGTGACTCTAGCCTCCTGCAGTGCTGCCCCGAGCCTCGATCTGAGCTCTGATACCAGTTGAAGGAGTACGAGCGGAAGTGCAACGCGAGAGAGAGTGCGAGAAGAAGAGCACGACGATATGGTGAACTTGCTCTACTGTAATGTGTAGAGCATAATGAGTTCTTATTAGGTTTTTACAAAAGAATATGTGTACATACCTGGCAGCCCGCCCACTTACCTGGGCGACCACATTGGGCTTTATACCCCAACACACACACTAATGCTTGCATTAGTGTGTGCATGCATTAGTGTGTTTCCACAGACTAATTTGTGCCCAAGCACACACTAATGCAAGCGTTAGTGTATTCACACCTCTCTAGCACACACTAATGCAAGTGTTAGTGTGTGCTTGTGCACTAATTAGTGTGTTTTCACACACTATTTTAGGCACAATCACACACACTAATGCTTGCATTAGTGTGTGATTGTGCACAATCACACACTGATGCAAGCATTAGTGTGTGCATGCATTAGTGTGTTTCCACACACTAATTTGTGCCCAAGCACACACTAATGCAATCGTTAGTGTGTGCATACCTCTCTAGCACACACACATGCTTGCATTAGTGTGTGCTTGTGCACTAATTAGTGTGTTTTCACACACTATTTTAGGCACAATGCATGTATTATACACACACACACTAATGCTTGCATTAGTGTGTGATTGTGCACAAATTAGTGTGTGCAAACAAATTAGTGTGTGGTAACACACTAATGCATGCACACACTAATGCTTGCATTAGTGTGTGCATGTGCACTAATTAGTGTGTGAAAACACACCAATGCATGCACACACACACACACACACACACTAATGCAAGCGTTAGTGGAGGTATGTTTTGGTATACTAATGCATGCCCAAGCACACACTAATGTAAGCGTTAGTGTGTGCTTGTAACGCATGCACACACTAATGCTTGCATTAGTGTGTGCTTGTGCACTAATTAGTGTGTGAAAACACACCAATGCATGCACACACACCCTAATGCTTGCATTAGTGTGTGCTTGTGCACTAATTAGTGTGTTTGCATTAGGGTGTGTGTGCATGCATTGGTGTGTTTTCACACACTAATTATTGCACATGCACACACTAATGCAAGCATTAGGGTGTGTGTGCATGCATTGGTGTGTTTTCACACACTAATTAGTGCACAAGCACACACTAATGTTTGCATTAGTGTGTGCATGCGTTACAAGCACACACTAACGCTTGCATTAGTGTGTGCTTGGGAATGCATTAGTATACCAAAACATACCTCCATTAACATTAACAATATACCAAAACATACCTCCATGTGGGTGTGCAATGAAGTTAATTGAGACCCCAATGGTCACCGAGAAGCCCAACGGTAGATTAAGGTCCAACACACCCACTAGATTAATTTCTTTGTCACACACTAACGTACACACACAATAGATTAATTAGAAGCACACACACTTTCATCTAAATGGATGCAAAAAAAATAAGCACATAAACCATTTCTTAAATAGGAGATAAAAGGAATCTTATGCAGGGAGGAATCCTATGCAAGGAGGAATCCTATGCAATAAAGAATCTCACTTTGACTAGAATCCAATGTTAATTAGGGTCCCTTTTTTTTGTGAAATTGTAGGATATGGCATCCTCTTCCACGCCTGGCTATCGATCCATAGAGGACTTTCTCGCCGAGGGCCTCTCTTACGAGGACGCTTATGATGCTTACTACTCGCAGTCTTCCTCCCACCAGTCACAATCCACCTTCGGCTTTCGATGGTTCCGAGATGCAGTACACGACCCCGACCTCGAGAGGGCATACCACGCCCAAGCAGAGTGGCTATCCTCGCAGCAGAGTCTTCGAGGGCGGTACACACCAGCACAATTGGCTGCCTATGGGCTCTCACCGCTTGCGACACCGGGCGCCGACACTCCGATCGTGCAGAGTGTGCCTCCCAGTGGGCCTCCCTCCACCTTACCCTCGACTTTCCCGTCACCCGTAGCTCCCTCCACCTTGCATTCGCAGTGATCCACGCCCGCACCGTCAAGTTATCCGTCGCCTACACCACCCAGCGGTTCGGGCTCGGGCCAGCGTTCTTCGGGTGGCCAGAGCTCTTCTCATAGTGGTGGCTCACGCTCTCGTCGAGGTAGTGGCTCGTGTTGCTTTGGTGGTGGAGGGGACAGTGCTACAGATTCACCTCCTCTTACACCCCGATCTCCTCGCTCACCCCTTGGAGCTCCACATGAGGATGAGGACCGCGATGTGCCCGCCCCGGACGCTCATGGGTACTACTATTATATACATCGTGAGGGGGAGGTGGATCTAGGTTCCTCTTTGGGGAGGACATTTCGAGGGCACCTTAACCAGCTGATCCACTCGACATACCAAGATTGCTTTAAATCTTTCAAAGATCAGGACCCAGCCGACGTGACGTACATTCACATGACATTGCTCATGTGGTTCCCTAATCCACAAGTGGAAGAGTTCTCCAGGCAGTGGCTCGAGGAATACATCAAGAATTTCTTGAAAAATAAGAAGTCCAGTGTGCGGAGGGCGGCAAAGCAAACATTTGAATCTGAGGGTCACAACTATCTCCCTAGAAATGTTCACGACGAGGAGTGGGAGAAAGCCCAGGGCGAGCTGGAGGACGAGAGAGCGACATGTGCTAGGGCACACACTCGGCAGATGGAGGTGAGTGCGCAGCAAACGTCCACGCATTACGGCTCAAGCGGAAAAGCAGCGTGGAAAGATAAATTTGTGAGTGTGTGGATTTTCATTTGAATTGATTTAATTTGTGGTAATAAGGTTAGGTTTGTGATATTTTTTAATTGATATACAGCAAAATATTACTATGACCCGTCCAAGCCGAGAGATCCAGAGATACAGAGAGAACCACTCCGAATATCAGACATGGTGCTGGCTGTATGAAAACAACAAATCAATCGCGAAGGATTTGAAAATGCATGTCGTACACTACAGCCTGTAAGTGTAAACTTTTTTTAAAAAATCATTGCATGCAGCTTTATGTATCCATTTGTATTAATTAAAGGTTTTGTTGTTCTTTTCTTTTCTTGAGTCAAGGAGTCCCTCGGGAGGCCCCAGGATCCGAGTAGCTCAATCCTCCAAGTGTTTTTGGGCGCGCGCGCGCGTCTTCTTTTCGCCATAGTTGCATAGCCCCCATGTATCGCCTATTTGGGCAATTTTGTAATATCCAATATAATTAAACACTTGATTTTGGCCCAAGTGTTCTTTTGGCCACAGTTGTATAGCCTCTATGCATCGCCTATTTGGGCAATTTTGTAATGAACAGTTTCTCCAATATAATTAAACATTTGAATTTGGTTTGTGCAATGAAAGTGTTGTTTTTGAACAGTTTCTCCAATATAATTAAACATTTGATTTTGGTCCAAAGTTTTGGTGCAATGAAATTGTTGTTTTTTATTTATTAAATGTATAGGGAAAAAAAGGCAAATGGCCATTTAGATGGGTCCTACCATCCAAATGGTCATCTGCTTTTTTTTAAAAAAATACTCCAGGTGCGGTAATCGTCGCGGTAATAATTGCGGTAAAGTCTGCGGATATAATTGCGGAAATTTAGCCAGGGGTATTACCGCGACGATTGCTGAAGGACCATTATCGCGCTTATTGACTCCAGCATTACCGCTCCCGAGATTTTTTGCCTTCAACTTTTTCTTTGTTTTTGTGCGTCTATCTGAGCGGTAATGTGCTCGATCCAAATGTCATAGTGTCGCATTCAATACATGGTTAAAAGTAGGCCTACCGTGGAGATTCTTGTGTGGCACGCCAACTACCTCTCAAATGATGGAGTGATGCGTGTCCCTGTCGATTCACCTGCATGGAAGCACATCAAATGCAATGGAAATGGCCTATGAACTTTGAGAATAGCCGAATTAGGAGAATTAAAGACAACATTTTTGTGAGACTACTTTGAGAACATAGAGTGTGAACTTAATTGATGGTAACAACATAATCATAGTACTTAATTAACTTGGCATGAACAATACTTTTTCAAAAGAGAGATTTTAGAGAACTTGACAACAATTGAGGAATGGATTTATGTGGAGTCGGTTCCCCCTCCAATAGGCTTTTGTATTATAGATTCTCCCATCAAGAGAGACTTGGTACAATACAATCTTTGTGTTCCTTGGGAGCTACATGATGCAATGAAGATAGAAAGGTTAATGAATCACGAGCATAACATAGACTTTGCAAAAAGCATTAACTATCCCAATCCTCAGTCCCAGGGCCTCAAACACCTTCAAAGGTGGAGAGAGCTAGCGGGGAATGAGGGTAGGGAAGAGCAAGAAGAAACATTCATGGGAGAAAGAAATAGTCCTCACTTATCATCACTCTTCTTGCTAGCATACATAATAGCATAGTAATGAAGATGGAGAAGATGGCAAGATTAGGCATTGAAGCATGACTCTTGGTTGGATTTGCATTCCATAGCCAAGAGTGTTGGTGCAGTCTCTCAACTTCTCTACTAGCTTGGAGAAGGAGATGGAGCTCTTGCACTTTGCACTTCACACAATGAGTATGTGTGTGTGGGGGGGGGGGGGGGGGGGAAGAGTCTACCCCCCAAGCTAGCCCCCTTCTTGCTTTGGTCGACCCCCTCTTCTAGCACTCTCTGGCATTTGATTGGACCTCCTCAAGCTTGGCCAATCACAGGCTTAGTGCATATCCACCAACAAGGGTAGTCCTCGGACAAGTGTCTCCCTCTCCCCTTTTGAGACAGACGACTTGACAAATGCAAACAACTAATTAAATCAACTAAATTACCATTGGACCCCTTTGGAGGCAAGTGAATTTGAGAGTAATCCCTTCATGGTCCTACTATTTGAGAGAATTTCTCTATGAAGAGTCTATAGTATGCACACATACCAATAAAGCTTCTTAGCTCATTTACATTCCTTGGATTAGGCCATGCTTTTATTGCCTCTAATTTTGATGGACCTATATGAATACCATCTTGAGAGATAATGTGACCTAAGTATTGAGTCTCTTGAAGGAAAATTTTTCTTTTCTTTCGATTGATAAAAAGCTTGTTCTCCCTTAACCCTTGAAAAATCACTTGGAGATGCTGCTTGTTTTCCTCCAAGACATGGAGTAGATGATGATATCATCAAAGAATACTCCAGTGAATTTGCGGTAGGGTTTAAAGATTTTCTCCATTAGATGATTGAACGTGGTTGGTGCATTAGTCAAGCCAAAAGGCATGACTAGATATTCATAAAGGCCAAACATCGTATGAAACGCGGTCTTTAATATATCTTCATCCACTATCCTTATTTGAGGATAACCACTTTTAAGGTCAATTCTACTAAAGTAAGTAGAGCCTTGCAGCTTATCAAACAGATCTTCTTTGTTTTTGAGAGTGACATGGTTTAGTGCTCGATAGTCCACACACATACGATATGTACCATCTTTCTTTTGCACTAAAAGGACTGGAGAACAAAAGGGAGAGGAGCTAGGCCTCACCATCCCTTTGTCTATCAATTCTTGTACTAGTCCTGGAACAAGTGTCCCCCTTTTTCCTTTGAGAGAGAGGACTTGATAAATGCAAAAATAATCAATTAAATCAAATAAACTACCATTGGACCCCTTGGGAGGCTAACCAATAGGCGTTAGGAAACCATGAGAGTAACATGAAGAGGAGCTTGACAAGTGACCTATTTGCTTTCTTTGTACCAAGCTTGCCTTGTGTGAGGGTGTGTGTGTTCTCTCTCTAGCCCCTAGAATGATGGCTCGTCCCCTTATGAGTAGGGATATGATTTGACTTTTTGAGCACCTTACCCTCAAGTACCTTAGTCATGGAGCACATTAGCACCTAAATCATTAAGCTCCTCAAGGAAACCTTAGTCAGCAAGCACAACAAGTACCTCAAGCCTGGGCCGTGTTCCCACCTCAAGCATAGCCCTACCTTGTCTAAGGTCAAAGGAATTTTAATACTAACCTTTGGAGGTCTTTAATGAATCTAAGCCTAAGGTATTTAAGCTCCATTAGCTAGCCTTGATATTTGATAGAACATCTTTCGTTTGGACCCCTTTACCATTGGCCTCGTGTTGAGATAGATATGTAATACGTGACATTGTCTATATTCTAGCCTTGTTCCTGTTTATTCTCCCACATTCAATGGTCAGTTTAATATGAGAAATTCATTTGGGTTGGTTAGATATTAGATTTTATGACATCGAAACTCAATGGCCAAAGTTTAGGTTGGAGCCTCGACATTTAAGGATTGGGTTAGCAAGTGATGGTGTCAACTCCTTTGGCACTAAATCTACTTCATGGAGCATTTGGCATGTGGTGATCGTCAACTACAAGAAGGACAATATACTTATTTCCTTGCTTGTGCAAGGGAAGTAAAAAATGTTGAGAGAATGACCAAAGCAAAAGCGCGCGGAGAAGACATCACCGACAAAGAATGGGAGTATGCACGAGGTTGCGTACCAAAGGTGAGTACTCATATACCTAAACCATATTGTATAGTAATTTCTTGATTTTATCTTTGTAATTGATAAAAGATATTTTCCTATTTTGTAGTGCCTTTCCTTTAACTCTATGTGGTCAAAAGGGTCGTCACTTTTGTATGCGCCACATTGACAAGCGTAGAACCACCATGGATTGTGGCATTATGGGCAACTTTGACACAGATGGTGATGAAGCTAGGTATTGTGGAACTATTGAAAGGATACTAAAGGTTAATTTTAAAACCTTTCATACCTTCATCTTCGAGGTGCAAATGGTTTGCAAATGTATATAGACGACATGAGAATGGCCTCTATATGGTGGACTCTACTGTGCATCACACAGGGAGGTATGACAATTTAGTTTTGCCAGGCAATTCATGTGAGCAAGTGAGTGACTATCTTTTTTATTCTTATTTGCTTATAAAATTAATTATACCAATGCTACTCACTTTGAGCATCTCTTCTATAGGTCATCTATATCCTAGCAATCCACCAACCAAAACTTTGGTTCATAATTCCCGTAACATCTCAAGGGAGAACCATTTCTGCCACTAATGAAGTGGAGACCATTTTCGGCCCTCTTCCAACTCCTCCTACTTTAGATGAGGGGGAGACAAAGGAGAGGGAGATCAATGATTCAAGTCCAACGGCCGCAATTCCTATTTCTCTCTTTATTGATTTAGGAGCCATGGGCTTAGAATTGGATGATGCTTCTTGTAGCGATCTTTTGGAAGATGACTCATAAACATTTTGTACAGTTTAAATTATGAAATTTTTTGGTTGTGTCATCCATTCATCTCTCTCTCTACCCTCTTCCTCTCTCCCTCTTTGTGAAGCATGCTAAATTATGTTAAGCAAGTGATAGTAATTAATTTAGTTGTAACCAAGTGTAATCCCACATAGCTAACTATTGTTCCATGTTTCATATCTTTAAAAAACAAATTTAGAAATTTCATATAATGTTCTTTAATTTTTATTAAGGGGGAGAGAAACATCAAAATTTGAGGGGGAGGGAATGTTTAAGCCAAAATTTGAATGTTTAGGCGCTACATTGCACTTCAGGAATAAACACGGTAATACTCGCGGCAATAACAGAGGCAACTATCTTGGTAATAATCGCAAAAATAAACGCGGTAATATTTGAAATGAAAAAAAACGGCCCGCACTCCTCTCTTCCCTTTCCAGCTGATTTTGGACCTTCTCTCTACAAAACGCAGTAAAACACCACGGTAAACAATTAGAGATTTTCATAGTGTGAGAGGGATTTTTAAAATACCTCTTGAACGCACATAAATATAGGCGATTTTTGAAAGGCGGACCTTTTGGGAGTTTCATTTTGTAACATGGACTCATCATAATAGCAAGACTCGCCACACTCCGTCAACATAATGTAATCTAAGATCGGCACAAACCTCTATGGTGGCCTAGAAACCCTCCTTGACCTTCTCAACATAGTAGGTTTTGGATAAGGAACAAGTTGTCCCACTGGCATTTCAGGCTACCACTTGATGAATTAAGCACATGGTTTTGAGCAAGTGGGAAGGACCTCAGTGAGGTGGACATGAGCCCTAGTCACGACAATGGAGCTGCAGTAATGGCAATAGCCACTTTTGCCAAAAGGGGACCTTTATGTTCTTCTATTTGTCTTCGATCTGATGCATAGAAGGATGAGAAGTACAAACTTAAGTACCCAATTATAAAGCAATGGCCATTAATGAGGTGATAACGAGGTGGAGAAGAGTCAATGCAAAGGTGCAATAGACTGCTGCAATGGATATCAACACTAGTGGAGGAGGATACTTGTAAGCAAACTACAAGCAGTCTTACTTTTGCCGATGTCTCAACATCTAATCTTTTAAGGGGATGGACCCAAAGTTTACCAAGGCTTGTGTCACACTAGGACACTCGGCCACCTAGGGTTTTCTAGGGGCTAGTGAAAGGGTTGTCACATTGGAGTATTGAAAAGCATGCCCAATGCCCACAACCAACATCACTTATCCAATTGGAAGAATCTTCGAGTTTCCACCTGCACGCCCACAACCAACATCACTTATCCAATTGGAAGAATCTTAAAAGCGATGTGCATTATAAACTTTTGCAGTTTGGTTATGCCTTTGAATAGTTGGACGGGGTGGCAAGGTTGGCAATGTGACAAATGCCTCAACCACCCCAAAAACCCCTTTTTGGTGTAGCATTATGTGGTTATCACCTCAGCTTGTCCACCTTTTGCTTGCCCTAATGTGACACCGACATAAGTCTTGATTATCATGGGGGCAAGAGCTTAGTTGGTAAGGTGCCTGAAAAGTGGCATGAAGGTTGTGCTTTGCACGTGACAAAGTGAGCATTGCCGATCATTACCTTTCTGCTAGATAATGTTAATCTACTACCATGGTTTGGTGTACCTCACAAAGAGTTGAATTGTGTTCTTCCAGTTGCAACAACGTACGAATACAACACTTTCACTACTTTGGAAGCAGTTTCACTCTACACACAAAAGCTCTCGTCAATAGTAGGACCACCGGACAATTTAATTGAGAGTTGCTAAATTTCACTACCACATATGCTACTAGGAGGTATGAGGGTTCAAGTCATGAGTTGGATCTATGTAGATGGATGCAAGCATGGACGAAAGAGTAGCGTGTGTGATTGGGTTTGTGTCCTCTTTGGTCTATATGGAAAGTTAATACTTGAATAGTTCGAAGACGGGTGGGTGTCTAAAATGTGGTTTCATTAAAATGGGCATTTAGGTGTGCTTCACCCAGATCTAGAGCGAGTTTTCCACCTAGATTTGAAAAAAGTAGGTGACTTTTTTGTAAGGTGGAAGCATCGTGTTATTGCGTTAAATGTAAGGGAGCCCTGAAATCTTGGCCAATGAAAATGCAGGTTAAAGAAATGCTAGAATATAAAGGAGAGAGATGAACACGCTATTCTAGAGGGAAGGGTAGAGATAGTTAACACTCTCTCTCTCTCTCTCTCTCTCACACACACACGTACACACACATGCATCTGCAGAAAGTTCGAGCTGTTGATGATGATGATGATGATGAAGGAGAAGAGGAGGATCAGCAACCCCTGCAAGCTCAGGCCCCCTTCTCCTTATTACCGGGCTCTGCAAGCATTACCCAGCGGCTTGACCTCCCCTCCTATTTTGGGCATCAGAATAGCAGTTTTCCTGCCAGTTTGGCGCAACAGCTAAATATGGCAGCGCGCGGCTGCTGCTCTCATGTCTTCCCAACTGCAGCTGTCGACCCTCAGCTCATGCAGCACGATTTGGATCCTGCCGCTAGCTTAGCAGCCTCCGCTGATAATCTGCTAATTGGCGCTCTAATGCGTCCCCCAACTATGCATCCAAATCTGGTTACGACGTTGAGGTCTTTATTGTCGCCTCCTCGCTCGCCGCTGAGCATCAGCTCCAGCAGGGGAAGGTTCGATGGTGACGTCGCCGCAGCTACAGTGATTAAGAGAGATGGCAGCGATGGCAAGCTTACAGATGCTGAGAAAGCCCCGACGATGGCTGTGAAAGAAGAGAATGCTGAGGATGCTGAGGTGGGCGTTGAGAGAGAGGGTGTCAGATTTGCAGGTGCAGGTGGAGGTGGCGGGAAAAGTGAGAGTAGAGCTGCTGCATTAACAGCTTCAGGTTTAATGGCAGAAATCGACCCAGGAGGGGAACAGAGAAAGAGTGGGGCGGCGGCCAGCTGCAGTAAGCTGGGGGATGAAGAATCTGTCAGAGTAAAGAGAGAGACTGGCGATGGCGGTGGCGCCCTGCACAATTCTGCAGCATCCGTTCATCATGATTGCAATGTGCAGGAAGATGATAAGAAAGAGACTCGCGAGGAAGACGATGATGTGGTGGCGACAGTGGTGCCCGTGGACCTGATAAGAAACAGGCGGCCGTTCACATGTAGCTACGAGGGTTGCAACAAGACGTTCAAAAACCCGCAAACCATGAGGATGCACTACAAGACGCACTACCCTGGCACCGACGTTTGCAAGCCGCACCGCAAGACGGCAACCTCCGGCGCCAGTACCGACAAAGATCAGCAGCAGGAGCCTGCTACCAACAATAATACCAAGGCCAATGGCAGCAGCTCCAAAGCAGGGCATAATAAGAAGATCCCCTCCAGATGCCCACTCTGCAGGAAAACGTTCGTCGGACTCTACGAGCTGCGGCGCCACTTCGGTCGCAAGCACAGTGAGGGCGAGAAGAGCCATGCTTGCAGGAAATGCAACAAGAAGTTCTACATAGAAGTGGATCTGAGGGATCATGAGAAGCTCTGTGGAGAGCCCATGCATTGCAAGTGTGGTATGAAGTTTGCTTTCAAGTGCAATCTAGTGGTTCACAAGAAGGCTCATCCTGAATGCCAGGACCTCAAATCCTTGAATATAACAAACTCTTTCACTGATACCATATTGCTCTCTAGCCAATACAGCAACAATAGGATTGGTGCCAAGCCTAATTATGCTACCTCTTATACTTCTAGCATTACCATTCCTATTCCTATGAGTACTAATGCCTTAAGCCATAAACCCCAGCACACACATGACCCCCTTTTATCCTCTAGCATGACCCCCCAATATACAACAACATTCCCCTCTATCAATACATCCCCCCTCTTAAAAGCTTCACAAATTCTAAGTAATACATATATTTCCTCATTCAGCTGCTCTCCAGATGCTCAGCCCTCTGCTTTCTCATCAGCTGCGCCTCCACTTGTGTCACTCCCATTCTACAACACTCGCCTCGAGGCCTTCACAAATGCCAATTCCAATGCCAAAGCCACTGGTAGTCATTCATTCCATGAGAGCCTTCACAGCCCTTGTGCTTCATCTTCCAAAGGAGCAGCTGCCCCTGCCTCATTTGTAGCTGCCGATAAACCCTTTTAGGTGAATTTTATTTTTGAAGTTGCCTCTCTCTCTCTCTCTCTCTCTCTCCATGCATTCTATCACAAGAAGATTAAGAAATTTTCTCATGTAGGAAAACGGAGTCTTTTACAGTGTTTTTCATACAATGAATAACATCATGGGCTTCGTGGGGGGCCCGGTGGTCCCGTGCCCCCAATCGTACCTAGCTAGGTATGCAGTGCCTCCCTCACAGAAGCTCATGATGTTGAGGTAAGTCACAATGTGGGAATTATTATGAGAATTTGTCCAAAACTTATATATGTATCACATATAAAGAAATCCCTGAATCGATGAGAGAGTATCAAATAAATTAAGTAAAGCCCTGAATCGATTGTTCTCTTTTTGAAATATCATCACATGAGAGAAGAAGGAAGAATCCCAAGAGACCAGCTCAAAGATCCACCCCACGAGCTTTGAACTCAAGACCTGTACGGTGAGAGGAAACTGGGGTCCCGTATCTACCACACTTCAGTGTTCAGTGCCAAGAGGAATTTTTTAAAAATTAGGTTATTTTTTTTTAAAATTACTCTATTTTTCTCTATTTTGGGGCGAAATTTCTCCTTTTGGGCTTGCCCTCAACCAGCTTTTCTGAAAGCAAAAACGGCACGATATTAAGCTACATTTTCCCAAACATACAAAATTCCCTTTTTGGAATTTACCAAGAGGAAATAAGGTTTTTATTTTATTTTATTGAAATTTTCTAAAAAATTAGGTTATTTTTTAAATTTTTACACTATATTTTTCTCTATTTTGGAGCGGAATTTCTCCTTTTATGCGATCATTTGTAACACTGTGGGATCAATATTCTCAAGAAGCCTTAAAGATCTATGGAGAAGTTTTGAACTCAAGGTGGGGTAGTCAAGAGGGAAATGATTATCAAAAACAATAAACGGAAGAATATCCCGAGAATTAATCAGCTAGAAAATCCTTCGCTAGACCATTCCGAATATATTTGGTGTTTAGATTCCTCACCCGAGCCATTATAACCCACTCGTACAGTAGGCTAATATGGTTCTAATGTTCCCTTTTTAGCAAGTGCATGGCTCGCCTGATGCTATGTTTCGTATTTGGTGGTCAGTATGGTTTGTTGTGATCCTGGGATGGGCCGTTCGGTGGCTTAGAGCGCCCCCACCATAGGCCCTCTAAAAGCACCTTTAGAGGGCCCTTTAAAGGTAAATGGTTTTTAAAAGGGTCCATCTACATTTTAAAGGGCCCTTCCTATTGAAGGGTCTATGGGGAAGCGCTCTAATTCCCTTCTCTCTTTGGCCCCAATGGCCTAGTCATGGGGGATTCGGACCCCGCCCCTTTTCTCGGCATGCTTCTCTCGTTGTGGAGTTTTGTGAGGCAGTGATTCCAAGTGATGTATCTTCTTTAGTTGATGTCTGTATGGTGTTTTTCGGCTTATAGATTACTCTGATGGTCTATCGGTTGGGGTGGCTCCCTTGTTAGCCATGTGTCTCTGATCTTGGGGAAGGTACTGCTTGGTGGGGGTGGGAGCCTTATGGGCATCTATGGCAGCCTCAAGGGTATTTTTGGTTTGTGTACTTGTATTGGATATAAGGTTGCTCCATGGCACGGTTGGTGCATGGATTTGTAATTAATGTATTATTTTTTTAATCGAATTACTCGCATTATGTGAGTTTGGTCACAAAAACAAAAATCAAAGGAGTTACTCATTCACTACATTCAAGTAATCTTCTTGTACATTTATCTTTATTAATATCATATCAAAGGTGATAATACCCGCTCCATCATCAATGATTATCACCTTCTTGAAAGAACACTCCATGCATACAGTGTTTAATGCATTCAAATAGTATCACACATCAGTAAAAGATTAAGGTTGTGCTGCACTCAACTCGCTTCGACAATGAAACCGAGTATAAAAACAACATTTTTTTACCACTTTCTCAAACATGGAATTTAACATTGCTTCAATGTACCTTCCATATTAGAGAAGAGACACTATAAAACTTTCAAAACATTTACCGGAACCCTTTACCACATTTTGTAGAGAGAGAGTCCAAAACGGGGTGGCCAAAGAGGAGAGAGGGAGGCGGGAAGGAATTTTTCCCAAATTAAATATTAGTGTGTGTATTGCACCGCTTTGTGCCATGTGTATTAACAGTAGTATTACTGCTAATATTATTGTTGTCTCTTTTGGTGCAAAAATTTTGAAATTTGGCTACTTCTTCTATTTTACTTTTTATAAAAATTTAAAAAAACATTATATTTTGTATAAAAATGGACAAAAAAATGGTATTGAGGCATGAACCGATGGTTATTTGAATAGATTAGCTTGTGCAAAACATCATGTCGCTCTGTCACGAATGATGGCCCGCAAGTAAGATACGTATTGTGGTTCGATGTGGACAACCTTGCATGAAACAAAAAAGGCTCGCACTCTTCTCCCAAACACTGCACGCATTTCACCCGAGCAAATGCATCCAATGCATTCATCACATATTCTAAAAGGCTTTACATAGTGGTGGCAGCGAGCTCTCTTGTTGTGAAGAGATGTTGAGCAAGGAGCACAATAAAGTAGTTTTTCCTCAAAGCAGAATGTCGATGATTTGTTAATCATGGCCCAAATAAGACACATATTGCTAGATTTAAGGTTGATTGAATTCTACTTTCTAGAAAAAGACTTCGGGCTGTTGCATCATTACTTGGGCATACAGTTTAAGTAGTGTGATGGTGGTATTGCCTTGTGTCAAACAAGTTACATACAGGCACTGCTATGTAAGTCTAGACTTGAAGATTGCAAACCTATTGTTACTCCAATGCAAACAGGTTTGAAATTGATTCTTCATGATGCTGGTGATCATGCCGATTCTTTACCAAACTGTTGTTGGATGCCTTATTTATGTATGCAATACAAGGCCAGATATTCAGTTTGCACTCTCACAGGTCAACAGATTTATACATAGACTAGGGTCTAAGCATTGGCAGGCTGTCAAGAGGATTTTCCACTACTTGAGTGGCACTTTGCATCTTGGCTTGTTTTATCCCAAGGAGAGATCATTGCCGTAGTTTTTTATGCTTTTCCGGACTCAGATTGGGCTGGTTGTTTTGACAGGCAAGTGTCATGATCGACAGTTCATGAATATCATGGTTGAGCAAGAAGCAACCTACTGTGGCCACTTCCAGTTGTGAGACTGAGTACATGGCTGTCTTTATAGCTACGGTTGAGTGTGTATGGCTCAAACGCCTTATGCCTGATTTGGGTGTTGGATAGCACACTGCCAACATCATCTACAGTGACAGTCAGAGGGCATTGGCAGTTGCGAGAAACCCACTCTTTCATGCTCGCACAAAGCACATTGAGGTGCATTATCTCTATGTCAGGGAGAGACTCTCAGCAGGAGAGATCAGCTTGACTTAGGTGCCAACACAGGACAACCTTGCAGATCTGTTCATGAAGGCATTGCCTCGTGAGAAGTTTGAATCTTTCCACAAAGCTTTGGGCTTACTCCACTTTGTGCATTGATCATGCACTCAGAGCATGGCACTTTCCTTTACATTATGTGCTAGCTCTTGTTCACCGCATCACTCTCAGGGGGGATTTGTTACCATATATATGTGGTAGTGATGTGTGTAAACACACTTAGGACTGTCGGGGCATTTTTTCCCTTACTAGGAAGTTTTCTTCCCGTGCATTGTATATACGCTCATCACTCTAGGGCTAGCTTATCTTTCCATTGCACACTAAGTAATACTACTCTCTGTTGTGTGCCTTGAGCTTCTTCATCTTCTCCAAGGTGTGTGTGTTTCCCTGCAACCCTATTTCCAATACCATGAACAACTGCCTGTAACATGCTCTATTGATCCCAACCTTTTCGATAGTCCCTTGAACATCCTCCTTGTCCAAGGCAGAACTTTACAAGATGTCATCATTAATGCATTTCTGTCTGGCCTTATAGAACGTTCTCTTCTCAAGCATGCTCTCAGCAACAACAAATGGACTCACCTCATACAATTATTATAAGTCTTTCATGTTTTTTTGTGGTTGACCTAGAGACTGGAAGTGAACACAATGGATAAAAATTATTATGAGCAAAAAAGAAATCAAAACATTATGAGAAAATCATTATAATCAAACAAATAAAATAGATTTTCCCAAAGAAAATCATTATGAGCAAACAAACGAACCAAAGGAAGATGTACTATCACTGCTTTGATTTATGCTTCAGCCAGTCCCCACCTCCTCGTTCAGGCTCTTAATATTCCTTTCTTGTTCTCGATCCCCTACCAAATTTCTTTTTCTTTTTTTGCATTTAATTGGGATTTCATGTTCTTTGTCTTCTCCATGATTTCTTCAAGTTTCCATATGAGAGAATTCTTGTATTGTTGCAGCAAATGTTTCTTCAACCTATAGAAAATCTCTCTCTGCTACGAGGTTCCTTTGTATAGCTTAGCAAACCTTTCATGTCATCTCCTAACCTCTTGAAGGAAGAGTAATTGAAGAATGGTAGGGTTCTTTTGTGTGATTTGATTTGAGGGATACAATCTTCCATCTATCCATGAATTAATGTGCTTCCTTCCCTCTAATCTCATTGCTTGGATTGTAGAAGGTGAGGATTTAGTAATCTTGTTTCTTTTCCAAAGAGGTGCATACTCGTCTTCCAACTCAACATGAAGATAGATACCTCTTTTAGAAGGTTTCATGGCTAAAGAGATTCTGTCAATTTTGAGAAGCCGATGTAATTGGGTATGATGAAGAAGACGACAAGATAAAGTATCTTGAAGAAAAAGGTGAAACATCGCCAAGAAATGTCGAGAGGATTGATAATGAAAAGTTGAAAAGGCAAAAGAAAACTTTGGTTCATTAGGGGAAGAATTTTTTGTTGGGCAGGGAAAGGAGGAGTTTATAAGAGATTAAAAGCTTACACTTTATGGGATGGACCCAAAATGTGACGATAAAAACAGAGTCTCCCCATTTTCTCCCCATCTAAAATATATTCTCTTCAATCTTTACAAAAAAAGGTATATTCTCTCTCTACCATATCTTGAAGGATAAAAAATTGACCTCAAATTTCCCCAAGTGAAGGACTTAAAGTTGAGTATTTGTTAAAAGATTCTTTCTTGTACATGAAGAAAAAATCTTAGAAACACAGGTTTTTCCTCTTTCTTGGAAGGGCTTCCAAAACACTTACCTAAATAGGCATTATGTGAAACTTTGCACAGTGGCGGTCCATCAGTCTTATACTTATTAATTGACAAAATTATAGGCTAATCATATCAAAGGAGTTTCATATAATGGCGTGCATGTGTTCAATATGGCTTCATAACCCATCAAAATATTAGAGATAATATCGCCAATGTGTTTTTGGTAATGGAATATGCAAAATACATTAATCAAGTAGCTACCTTTTACTTGAATTTTATTGCAAAAATAATTATGAAATCGGGTATTGGTTATGGTTATTGTTTGTATGACAACATTGTTACTAGAGGCAGTATTGACAATGATCTTATTGATGCTTGGCATATTGAATGTTTGGAGAATTACAACACCCTCTTCAGTGCACTACAATATGCAATTGTCTTTTGCCCATTATTACTTTATATTAATCCTTTGACTCCTTTGAATCAAATACATGAGTTCGTTTTACCTTTTGAATGGAAAAGCCTATGGTGATAACTCTTTGTGTATCCCTTGCAATAATCCCTTCAATGACATGCAAATGAATACAAATACTTTAGATTTGTATGCTTTTGCACTTGGCATGCATGCCAATTTTATAAATCAAAGCTACTTATCTTGAATGCTAAGAATTTGCATTATTCTTTGTGTCCTGGTTGGATTATGCAACCTACTAACATTGTTCATCATTACGGTGTCCTTTGGAATGGTGTGACACTTGCCAACGATGGAGCGAGAAAAGCAACCAAAAACAAATCCTTGAATGAGGTATGTCAATGCCCAATAATGTAACTTGGGACATACATTTTAAATCACCCATTTTGCGTGTTGAGAAGTGTCAGTATGCACTAAACTTATTGCTGAGTAGAAGAGAGCTGCTTGCCACTTATCTTGGCATCCTAGAATTGATTCGACTCGAATTCCTTTCAAGTCAAATTTTCCAAACAAATTCCTTTCTTCTGGAAAATACCATGAGTATGACTTTTCCAACTAAACTTAATTGTCTAACTGCACCTAGGAAAGAATAGTCCTTAGCAAAGAAAAGGGTGAACAAATTGGATAATCCTGTGGATGACAACAAGCAATGAGGTTCATTTTGTATCGCTCAGCATGGTTTTGGTTTTGGTCCACATCGTTTTTAGTTTGGGTAATCACTAAGTATCAAATTTGTGATTGTCTTCAACTTTAAATGATCGAGAAAGATTGTCTTATTGGCAGCTTTTTTGTGTCCACTCAAGGCCCAGACCCTTGTGCTCATCACATATATGCAAAGTTACAATCACATTCTTGGGTATCGGAGGTATGCAACTGTTTGCAGCACATGCAATAAAATCACAATGTTAGTGACGCAAAAGTCTTCACGCAAGTGGAAAAGCTATCTTCCTCTCAAGGAATGTTTGTGGCAATGTTAAAGTACCAATTGAACATTTCCAACTGCCTTCATTATAGATTCCCTGCTCCCCCATTTTAGGAAATGATTATGAGTGTTTGGTATGATACCGTCTTCTCCACTTGGGTTCGTTATTTCTAAGAGACCCTTTTCCCTCCTTTCGGATGTCTCTTTCACAATTGTTACACTTCTCATTCACCATTCTAGACATTCCTCAACAGACCCTAGGGATGTTTTTAGACACTCACAGTCTTCTTCACGGTATGAGTGTAGGATTCTACTTTGCATATTGTCTTCTTTGTCAAGGTTTTCCTCAGCCTGAGGTTTCCCACTAGTAATATAATCATTACCAAAACAGAAAGTGTGCACGCTCTTTCCTATGGCAATTTGCCAAGTGTAAATTGCCAAGTGGAATCCTTCAGAGTGTAAGTTTGCGAAGAAGCATTCATAGGCTTACCGTGTAACAACTGATAATTTCTATACAGAGTAGCATAATATACAACCAATAGCTATAAGAAGAAGAGTAGTAGTAATTTCTATTAAGCTATAAGAAGAAGAGTAGTAGTTTTGCAAAACCATGGAGCTAGAAAAAGAATCTCAATGATCCGGCTTCACAATGTCATAAGGCTCGAGGCTCTATTGAATAGAACTCGCCCCCATTAATCTTTGTAGTAACATCTGCATTGTTTGGCACAGAAGAGTTGCAGCCAGGAAAAGAACAAGGGATGTCACATGTTGGCTCCCTTTTTGCATTCCAAAACGGTTTTGCTCCATCACCAACCAGAAGGAAAACCAGATCCTCAACATCAGGATGGACCGCGGCTTGTGATTCACCTGCATGTGTTCATGTGCTTGAGTAGGGCATATACAAGCGGATGCACTTAAGATAATAAAAGCACAAGAAATTAGAATGCCTACCCCTCACTGACATGTTTGTTCTCTCCTGTTCTTCGATCTTGCTACCCATGTTTGATACCAGCTTCTCATGCTTCAATTGAGGTGTTGCAAGGTTCTTTTGCATCATGGAAGAGCCAACGAGAGGGGCTGATCTATTCCTCTCGTCACACTCAGGAGTAGGCGTCCTTGCCGTTAACCAGCCCATGACCTCTTCCAGCTCTGCCCTTCTGTCTCTTGGAGACATGGAATTACCAACATCTTTGACCTGGGGTCATGACAATACCATTAACATTTGTTGAGATAAGTGCAAAAGCATGATGAGGGAGATGAACACAGCGGTCACAAACCCTGGTCACATGTGGAGTATAATTGTGATTTGTGATTGCGGAGCAAGATTTTTAGTCATGAAAAGCTACAATCTGTAATAATGCAGCCATGACCACAACCACAATCACATTAATGAGGTATCATGGTTTCATAGAAACAATCTGGATTTTCAATTGTAGTAAGAAATGAATGGCCGTAGTAAGATTTTGTGCTTGAAATACATGTTCTCCGGTCAACCATTTTATATTTTCTATCTACACAACAGACAAAAAGGTGTAACCTCTTGCATTAGAAAAGTGTCTGTTGTTGCTGTATTGAGCACCTTAGGCTTCTTGCTGGCTCCTATACCTGAAATGAAAGTCAAAGAAAAGTCCCAAGGTTACAATGAAGTGAGGCTTGAATGCAACAAGTCCCCCAGCACTCATTAAGTTAACAACAAGTCTTGTGCTCAGATGATACCGGAAATAGTGGTCTTACTCAAACACGTTGCAGGGATTGACACGTTCCGTTCCCCCTGAGTGAATTGGATCTTTATACATATTTTCTTTCCATTTTTATCAGGAAAGATTCCTCACAATTGCTAAGATGACACTCAGGCAGAAAGGTGTCAATCCATGACACTTCAAGGCTTCCAGATTAATGAAAAGTTACCAAGAGAAACATCTAAAAATATGTGAACATCAAATGCTAGGATCTACAATTGACCATTCATATGGTCTGGAATGCCGAACCAAACTGAAGACTTACAGGAGAAGGGGTGGGTCTGGCTGCCAAATAGACCCGTTGAAAGCATTCAAGCTGCTGTTCTTCTTAGTGTGAAGTTCTCTTTGCAAATATTACAGACTTACAAACAAACTCCTGACTTCGTGGAACATTTGTAAGTGCTTCTTTGCTGGTGAGCTTAGCTAGACAGCAACTTGTTTCTTTCCTGTAAGACAATCACGGTACAGTTCTCTCTCTCTCTCTCTCTCTCTCTCTCTCTCTCTCTCTCTCTCTCTCTCTCTCTCTCGTATCAGATCCACCACATTGTAACTTTCTGGTCTCATAGGTCACTTTGGCCTTTTGAAGACGTTAATATAACATTTCATTTCATTTACAGTGCAAGACAGAGCCAGAGACGGAGATGCATTATATATGTTAGTGCACAATGTATTACGAAATACGGCATCGCTTCCACTATCTATTGAGAGACCCTTCTCCAGAGTCATGAGCTATCAGGACCAGAGATGCCTTGAGCGTATCTACTTGAGTTACACAAACACAAAGATAGTTTATTGAAGAGATCTGGAGAGAGACAATCCCAGAGACAAATTACTGATTTCTTTACTCTAGACATCGGACACAGAGGAGCAGCCACCACTGCAAAGCTCAACGGATACTTACACCCACGGTATTCTGATTGACCTAGCATTGGAGCTAGGAAGATCGAGACACCCACGAGTGAGGAGAGGAACTTCACACCATCAACAGAGACTACAGTAGAGGATTCGAGCCATACTATCTTGACATCCAGAGTACGGATGACGATGGAGTCATCACCCATTATATCACCCTCTTGTATTGGGCACCCATTGTATCAGTGGTCACCCATACCCCACACATTTCAAGCTAGAAGCACTCTCGATTCATTTTAGTATATCCCTTCATTTTTTGTACCCAGACATGGTATTAGATTCACCAGTTTGTAACGGATTGATCTCATAGGTCATTTTGGGATACTAGCAGCTAGCAGGATATGCCGCCTATGCCGTACAGAGCCAGAGACGGAGATGCATTATATATGTTAGTGCACAGTGTATTACGAAATACGGCATCGCTTCCACTATCTATTCAGAGAAGGCTTCAAACCCTTCTCCAGAGTCATGAGCTATCAGGACCAAAGATGCCTTAAGCGTATCTACTTGAGTTACACAAACACAGAGATAGTTTATTGAGGAGATCTGGAGAGAGACAATCCCAGAGACAAATTACTGATTTCTTCACTCTAGACACTGGACATAGAGGAGCAGCTACCACTGCAAAGCTTAACTAATACTTATTGTCACAAACTGCTGACGTGTCAAAGCCCTGAAGAATGGAGCCAACTTACAGATGCCGGCCGAGGGCCTCAACCATAAGAAGAACAAGTAGCAGAAGAAGAAGTCCTACCAACTTATGGGGACCCTGTCCGATGGAGCCTCGGTGACATAAAGGGATTAAAATAAAGCAGGACTCACACACACACGCGCAAAACTAATGACGTCGCAGCTGTACGGCAGCCCCGCGTTTTGCACTGACTGATGATGTGGCAGTTGTATGGAATTCTGCAAATCACGCTGACAGCTTTTTGGCATTGCTTTTGGACCAGAAGCTTTTGAGTTTTCAGGCTTTTCATTTAAACTGCTTTTGGGGCCTAGGGCCTTTAAATATGTGCTAAGGGCTCATTCTCTGGCATGCTTCCTGGAGAAGGTGCAGAGCATGGAGTTCAGGCTTGTATTGTGTTGATGCAATATAAAGAAATATGGAAAGGGGCGCCAAGGTTTGGGGCCAATACTCTCTGGGGTGGAATTCCGCCACTCTGTGTCGCGTGTCATCTCTCTCTCTTTCAATTCAATTGTTATTGAAGTGCTAAAAGTCTGTTCAGTCTATTCTTTTCTATTGGCACGTGGTGCCCATCTTGTGACAGTGGTATCAGAGCATCACGTGTGTGCTTTTCTGAAAGCATACCAGTCCTACCAAAGATCGCACTTCCAAAGTTCATTGAAAATTTTAGCTTCGTGCTCCGATCCCGGACTTATTAGCCACTCCAAAGTTCATTGGAAATTTTAGCTTTGTGCTCCGATCCTAGACTTATTAGCCCGTCCTACCCTTACTTCATCGCGCATCGGGCGCGCTCCAGTCTTCATCGCGCATGTCTTACAGGGTAAAAGCCATAAAGATCACTTGCAAGAGAAGGATCCAAGATTTGTTTCGAATCAATGTTTTTCTCAGAAGCAATGACCTAGCATTGGAGCTAGGGAGATCGAGGCGCCCACGACTGAGGAGAGGAACTTCACACCAGTAGGCGTCACGATTTTTGGAAAAGAAAAGAAGAGGAGAATCAAGACAGATTCTCCTCCTGCGATCTGTGAGGAGGAAGGGTGGGAATACAATGATTCGTGGAAGGTGAGAAGGGGCGAGGCTGACCATGCTTATCTTTTCCCTTTCCAGGCTGGCCACATGCAGGCCATGCTTATCTTTTCCCTCCTCTCTCTCTCTCTCTCTCTCTCTCTCTCTCTCTCTCTCTCTCTCTCTCTCTCTCTCTCGTTGCCATGGAGGTAAAAGGGCAAGGTAAGGGTGCGAAGGAAGATCTGGAGAAAGAGGCAGAGGCGGCTGTGGGCTTCCAAGCGGTGCTGCAGAGGCGAGGCCCCATAGGCCTTGACGAGTTCAAGCATGACAGTGTCTGTTGCAATGGATCTAGCAGTGTATCAAGCAAGGCGGTGACTGCCTTGGGAGCTGCTGAGGGAGGGGAGGGGCCATCAAAAGCAGGTGAGGTGCAAGGGCGAGGC
Organism: Adiantum capillus-veneris; assembly: GCF_014529385.1. NCBI lineage: Eukaryota > Viridiplantae > Streptophyta > Polypodiopsida > Polypodiales > Pteridaceae > Adiantum > Adiantum capillus-veneris. The sequence continues at coordinate 73,310,275 of NC_140934.1, read as the reverse complement.
ACGCCTGCAGGCGGCAGGAAATGGGGTGGGGAGAATCTCATGAACTATTGATTTTTTTTGAAGGGAGAGCGAGTAGGAGAGCAGTAGGAGACTACAGCAGAGGATTTGAGCCATACTATCTCAACATCCAGAGTACCAATGACGATGGACTCATCACCCATTATATCACCCTCTTGTATTGGGCACACATCGTATCAGTGGTCACACATACCCCACACAGTTCCAACTAGTAGCACATCTAGATTTATTTTAGTATCTCTTCTTTTTTTGTACCCAGACATGGTATTAGATTCACCAGTTTGTAACGGATTGGTCTCATGGGTCATTTTGGCCTTTTGAAGACGTAAATATATCATTTCATCTCTCTCTCTCTCTCTCTCTCTCTCTCTCTCTCTCTCTCTCTCTCTCTCTCTCTCTCTCTCTCTCTCTCTCGGGATAGTTTTTTACGACGTTAAAAATTCTCTTCTTCTTCTTCTTTTCTCTCTCTCTCTAGAGCCATTGAGCTTGAGAGAGGTAGACGCCCACGTCTATGAGGGCCACCACGACATCGACGGAGGCTCCATCAAAGGATCGGGACTGTTCTAGCACAACATGGAAGACGTCCAATACGACTTTTTACAGAGGCGGACATTGACAATGCCCTTCAACAACCGATGTAGTGCATCCTCGGACATTGATGTTCATTTTAACTTTTGTTTTACTTCATTTCATTTTGTAGCCAAATATTGTACCAGGATAGTATCAGTTTGGTTTCATAGGTCATTTTTGGCCTTTTTGAAGACGTTTAATATGACAATTCATTTCATCTCTCTCTCTCTCTCTCTCTCTCTCTCTCTCTCTCTCTCTCTCTCTCTCTCTCTCTCTCTCTCTCTCTCTCTCATATCGTAGATTGGTTTATGCCATTTCCCTCTTGAATAACAGGTCTTGAGTTCAACTCTCGTCCTACAGATCTTTGAGGTCTCTTGCGATAGTTTCCTACGACATTAAAATCCTCTTCTTCTCGCGTGTGTGTGTGTGTGTGTGTGTTATTTATCGTGGAATCCTCAGCAGGAAGGTGATTTGATTCATTTGAAAAGTCTCCATTGGAGCCGGGCATTTTCCCTTACTTTGGTCGACCGCTACTTTCTCTCTGGGCGTGGCATTCGTGTGGTTGAGGATGTGGTCGATGAGGCCGGATATACTTTTGAGTTTCCCTTTGCTGCTTGCCGTTTTGGATTGAGCATGCATTACCATCAGTTTTGGAGAGAGCTTCAAAGCATGGTGCTCGACTTTTTGCATGTTTCACCTTTGCCTGATGGTGATCGCATGTTTGATTGGGCCCTTCAGGAAACGCCTTTTCGAGATATTTCTGCAGGTCGAATTTTATGCTGCTCTTCTACCACAACCATGGCTTGATGGTCATTCTAATGCCCTTTGGCGCATGCACAAATCTGACCTCTGGTGGAGGAGGCTCCTCTATGCCTTGTGGAAAAGCCATTTGCCTTTGAAAGAGCGTCAGTTTCTTTGGCGTTGTTTGCTTGGAGTGCTTCCCATTGGCACTTTTCTTTGGGCACGTCATATTCGTCCTTCTTGCGTTCGTTGCTCGTCTGTAGAAGAAGATATTTGTCACTTGTTGTGGGATTGCTGCATTACTAGAGACCGTGTATCGGCCTGTATGCGGCTCCGTTTTCTTGGGGTTGTCTTTCACAAAACGTTCCGGGCATTTGGCATTTTCTCACAAAACGCTGCGCTCACCGACACTGCAGCGTTTTGCGGTCTTCTTTATGTGGGTCAGATACTGGGCTTATTGGACCTTGTGGAGTCAGCGCAATGCTTACATGTTCCATCGTACGCATGCTTTCCACACAGACATGGGGCCAATAGAGTGGACTATGTTATGGCACAAGCGAGCTTTATTCCTTGTATTGAGGATTTCATAGTGGGAGCCAGACCAGTGGGCGTAGCATGCACTTTTGACATTGTCTGTTTCATTTCAATATAGAGCAGCCCAAACATCAGGAGGCAGGTCACATACCCGTTATACATTTACACCAGAGACTGACTCTGTTTATACAGAGGAGATCTATAGTTGTATATGCACATGTGGTCCTGGCCTCTCAGTGGAGGATTGCACCACTTTACTTACTGAGACACTGCATGGTGCAGCATCAGAGGCATACCCACACACTCAGTTGGGCCGGAGGCGATATTTTGGGAGCTTGCCCTAGAATAGTTGGTATGATGAGCAATGCACAGAGATGAGAGCCCAGCTTCAGAAGGATCTTCTTTTAGGAGTCATCACTTACAATCTCGGATTGCTTCCCGGCACCTTGTGCGACGAAAGAAACAAGCTTACCTGGCCCAAATGGAGCGAGACTTGTATCAGATGTTCTTCAGTAGAGACTCAAGAGAGGCATGGCGATTCTTTCATGAGCACTCCCCTCCCCCAATAATTACTTATCCTAATGTGTGGGGCCAGTATGCCTCATGGTTATACACGGTTCCTAGACAAGACCCCCTTCCAGATCCTACAGAGCCATGCCCACCTACCAGCACCTTCTTTACCATCGAGATGATCAAGAGAGCCATTGACAGGATGAGGACTAGCAGGGCATATGATCATGATGGTCTAGTAGCAGAGCACTTTACACATGCTAGAGATATGTTGGTAGAGGTTCTTGCAGTGTTGTTCAATCGTGCCATGTGTGAGGGGTTACCTGAGACTTGGAAGTTGGAGGTTGTCTACTATTGTGCCTATCTTCAAAGCAGGTGATCCTACAAAGCCTGGGAATTACCGCACTATTATGGTTGGGCACACATTGGCACTGTTGTATGCATCCATTCTTGAGCAGCAGTTGAGTAATTGGGCAAAGGGTGAGGGTGTACGAGCAAAGGGCCAGGCCGGTTTCAGGAGGGGTTTCTTCACTCTTGATCATATTCTGACACTCAAAGCCATCATTGAGGAGGGTAAGTCACATGGGAGACGGATTTATTGTAGCTTTGTGAATTTCCGCAAAGCATTTGACATGGTACCGAGAGCCCGATTGATGCGCAGACTGCAGGAGATTGGGGTGCCCATAGTGTTGATTTGGGGGGTATGGCTCTATACAGATCAGTGATGGGACATGTACGCACTCCGGAGGGGATATCTCATTTAGTTCACTCCACCATTGGGGTGAAACAGGGTTGCCCATTGTCTCCTACTCTATTTGGTATGTATGTTGATAAGGTGTCTGATTACATTGACAAAGAGGGTGATAGAGGTGCCCAGCTAGCAGGGACGTGGATCCCATTGTTGTTATATGCTGATGATATTGTGTTGATCTCTGACTCACCAGAGGGTATGCAGCGACAATTGGATGCATTACACGGTTTTGCAGAGGATAGTGGATTGTCTGTAAACCTTGGTAAAACCAAGGTTATGGTATTTAACACCACACCACAATGGATCAGGAGATCAGCACCGACTTTCACATATGGTCAGGAGATTGTAGAGTATACAGATGCATACACTTACCTTGGGGTTGTCTTCACTGGGCCGAGGTTTTCTTTGGGGAGAGCAACAGAGACTAGACTGACTAGAGCTTTGGCGGTCTTGGGAGGCTTGGAGAGGATGTGTTCGCAGGTTCAGTTCCAGGAACCTCGAACAAAGTTATGGCTCTTTGATACTTTAGTAGCCTCAGCTATGTTGTATGGGGTGCAAATATGGGGACCTTCTGTAGGCCAGGATGATTAGAGACGTATGGGAGAGGCCGTTGGTATCTATGATCTCTCGACTGATCAGAGCCAAGGCCTTCGTACCCCACGCTATCATTCGAGCAGAGCTAGCTGCCTCTCCTATGGAGATTGAGGCGCTTACCAGATCAGTCTCCTTTGTGCACAGCTTGTGGGATACTACAAGAGACAGATATGCTAGACTCGCCCTTGAGTCTTCCAAACAGTTAGCTCTTCAGGGGGACAGTTCATGCTGGTATGCACAGATGACATCATGGTTTCAGACGCATGGCTTCACCATGGACAGACTGCCCCCTTTTCAGTACTCTCTTCAGGCACCCTCAATGTCTCTTACACAGGTAGAGATTACTAGACTCATTCGTCAGGACCTCATCCAGCTGGATACCAGGACATGGGTAGAGCCGCCACAAGAGTTGGGCACAAAGATGGATTTCTATAGAGAGCATCTTCTCCTCATAGGAGATGGGTTTGTGATTCGACCCAGCTACATGGACACACATATGTCTCATGGTTTGCGGTGTGCCATTGGTCAGATACGCACATCCTCACATCAGCTGGAGATTGAGACTGGTAAATTCAGAGGGATACCAACAGACAGTAGGATATGCCACTTATGCCAGCTAGAGCCAGAGACAGAGCAACATTACATGTCATTGCACAGTGTACTATGAGATACGGGGACGTTTCCACTGCTTATTCAGAGAGGGTTTTGGTCCTTTCTCTAGGGTCATGGGTTATGAGGATCAGAGATGTATTGGGCTATATCTACTTGAGTTTATACAGATATAGAGACACTTTACTCGGGTGAGATAGATAGAGACAGTCCCAGAGACAGATTACAGATTTATTTTCACTAGATATGGGACAGCCAAAGATGCAACCATCACAACAGAGCTCGGCCCACACTCATTCGACCACTGCCGGCACTCTCATCGACCAAGCACTGGAGCTACGGAGATCCAAACGGCACGATTGAGGAGAGGGGCTATACAGCATCGACGGAGACTACAATAGAGATTTGAGCCATACTCTCTCGACATGCAGAGTGCAGATGAGGATGGATTCTAGTAGTAGTATCTTTGTTCTAGTTCTTTTGTACCCAGACATGGTATTAGATTCACCATTTTGTAACAGATTGGCCTCATAGGTCATTTTGGCCTTTTGAAGACGTTAATATAACAATTCATTTCATCTCATCTCCTCTCTCTCTCTCTCTCTCTCTCTCTCTCTCTCTCTCTCTCTCTCAGGCGGAGGTGAGCCGAGCTAGACGACGACCACGAGTCACAGGCTACAGGGGCGCGAGCTCCCACCACCGACAGATCGAGGAGATCCGAGCCCGGGAGCGCCGTGCCACTGAGGAGCAAGTGGCCCAGATGAGGGCCGACCCGACAGCTTTCATCCGGGTAGCCTTGGCACCAGACCCGCCCATGTACCACATCTTACATCCCCCCATTAGTACAGGATGGAGCTAGATAGCTTGATGCATTCTCATGATTGTACTACCTTGAGCATATAGACATGCATATACCCCTAGAGATAGAGCTCCATCCCTCCTCAGATACCCCACTACCTACATTCAGTTCAGTTTTGTATCAGTTTTGTTTCATTTGTCTTTCCGATAGACGGATGACATACATACCATGTACATCTGATTTGTCTCATAGGCCGATTTCGGCCTGACATAGACGTTAAAAATCTTTCTTTCTTTCTTTTCTTTCTCTCTCTCTCTCTCTCTCTCTCTCTCTCTCTCTCTCTCTCTCTCTCTCTCTCAAAATAACACACATGCATGCATAGTGTTTATGGCTTGCCTGTCATGTCCCCATTCCAATAGTATTTCTGCTTGTTTGGAGTCCTTGTTTGTGTGTTGTACTAAGGTGTCTAGTGAGCTCAATCCAATTGTGTTTGTCAGCTTGGATTTGCGACAACGTTTTTTACACAATGCGTTATATCGGTTTTTAACAGCATTATCAGTCCTGAAATTTGAATAAGTGACCACTTAGATTAACTATGTGGAACTGAACATGTGGCTTCAGCAAGTAAAAACAATTTACCTGCCTGGAACAAGTTTGGCTATCTCAGTCCAACGATTTCCATAAGCATTGTGCCCCTAGTAAGGATTACAGAAAAGCTCAGAAGAATAATTAATATTTTAAACATTAATCAAAACGATTGTTGTGTGTAGTTTACTATTGTCATCAAAAGTTTGCACACTTTAAAAAATGTTTATGCGTAGATAATAAACTTTACCCACGATCTTATAATGACAAGTTGCACAATGTCGTGATACATTCTGAAAAGAATTCAAAAAAGCCAGATGAAAATATGGTGTCCAGACATTTTTGTGCCAAAGAGAGGCAAATGCATGAATGACGGATTTTGAAGGTTTTCGTTCCTGTACTTGAGAGAGAGGCATACATGATTGTCTGCATTACCCTTGAGAAGGATGATAAAGATGGGTGTGTGTGTGCACTCATCCATGTGCAGTGGGAAGAGTAGGAGTGGCTTCTCCTATCTGCTCGGCCAAAGGTGGTATCAAAGCTTTTGTTCAAAGATGTGGAAATAGAAAATTTGTGTAGAAGAGGATTGTCGACAGCCTACGGAGCGGTAAATTGCTAGCGGATTTCTTTCTTTATGCAGCAATAAATTGTGCAAAATCATCAAGGTTGCTTGATGGAGGCTCGGCAACATTAGTCTTGTTAGGTCATTAGTGATTACATGCAGCGAAATGAAGGAGAAAAGCTATAGTAAGGAACTTAAAAAGAAGACACGCTTGTGTGGGAACCACTCCTTGGACACAAGAAACTTGAACATCAACCTCCCGGAAAAATGCTATAGGTACAACCAAAGCAGATCCCCTAGGCATAAGGGTCGTTCTCATCTCCTGTGCTAAAAGTGCTCCCTCTACAACGTACAACTTCTTCTCCTCCTCTCATCATCGTCTCAATTTGGTTAAGAGAAAGTGTAACCAATTGGAAACCTAAAACCACACAAGAAGAGGAGGTGGGAGGATAGGGGGTGTGTTTGTGTGTGCGCGCGCACGCACGAGCACGTGCGAGTGATGAGTTTCCGCAGAAGCTGGAGGAGCAGCAAATACATTCCCAAAGTGTGAAGCCATGGCATCAGCAAGTTCACGGTTTGAGACCGTCCAAGAGCCCAATCGGAGCATAACCCTCTTGATGGTTTGAGAGGCTCTTGAATGGTGTAGGTGCTTAAAAAAATGTTTCGAGGCACATCCCTTATCCACAAACGCTTGTCGAGCACGAGCCTGTCATTTATCTAGTTTGCGTTTATCATTATGTTGCAAACATCTGACATAGCGTTGTCAATTCAAATTCAATCAATAGGCGTGTATCAGCCAAAAGATGGAGCTTTTGATAAACATATTTGGCATCCTCAACATCCCCACGTAACTAATGCATGTAGTACTTGCCATAATCCTGAATCACACATTGCAAGCGCATGATGAAACGATACTACGTAATATCAAGATCAACATGAATTTGGGCGATGAGTGGGGGAATAACCTCATGAATCATCTCGCGAAGCAATGGAGGTTGATTTTATTGAAAATGAATTGCGCTAAGCGTTACTTGCTCTCGGCCGATGGCATTCTCCTAGTTGGAATGGGCTCACTGTGGAATTTTTTCTCCTTTTTGGAGCCCTTAAAAGAGCCTTTACTCTACATGATGAATCCTTGACTCTACATGAGAAATGTTGCATGGACTACACAGAACTTGTCAAGAAGGCTTGCTAATCTTATTACCCAAACACGCACTTTGTGAGCATTTCTCTCATTGGCGGCCGATCACTCTTATGCCGGTCATATAAATATTGGCTAAGATGATTGTTCACTTCACGGAGCCTTTTCTTGCGGGTATCCATCCGGCTTAGTATGGCTTCATCCCTTGTCGCCAAATCATGGATAATTTGGCTAATGTCTTAATTGGAATGGAATATGCCAAATATACCCAGCAAGATGTACTCCTGATGCAGGTAGACATTGAAAAGGCCTTTAATATGGTACCGTGGGATTCATTGCTAACACAATGCAACCCTTGGATTCGGTTCTAAGTTAGCCAACGTTGTGAATTAATTGTATGCTCAAGCCTCATAGTACGTCTTCTGGCCTTGTTGACTGATCCTTGGCCACTTGGATGCTCTGTCAGGTAGGATTGCCCCCTCAGTGCCTTATTGTTTTCCATTGCCATTCACCCCTTGTTGTTGCATTTGGATCATTTGACTTTGCTTGGTCGTCTTCACGGATTGCAAGGCCTTACCGTCAATTTTCAAAAATCCAAACTCTTGCCTCTTAATTCACGTGAGTGGCACCATCTTTTGTGGCCTGGGGATATTCTTGATCCTCATGTGATTGCCAGATACTTGGGATATCCTATTGGCTGGAAGGTAACCAATACTCAGCAAGTGGATTGGGTTATGCAACGCCTTAACATCAAATTGCAATATTGGAAATTGTCCACATGGCCATTACATGTTCATCTCCGTATTGTCCAGAGCATCATGATGGCCTATGTTCAGTTCTACTTGCCATTGTTGCATTGGCCTCATCCTCGCCTCACATCGCTTATGTCTGATATTTTATCTCATTTGTGCGCTCTAATTCCTGCAACAAAAAAGGGCTCTGTTTGTTATCAATGGAGAGACTTTGCACTCCCAAGCATTTTGGGGGGCTGAATCTTTTGGACCTTCGCCACCACACTCTTGCGAGGAAGGCCATGTTATTACCTACTCTTATGCAACAGCCTCAGCCATGGACAGTCATTATTGCCTCATTATGTCAACATGTTACCACTTCCGCCTTTGGTCACTAGCAGACATCCTTCTAGGAGATTGTGTTTGGCAAGATGGTCAGTCATAATCTTGGTTGCTTGGTTATCTCTAGTTTACTCTATGCTTGGAAAGCCGTTACGGCTCATCTTTCATGGCATGGCAAACAACAACCAAATGGGAATTCGATATGCTTGGAAAGCATTCACTGAAGTAGGGCATTCTCTCTTATTCTTGTTGACCAGTCGCCACCCACGCTAGGCATACGCACGGTCGATGATGTGGTTGACACGTCTAGGAATATGCTTCGTTTTCCTCAGGAAACTACACGCTTTGGTTTTGGCGTGCATTATCATCAGATTTGAAGCGCACTTGAGCACATGCTGGCTGCTTTCCTACCCATTCCACCACTAGCCAATGGATGTCGTACATCGGATTGGACTTTATGGGACACATCTTTTGTTGCCATTTCTGCCCGCAACATTTATGCTTCTCTCCTACTTGAGTCTTGGCTGGCTGGCCATTGTAATGCGCTACGGTCTTTGGATAAATCTAATCAATGGTGGAGAAGGCTCTTACTGCAATTTGGAAGAGCCATTTGCCTCTGAAGGAATGTCTGTCTCTATAGCGCTGCCTGTTGGGAATTCTCCCTGTTGGAACTCTCCTTAATGTGCATCACATCAGCTCTTCTCGTTGTGTCAAATGTTCAGACTGTTAGACACCTGATTTGGGATTGTTGCTTTACGACCTGCTCTAGGGCAAAGTGACTCAATAACAGCAAGGGTGTCACTTCGAAAACTCGCATCTAGCCGAAGCATGTCATAGAGAGACACTTCTTGGAAGGTGTTCTTCAAGATAGTCTCTTCTGTATTTTAGCACATGCAAGTTGCAAGCTTGTGGGTGAGCTTTCAAGGTACTTTAGGAGTGCATTAACTCTTTCTAGGTGAGTCAACTCCCTTTAGTAATGATCCTCATGGGTACCCACACCCTTAGGTACCTTTTCCACATGCTAACGCGTGGTTCTTTGCCACCTATGCATACGAGTAGGATAGAGGAGATACACACCAACATAGGACAAAACCCACAATTTCCAGCATTTCTTTCTGTGTGATTGGCAAAAGCGTCTTGCCATTTGGATACTTTCACACGACTGTAGCTCAAGTCCATGTGAAAGAAATAACACTTGAGTCCTCTTCCATACAAAGAAGAGGAACCATTTGAGCACGGCCTAGTTGGAGAGGCTACTCTTTTGGCATTGGAACCTTCGCCTCCTTGATCACATGCCTACCTCTCTCGAGCCTCGCCAGGTTGATGTTGACATTCCTTATATTCCCAAAGCAGAGTTGAACATCTACACCGCATTGTATGAGAAGATGTCTGCTCCAACCCATCGCACAGGAGCTTCATCTCAGAGGGTCATTACCGCGAGGGGTGGTGCCACACTTCAGAAGCTACATCTTCACCCTCTACTAGCACCGCAGATAAGCGCTCTCAGTAAGATGCTACTTTCGATACTGATGTAGAGGCCGAGGAGGATGATGAGAAGTGAACTTTTCTAGACAATGTGTGGCATGTAGCTTGTAGGACTAGTTGGTATCATGAGCCATTTTGAGTCCCAAACATTTCAGATTTGAGTTATTTATGATGTACCAAGCCTTGACTCTTGATATTGTTTTGGTATTCTGCTTTCATGATTCATGCACCTATGCTTCTAACTTTTGTAGTATGTACTCTTTTGTTGAAATGGAAGTTGGAATTCGTATTCCAGTACAAAAGTAAGGTTCGGAACACCCCCCCCCCCCCCCCCCCTTCCGACATTCCATACATCATATCATACGGCACAGTAAAAAAAGACATAAAAACACCTTCATAGCAATGGAAATTGATCAAGTGAAACACTAGTGACTATACAGTGATAAATACTAAAATATCATGAGAGAGAGAAAACGAACACATGGGCAAGAGTCCAGCCTCAAGACACCGTACTGCGTAGATTCTAGACTATCAAAATGAACTCTCGAGATTAAGGACTCGAGTCATGGTCTAGTTACGACTCATAGATGTCATATATGAGAAATTCAACGACCACAAAACTAGATGATCCAAGAAAAAAGACATAAGTATGGGAAGCATAAGCCAATAGTCTTTTGCTCTGCCACCAGCTTAGCCTTTGTCCATTCGTCTAGTCTCTTTTCACCTTGCCATGCTTGTTGTTGGCATCACCCTGGTCTTTTTTTACTATGGCTGGCTCATTGGATGCTTTTGTCTCCTTAAGGAGCTCAACAACATCGATTTCAAATAGCCCTACCATGCTCTTTTTGACCTACATATACTGCTCTTTGTCATCATCCTCCATACCCTTGGCCAAATATCCTTGGTATACTTTGGCCGAACTACTGTAGATACCATGGTATATGTGTGGACACACATTTGAATCTTTCTCTAGTACTTTTTTATGGTAGCAATATAGTGTAAGCACTACTGATATCCTCCATTCGTAATACTATGATAGCGATAAAAAAGGTGAAACCTTCAATTTTAATTTGCAGCTGATAAACCAATTCTAGTGGTTAAAGTCACATGTGAGCAAGACCCCTCTTCAAGTAACTAGACTCTCTTCTCAGCCATAATGATATGTGAGCAAGATCCCTCTTCAAGTACCTAGTCTCTCTTCTCAGCCATACTAATATGCTCTGTGTTGCTTTCACCCACAACAATCCACGTTGCATTCTTTGAAGAAAAAGTGACTATCCCGTTTGATGGAACCATGAAATCCGCTAGTACAAAGTAGAGGGCGGTACTCATTCAATTACCTTGTTAATTTCACACACAGATTGAGAAGAAGAGAGAACACAAATGCATCCATCAACTAGATTGTCACTATGCACACGAAGACAAACACCCTATAGGCCCCAAAGTCTAGAGCCCCCTTCGGGATTTCTTTATTTAATTGAAAACAAACAATCCGAACACTTAGACCAAACTCCCACCAAGCTGTCCAAACCTGTCAAGGGCTGAAATTGCAGGTTTTCAACCCAATTTTTGCAACATAAAGGCGCCAAAATTTCTGTGGGTCAAAAGTACAAGCCTAGGACAGATTCCCTTGCATTTTATAAGCTTTCCAGTGAGTTGTAGGTAATGTCACTATAAATTTCAGTATGCTGTAATTTACTGTTTTGGTCACTGACAAGTGCCCAAACTCTTGTGTAACCACCCCAAGGCTTCCCCGAAACTTCCTAGGTGTATTTTTCAATTTAGGTGTGAAATCCTAAACCTGGAAATAAATGCAGCAAGCTGAAATTCTCTGTTTCAAATCATTTTGAGCGGAGCAAACACGTCTACGAGTGTCTCAAGAGCTCCCGCACGCAATGGGACACTTTCCCTTTGATTTGGACAAGTTTTCACGCAATAAAAATCATCGTAGCTCTCATCCTCTGAATCCCCACCCTCATCTGCAAACACCTCTTCATCACCATCATCGAGCGCAAAAGCCACGGTAGCAACCGAGCATGACATCCCAACATGGTTGGAGGATGGCTGGCCACGTACAAAAGGTGCATGGATTGCCACAGGCTCTAAAGCATCATCTATCTTTACAATAGCCTCTTGCAATTCTTGCAAGGAAAGCAAGCGCTCTTCTTCCTTTTTGTTGTTAAGCATCTCCAATGTGACCTCCATTCTCTCATATCCTCTCTCTTTGATCTTGGAGATGAGCCAAAAGTTTGTGTGTGAAGATAAGCTTCTCCATGTAAGAAGGGAGAAACCTATTTCTTCTCTTGGTATGAATTACCAAAATGTGCTCCAATTCCTCTCACATCGAGAAGCACATGTACCTTGGGAAAGCACTCTAAGTGCAAGAGCCTGTAACTTGGGTGTACTTGCCCCAAATGTCTCCCACGACTTCACAACCTCCTGCAATCTTATCTCCTCTTTTGCAATGGGCTGAGAAAATGTACTACTTTCAAGCTTGTACTTGCCGACTTGATCAATGAGAGCACCTTGCAAGCCCAAGTCGCCCTTACGAGTCTCTCCAAGAACATCATCCATCCCTCATGCACCTCTAGATCAGTATCTTGCCCTCTTCCTTTCAGCATCGGATGCACACAATATACAATGATGTGCCCATCACCTCCAATTTACCAATAGATAATTCCTTAATTTCATACATTCTCATGGCATCTATAACTTGCATTTTTTCCAAGTGCTCAAACATACGATCATAGTTTTTCCATACGTCAATCACACGTCGAACACACACGGGTATGGAAGTACGAATAAGTACAGATCGGACCACCCGAAATTCCACACATCGGTCTTAGGATGCTACATAGTAACTGTAGAAATACTATACTACACCACCATGTTTAAAACTTTATAGACAGACAAAAGTTAAAACTTAAAACCATAGAAACTTTAGAAATTAAAAGTGGACTCTAGAGAGAATCAAGATGGTGCCTCAGACCTTTAAGTAATGATTCATAAAGTAACCTCCAAACAAAAAGGAGTCAAGAGCCAGGACTATAGAAGCATGCCAAAAACATTCAAGAGTGTAGTCTCCTGAAGGCTGAATCCAAAACATAAGTAGAGAGGCGAGACTAGAGGCTAGAATCTAAATTGTAGAGTCAACAGTGAACAGTGAACACCATACGGCATAAGTAAATGTCCAAAACCATGGTCCAGACTCCATAAGCAGGCGGCCAGGCACAGTGAGCTCTAACTCTCACCATAGCTCACATCCTCATCGTCATAAGCAGCATCATCCTCGTCCTCGTCCTCGTCCTCGTCCTTGTCCTTGTCCTTGTCCTCGTCCTCGTCCTCGTCCTCATCACCACCAACTGAGCATGATGCTCCAATATAACCAGTACCAGCGATGGAAATCAGGCTCTATCGCATCTGTAGTACTCTCTGCAATGGCTTCCTGAATCTCTTGCAAGGCAAGCAAGCGGTCCTCATCTTTTTCCTTATTGAGCATTTCCAATGTGACCTCCATTCTCTCATAGCCGCGCACTTTGATTTTGGATATGAGCCTCAAGTTCGTGTGTATGTACACAAGCTTCTCTGTATGAGATGGGAGTAGCCTATTTCTTCTCTTGGTATGAATGAGAGAGAAGGTGCTCCAATTTCTCTCACATGGAGAGGCACATGTCCCTTGCGAAAGCACTCTCAAAGCAAGAGCTGGCAAAGCGGGTGTGCAAGCCCCAAAAGTTTCCCACCATTTCACTCCCTCTTGCATCCTCAATGCATCTTTTGCAATTGGATGAGCAAATGACTTGTTTTCAGCTTTATAAATGTCAAACTCATCAATTAGGGTGCCTTGCAAGGTCAAATCACCCTTGGTGTACCTGTCCAAGAATGTCATCCATCCTTCATGCACCTCGCCATCAGTTTCTTGCCCTCTTCCTCACCACATGGGATGCAACATGTATCCAACAGCATGTAACGGTGTGTGCAACATAGTCCATCTTTCAATGCATAGATCCCTAATCTCTCTCATCCTTGCAACATCAATGCCCTACATATCTTTAATTTACTCTACCATGCAATCCGTAAGCTCGTACATAAGTCCCATGGTGGCTCCTTCCCTATCAGCCAAACGGAGAATTTTCAAAATCGGAGCATACATTTTCAAAATCAGCTTTGCCTCTTGCCAAAAGGATGCATTAAACACAATTTTCAAAATCAGCTTTGCCTCTTGCCAAAAGGATGCATTAAACACAATGTTCGAGACCTCGATAGCTTTTTCAGTCTTGGATCTCTTCATCTTCACAAATTTGTCATCAATCATAAGCTTGCGCATACCTTGCATGCATCTCTCATCCACAAGATTGGTAAACATAATAAAGTAGTACGCAAATCAAGTGGCTGACGGCTTGACCAAGTCCTTCTTGCTAAGTTGCCGAAACAATGCCAACACAGTAGACTTTCTTGTCACAAATGTGACAATCTTTGTTGCATCCTCAGGCACTTTTGCAACCCAACCAATCTGTCCAATGTCCTCAAACAAAAGGTCCAAGCAATGGCAAGCACATCTGGTAAAAAAAATGTGTTTCCACAAATTGGTTGCATTGTCCATGCATACCTACACAACATTTGTTGGGCTAATCTCTCTGATAACCTGTTTGAGATGCTTAAAAATGTATTCTGATGTCTTTGTTTCCCCAAATGTGTCTACAGCTTTCAAAAACACTGACCCATGAATAGAGCATGCAAGAAAGTTAATGATAGGCCTGCACCTAGTGTCAGACCATCCATCACACACAATAGAGCATCCATTTTTTTTCCATTTCTCGCGCACACCCATGATCTCAGTCTTTACGCATTTGACCTCCTCATTCAATTCTGTGGTGCGCAAAGCATGATAAGAGGGGGGAACATACAAAGGACCTGCTTGTCCAATAGCTTTCACCATTTGCAAAAAGTAAGGGCTTTTTACTTTCCATGTAGGAACATCCTCAGCATAAAAAAACCTACGCAAGGTTTGGTCTGCTTACTTCCATGCTTGCAAGCCAAATGCACTTGCCAAACCCCCTTGAGGAACCTTCCTCTTTTTGCTCGAGGACCCCACATTGGACTTGGAAGAGCCACTTACCTTAGTTGTTCCCTTAGCATGTGTACTCATTGAAGCACCTCCTTGAGCTTGAGAGGCATCTCCTTCCAAATCATTAACCAATGCACCTACAAAAGCAACTCTGTCTTCTCCCTTTGACCTTGCATCTGCATGCAATCTTGTGACAATCTCTACAACATTGGCTCGGGCCTCATCACATGGGCCTCCCACACCATGGCCAGCAATGCCCAAAATTATGTGCA